>NC_133306.1:916967-1068100 GCF_012295235.1 Primulina huaijiensis
TATGTCTGGCTCTGGTAAGTGTGTGATTGTGTTATTTTTAATTTTTTCAAAAAAGAAATGTTATTTTAAAATTTAATTACATATAATTATATATATAATTCAACGATGTCAGTTCAAGATATACGTTACCTAGACGTCCGTGAAAACTGAAAACAGTACCACAGAGTCAATTACTTATTCAAATGATGGAAGAAGTGCAGGCTCATAAAAAACATGAAAAGAAAAACATGCAAGAGTTGCGGTTGTCTTGTTGAATCGGCAATGGGGCCGCGTGAGCATTAAAATGCAGAGTTGCATGTTGTACCACGAACCCTATTATAATTTATATCCCGAAATGAGTTGCTTTGGTTAGAGACATTACATTTACATGCATGTTTTGTCCTCGAATTAATTTGATAGCTCATATATGCTAAAAGTTAGCAGAAAATGAGAGGATGGTGTCACGAACTAGTATCAGATCTGGGATTTGCTTATGGATCGAGCTTTGTTGGGAAGAAAAAAATGGAGAAGAATTTGTAAGTCGTACCTGATCGTTAGCAGCTGTTGGACTAGGAGAAATGGAATCAGTTGTTAGGGTAGATCCCGGGGGTGGCGCTGGCGGTCCAAGCAGCTTTGGCGCAGGAGCAGGCGCATTTTTTCCTTTCTTTTTGCTAGGAGCTGGAGCCTTAGCCGGGGGTGTGGGAGCTGGAGCTTGTACGGGAGGAGTCCCGGCCTCTGGCACAGGAACTGGTGGGGACGAAACTGGCGCGGGAGTGGGCGGGGAGGTGACAGGGACTACAGCTGGAGGCGAGCTTACCGGCGTCAGAATCGGTGGGGAACTCACCGGAACTGAAGCCGGGGGAGTTGAAACGGGAGCAGCGACTGGAGGAGTGGGTGTAACAACAGGTGAAGCAGCAGGAGTAACGGGAGTCGAGACTGGGGCAGAAGCCGGAGACTGAGCACCGGCAGTAGCCATTGCTACGCAGATGAAAGCGAGCAGATATACCGTTTCCCGCTGCATGGTTGTGCTGGATTCTTCGGAGGGGGCTGTGAAAGGGATTAAATAGTGAAAGTTTGGGAAAATGGACATGGGCTCATGAAACTGGACTGGGCCCTACTATTGTTAAAAATGCCGATCTATAAATTATATATAAAATTTATATTTATTCACTTGTATATAAATATAAATTTAAATTTATTATATATAAAATTTAAATTTATTGATCGGCATTTTTAACAAGTATACTTTTAAAAGTGATCACACGGTAACATTTATAACAACATATCAAAATTTCGAAATACTTTTATAGTTCCCCATCTTTGACTTCGTTAAAAAAAGTTAGTATCCATTCGATCCCTTTTTACCAATATTATATTTTAATTGTAGTCATGGTTAATGGATTGGACATAATTAATCCAGAACCGGTTAATGTGGTTTAGGGTTAGATCAAATTTTATATTTTAATTGAATTGAATTGAATTGGTTTTTAAAAACCTCGATTCGAAACTGAAACCAATCAGGTTCGGAATCAGCTTTTATCTTGTCAGAAATTAGTTTTTTTTTTAAGAATTCTGAGTAATTTGCTTTTTAATAAATGTGACTTGTAGTTCTACATATATCAGATACTATATTTAATTTTCAAATATGTTGTTTAATAAATGACATGTTTAGGAAAATATTGATTGAAGATTAAAAAAAAGTTGAGTTTAATTCGACCTCGATCTGGTACTACTCTTTTCTAATTTGATCCAATAGTCCACTGAAATCTAGCATAACCCCTTTAATTTTGACTCGATTTTGTATTTCATTATATACCTAATCCGATAAATCCAGGAAACCTGTTTAATCCGGTATGTTATTGGATTAAATTAGTTTCATCATTTATAATCCGGAACAATATAAATCCGACCCGATCAGGTACGATCCGGTAATATGCCTACTTATTATATTATATGATAAAAATAATGTTTTTTCACTATGCAAAATATTTGAAAAATTAATATATGCTGATAATTTCTCTTATGGTTGACTCGGATGGTTAACATCCCTGGGGTCATATTTTTTGTGCTTTTGGAATTATGATCCAGTTGTATATAAACGCGTGGAACCAAAAAGCTTAAACCAGTAGAAGCCAATCCAATAGTTACACGTTGATTCATCAGTGGTGATTGGCCGGATTCACCACTCCTCTTCTATGAAATTTTTGACCAAAACTAGTCATCTAAACTATTGTTTCTTTCCTGTTTTCTCACTTAAAATTAGCGCAACAATATTGACATTGACCTTTAAAAGATAGATTCAAGACATTCGAGGTTTTTTTTTTTTTTTATAATAACGAATCTCAATCGCTAATTTTCGGTTTCTACCTGTTAAACACGCGAAATTACGCATTAACTTGCAAACCATGCAGTATATTGAATTTGTATAGTTTTATAAGTTAGCTTACTCGATTTTGAAGATTTCCACATTAGAGACACAAACATAAAATATTAACATTTTGAAAATATTGGTAACACCCACCTTTTATAATAATAATATATGTGAATTAAAAACTTGTACCATTGAATCTCCCTCGATCTCTGAATAGAGCTGGCAATTGTATGGTGACAGAATACCTTATTAGTCGGTTTGGATGTATATTGTATTAAAAATGTAATTCACAGCAATAATAAAACGAAAGAGGGGCCCCAAGTCCTTAATAATGGAATTACACCGAATTTTGGATCACCGATAGCTTGTTATGTGCTGGAAGAACTAACGCACTGTAACAATAGTCTTATTATAATAATGATGAAGTAATGTGACATGGAACTCGTGGAATGTTACCAATTATCATATTACTACAACTTGTGTATAAATATTAGTAAGTATTTTAAAGTTTTTCTAATTTTTGACAATTTTAATATTTTTTATTTAAAATATTGATTTGTCACTACACACATCAACAGCAGATCAAAACTGCATCGATGTTACTTTAGTGACATGTCGAAGAAAAGACTAAAAGTTTCATAAATAAACAAAAAAAATATTAAATCAATAGTGAAATTTGATAATATAAAAAATCAATTATTTTTTAAAAAAACAAATATACAAAACTAAACATGCCATTTTTCCTTATATTAACATATTGTCTATATTCCATGTTCTATACTTTATTGAATTTTAATGCTTGGTGAATAATTAAAAAAATTAAAGGGCCTTAACCGTTTTGCTAATAATGGGCCAAATAAAGCTTGCCCAAACGGTGAGGTCCAGATTATAATGTCTTTCCTTATACGTGATACCAACCCATTTAGCCCAACAAATCAATATGGGCTTTCCAACGTTCTTATATTTTTTTATTTATCTTACATTATACACAGCCGAAAATTTGTAATAATATTCAACAATCAACACATGATATAGGAGTACTCGTATTCTAATTTTAGTTTTTTTTTTCATTGATTTCACTAATTTCACATAATTAGTGTCAATTTGACATCTAAAAATTTAATAATATCTGATTCTTAATTGAAATATATTTGATTGGTGAGTATATTTTAAATATCATTTTACGTTCGGTGTTGTTTGGGTTTAAATTAAATTGAGCCCAACTGATTTGGCTCAAGTCCAGTTGTTGTAAATACAAAATTATGTTGGGAATTTGTTTTTCACTTTCCCATCTCATTTTCTTTTTCTTAGCATTTATATCAGCTTAGGAGATCATTGATAAATTTTAAATTTGATATTCGCAATCGTTATATTTTTTATAATATAGTTTATATAACGTTTTTACTCAATTTAGTGCATTTACACATGACACGTCACACTCACAAAATTTAAGTGAATACAATCGATTTTTATATGGATTTGATATCATCAATGGATATCATATACATCAATACAAATACAATCTAAGTGAATAATAGTATATTATACTATTTTCAAACTATCAAAATTTTATATGGATATTTTTAAAATATAAAACTCAATATTCTTAGCAAAAGAATTTTTTTTTTATGAAACACAATATCGTACGACCTGAAAGCGGGACAAGATTTAAAATTCCACGACGTCGGGATGTGTGCATAATTCCAACATACACGAACGCAACTATTGAATTTTGGACACATTAAAACAGAGAAGAGGACCACGAATTGCGACATCTCGTGATGGAATAATTTAGGCCATAAGTTATATTCATGAATTTTGCGTATATTCATTCATTCATACATCTTCTTCCATGTAATGCATTTCTTGCCTTTATTTTTAAGTGTCTCCCGTGCTTCTTGGCAGTGATGAGATGCCACCAAAAGTGCTGCCAAAAGTTTCACACTTTAACCATGAACCCACCGCTTTCAATCCTACTTTTAAATTTATATTTCTCATATGCATTAATTATATATATTTCGTCTTTACCAGAATCAAATCTGACTCTGATACTATTAGCTAAAACACTAAATCAGAAATTAAAATTATTATCCCATTGTAGTAAAAATTGTAAAAGGATTTAGGCAACTATTACAAAACATATATAAGATAAGAGTATGTCTTTCATAAAACGGTCTCACGGATCTTTATTCGTTAAACGGATCACTCATGTTCTTATTTACAATAAAAATTAATATATTTGACATATACATCAATACAAACAACAACGAATGTAAAAAGTGATATTTAAAATATACTCGCCAATCAAATATTTCAAAATATTTAAAAAGTGATATTTAAAATATACTCACGGATCTTTATTCGTGAAACAGATCACTCATGTTCTTATTTACAATAAAAATTAATATATTTGACATAAAAAGTAATACTTTTTCGTGAACGACCCGACCCATGTAGAATATCCGTTTCACAAAATTGACTTTTGAGACGGTCTCACATGGATTTTTGTGATATAACATAAACCAGTGAAAAGAGTTAAAAAGTGTGCTTACATGGATTTGGATGAATGAACTTAATTTCCAATTGCACCCTAAACTATTGAGCAATTTATGTCAGTCCAAATTTTACTTATTTTTTTCAATTGATTATTGATGTATATAATTATTACATTAACCACTCATATTTTTACTTCAATATCTGGAACCTAAATTTTATCCCGAAGATAATCATTTAAACACTACATAGATTTTGTGGTTTGAATTCCGTTAAGATTCTGCTGAATGAGATAATTCAAAACTAATAATTAGTAAGATAATACCCAAAAAAGTCAATAAGCAGGCAAACACGATGTAGTATTTGGAATCAATGCTTCATCGGCTGGGCCTTATACGGAAAGCTGCTTTAACCATTCAAACGTTCGATGATGGGACAACTGCTTTTTTGCCGCCTGCGGTTTCATCGGATCGTTCTCATTATCAACGTCAATCTTAGGAGCATGAATCTCGCTCTCACTGGAGCTTCTTTTGATTTCTGCGACTTTAGAACTAACTGTATCAGCCGCATCATTTGTACACTTGCATCCACTAAGAAAACCTCTGGGTTTCTTCTTTTTGTCTTGGCTGATCTTGCTGCTGTTGCTTAGCGAACTGGTGTTGCTTCCCGTGCTGTTACGGTTCCCGAAATTTTTGCAATTCGTGCTGTTGTTGGTTGGACATCGTGTTTTGAGATCTTGCAATGCGATTTCGGGCGGAGCTGTGACCAAGCCCAGTGGGAAAATGTTCCACAGGGCCGATGATGTTTTCTTGGTGCAGTTTCGGTTGTTTGAATTCAAGATTCCGTCTCTGTTTGAAGAGTTTAATCTGGGAGATGGGCTCGGGTGGGAATGGAATTGGTTTTGCGGGGGCTTCGGCCGCTGCTTATGGTGGGGCTTCGGGTGAGTGGCGGCGGAGGAGATGCCGCTGCTGGATGACTGGTGACTGCTGCTGATACTGCTGCTCCTGCTGGAATAGTATTCCATGGATTCGGAACTGGAAACTGAACGGGAAATAGAACCGCTTCCGCAGTACTGTAACAATCCTTTCTCCGAGCTTACCGAATGGCGTAATGGCAGAATTTGGCCCTGGAAAAACACTTCATCGGCGGCGCACATTTCTGATTCTTTCGACAGACAGCAGAAATCGAAATCTTCTTGAATTTCAATTCCTCTTAGAGGAATATTACTCTCGCTTTTTTCCTCGTCTCTCGTTTTTCTTGAATCATGAATCATTGGGAGATCACACAGAGACAGTGCTTCTTCCTCGTCTTCTTCTTCTTGCCGCAAATGAACAACTTTCTCCGTACAAGTCTCCATCTCCACTCAAGAATTTGGTTCGGAATTCAAAATTTCTAACTTTACGTCAAGAAAGAAAGAACTTCATCTCTAATATATAGTATTACTGTCCCACAATTAAACGAGAATTCAAGAAAAAACACAGCGAGACAGGTGGAACATAGAGATGAGAAAAAAGAAAAGCAAAGATTTCAGCTTTGATAGAGGATGAGATTCCAAGTGGAAATGAATTGACCGCAGGCGACCCAAAATTGTGTGTCTGGGAAGAAGGAGAAGTCTTATTGGGTACCTAAGCCGGCTACCCTTTTTTGAACTTAGCGAGAAATTTTTTTAGTTCATTCTTATATTTATTTCTAACAAAAAAGCTTAATTTTCCGGAACAACAAAATGATGACAAGCTAAAGTGGGTAGGCCTGGCATCATCTTATTCCCTTGCTTTATTCAGAGAATTTGAACTGAGAATGTTTCTATTAAAAAAACTTGTAGTAAACTGTCACAAGGACGGCTTCTCCGAGGTGTGCGTGTGTGTAGTCGGATAAATTTAAATGTAGAATGCCTACTACAATTGGAAAAATTCTATTGATTTATAAATCAGAAACTCTGCAAAACTGGAACAATAAAAAAAATGATAATAATACGAAGTTTCATCGTTACAAATAATTGAATTCACTTGTCACATCATAATCAAGTCAAACTCTCCAAGAAAGAAATAATTTTTTGTGGGGTTTGAGATGCAAGATCAGTATTTGCAATTAAAATAGAATTTGGTTTAGACTGATCATACAGGATATTAATGGAACAGATAGTGATATTAGCTGTCTAGTACAGGAAAAAAAATATTTAAATTTAAATCCGAGACAACAGAGTCGCTGAAATTTAATATTTGGCAAAGTTCGTAGAAATTAAATAATGTTGTAATAATGAATAAAAATATGTAGTAATGACAGTAGTGGTTTGCAGGTAATGAATAAGCAGATATGTGTATCATTTAACGGAAGCAAATTGGAAGTGGAACGAAGCACTTTGTGCCTCAAAACTTTTATTATATTCTTTGGATTTATTTTTTTATCCTTATTCATTTACTTCTTCATCACATATATGTTTTGGTTATGAGATAAATGGGCCGGAAGGGGTAATTCACATGTTTCAATATTTATAATTTTGGGCCCAAGAAATGATTAGAACCTAAATAATCCAAATGTTGAAAGCATTAAATTTCAATGAAGTACAAATTCCAATGGAAAAAAATATTTAAATTTTATATATAATTTCTTGGGAAAAACCATTATCTACCATGTCAGAACTATTAAATTTAAGGGAATATGTTTTTTTAGTTGATTGCTTTTTCTACTTTGTTAAGTTAATTTTCAATTTTTTCGATTCAATTAATGACGTGACATGAGATAAAGTCAGTAATTTTCGATAATATTTTAATATTTTTGGGATCATAACAGTATTTTATTGTGTCACGTTATTATTTTTCGATATCATTTTAACACTAGGATAAAATAAAATTGAAAACCCAAAAAAAATCAAAATTAAAATATTAGTCAACATTTGAAAACTATAAATACCAAAACAGAAAAATTTAGTAAACAAAATGCATTAATACAGCTCTTTTGACGTCACTCGTGACAGAGGTATAATAATTTATGCCAGAAGTATGACCCCGCTTGTCAAAGTCATCGTTCTATAATTAACCATACATAATTGACTCGTATTCTAATAATTAATTATGCTGTTTCATTACCAACACTCTTGCTTTAATTGATATCGTGACCTCTTTCGTTTAGAGGAAAGCACCCCCTTTTTTGTGCATAAAAAATCATTCTCTCATAACATAATCGTTTTCGATTATATATGCATGCATCGCAAGTAATATACAACGTCATCCATATGCATTATAGAGGAAGATTTTAGTTGGTGAGTAGACCTATATTTAACAAGTGGTTACGAGTTTGATTCTCTCTATAAATTTTTTTGTGTGGAAGTCGGTCACACATAGCGTTTGCTTAATATAGTTTAATTGACTAACTTATTTTACAAACTATTATGTTAATTCGAGAGTTTATCTAATGTATATCGAAAGATATTTGATACGAGTTTTTTCATAAAAATAGATTCCGACGACATTATTATGTTTTTTTTTAAAAAAATATTTCATTCCTTGAGTTTTTTAAAAAACTAAATATTTCTTCGAATAAAATATTATTCTCAAAGAATTCATAATGAATTTACTTGTTTCATTCAATCTGTTAGGTCCCGACCTCGACTCATAGAGATGTCAATTGAAAATTTGATAATCGAATCTGGAGTCTTTCTCCAGCAGTCAAAGATGGTGAGCATGTTCTTGTCGGTTTTATTGGTAGTATCCTCTAAATTTGTGGACATAATTTTAAGATAAAAGAAAACATTAAAAGTATAAGGTAGATCTCTTATGAGACGGTTTCACGAATCTTTATCTGTGAGACGGGTTAATCATATCGATATTCACAATAAAAAGTAATACTCTTAACATAAAAGTAATATTTTTTCATGGATGACCCAAATAAGAGATCCGTCTTACAAAATACGACTCGTGAGACCGTCTCACATATGATATTTTTGTGTTCGAATTGATAAAATAAATGAAGATTAAATGAGATTTTTGTATTCGAATCGATAAAATAAGTGAAAGTGAAGCATCCATTGATTTACTGTTTATATAGGTCAATAGTTAGAAGGCCAAGAGCCCACCAACAGTTAATAAAATACTAGTATTTTGTACAGAAACAAGAATCCAACTGATGGTCATTTCCGCATTTCATGAGTGCCAAATTTACACCAGTTTGTATTTAAGCTATTTGGTAAAATATTTGATAACTTATCTTTGTATTATATATTTAATTTTAAAAACAGTCGTATGAGATAAGCTTGAATGGATAATTTTAACGTGATGGAATTATTAATTTGACTTATAAGTTTGCCTAACTTTAGTGTTTAGGTGGTACAAATAAGCTCTTTGCATTTATTATTATTATTATTATTATTATTATATATATATGTTCTATTAATGTAGGATAATTGATAAAGTTTGAATTTTAAATTAGATCGATTTAATGATTTTGATAGATCAGAGTAAATCAGTTTCGGATTTATCTTAATTTCAATTTTCTCGATCGTGCAAGCATTATCAAAATCTAATTCAAAACCAAAAGAAATCCACTAGAAATTCCTACGAAACACTGAGGCTTTGCTTCAAATTCCACAAAAACGAAGGTCACTGGTATGAGTCCAATTACTATTTTGTAAGTGATCGAAACTCACATTTGCGATAATGAAGATCAAAGGAAGCAAATTTGGCGGAGGAAGTCGGACGAAATTAGGGTTGCCGTGGATTTTCCTCATGTGCCTCTCCTGCTTCCTCGCCGGTTTTTCTGGTTCATATCTTTTTTCTCACCAGGTCAGTACGTATATAATTATTTTGAATCATTTTTGAAGTGTGAAGTGTTAAAATCTGTATATGCGGGTACATGTTGGTGCTGTGTGTGATCGATCGTCTTATTTACTTGCGTGAGATAGGAGATGCCGAGGCCTCCGCAGCGGAGCATGGAGGAAGAGAAGATGGAATTTGAGCCTCTGCCACGTGGAGAATCCGGAGAAGAGTCCGTTGAGACCATCCCCTTTCAGGTATGTTTCAAAATCCCCCCCCCCCCTTTTTTTTTTTTTTGCTGATGTTCCACAATGCAGTGGTGGTCTTTTCTTTTTATGCGAATTTGCTAGTTGCTGGTACAATAAACTTGGTTCATCTGAACTTGTATGTTTCATACACGATCAATATCACCTATTTGTCTAAGAATAAAAAAGTTGGAGGATAAATTAAAAATTAGTAGAAAAGAAGGAAATAAACTTGCAATGAAGATATATGTGCAGTCACTTAACTCTTTGATGTGAAGCAGTTTGATGGCTGCAAGTCTGGAACTGTTTCATCCGTCCTTTGTATCTTTTTTAATATCTTATTTTTTAACACGTCTATCGCGTTTCTTCAACTCAAACTGCAGATTCTGAGTTGGAATCCTCGTGCAGTATACTTCCCAAATTTTGCGACTGCAGAACAATGTCAAAGCATTATCCAAATGGCAAAGGTGCATCTCACACCATCATCCTTAGCTCTACGAGAAGGAGAAACAGCAGAAAGTACCCAAGGAATTAGGACAAGGTGATTGATTACACATGCATCTGTACTCTACGTGGTGGAGCAAGGAAGCTGTATATGGTCGTATGTTTTGCCTCTCTTTCATATCACCTTTTTGTGAAAATGTTTTATTTTCTTTTGTACTAGTTCTGGCATGTTTATGAGCTCATCTGATGACAAAACTGGAATCCTGGATCAGATTGAGACAAAAATTGCTAAAGCTACGATGATCCCTAAGAATCATGGAGAGGTAGTTTAGTTTCAATCTAGATTATTTATTTTTTCTCCATGTAGTCTTTATTAGTCAAAACTCTAATTAAACTAACAAAAAACATGATTCAGTTTCTCTCTTAGATTTTCCTGAAAATGTCCTTGCATCATGTTCAGGCTTTTAATGTCTTACGATATGAGATTGGACAGAGATACCATTCACATTATGATGCTTTCAATCCAGCGGAATATGGTCCACAGAAGAGCCAAAGGGTAATGGAAGCCAGACAATATGTTATTCTTGAGTTCTTTACTGTTAGAGGTGTTATGGTCCACATGTTGTTTGACGGTTCATTACTTTGAGGAATCTTCATATAAAAACTAATGACTACCCATGTGTGTTAATTGTTCTGATAACTGCCAGAGTGTTCTATTTCCTTACAAAAGAGCTAAAACTTACCCTGGTAAAATTTTGTCACCAATCTCAGTTTTTGTCTTTATTCATAATCGTTAGCATTTTTTTACAGCACAGTTGACCATTTATCAACACAAACATTACTGATTCATTTCCATGGACTTTCTAATGCAACAATCGTTTCTCCTTTGTTGTCTGTGCTCTTACTAGTTTACTACTTTTCGTAACTCCTTACCGTGAACTTGTTCAGCTTTCTTCTTTCTTGTTGTATCTATCTGATGTTCAAGAAGGGGGAGAAACCATGTTTCCTTTCGAGGTAAGGTTCTCCACTTTTCACCAGTTTATAGCTTTAAGTCCCTCTGGTGGCCATGCACCCCCTCGAGGTGCCAATTGCTAAACATAACAAAATGCTTTTTGATGTGCAGAATGGACAAAACATGGCTTCCAGTTACAATTTTCGCCAATGTGTTGGTCTGAAAGTTAAACCCCGAAGGGGCGATGGACTTTTATTCTACTCACTGTTACCTAATGGCACAATTGATCTAGTAAGTGAAATTTAGACATCTGCATTAGGATCCATTCTTCCACAGAAAGCAATTCCATGTTTTTTGATCGTGTAACATGCTGATGTGTTTCGTTGCTCGTGATGATAACTTGATGAAGAGTTCATTTTTTCCTCGTATTTATGTATCACAGCAAATCAAAATATTACAAACTGATGCATTTGTTTTGTTTGGTGCACAGACATCCCTCCATGGGAGCTGCCCAGTAATTAAAGGTGAAAAATGGGTGGCCACCAAGTGGATCAGGAACCAAGAACGTGACGAAGGATATTAATGTGCACAAGGAGCTTGGCATTTCTGAGAAATCAGTAGACAAAGTTTTGGATGTGCATAGGATACAGGAAACATTCGTTTTTTTTTCGATAGAAGTAGCAAAGTTTATTTATATATGTTACTTTCTCAAATTCCTCCCACGTGGAAAGAAAAATTTGAGCAACATATTACATTGATGGGGACTGGTGGTGATTTACCTGCATAATTAGATATTCTGTTTCTGATTGCGATTGAAAATATATGGAAACCAAGTAATAAACGAAGAGACAACATATCTGAATCATAGTGGCACAGACCAAGAACTATGTTCGGAACCCAAGTGGCCAACTTTTTGTTGGAACAATGTCTTATTTCATAACTCTTATTTTCAGTAAAAATAAAAAATAAACAAATAGGGAATGTTATGTGGAGTGGGAATATCAGAATATAGTCAAGCCATTAAAATCAACAATTTTTTTAGTTTAAATCTATTTCTACTTTTCAACAAAAAAAAAAAGGCCATCTATCCCATGCCATCTCCAGGAAGTTGGAGAAATCATTGTCGCCAATGGGACTCTCATATTTACCTGAAAGTAAAAACAAACAAATAAATAAGAGATGACTAATCAAAGCCTTGTAATGGTGGCGCAATGTTTTTAACACAACATGATAGCTACGAAAAGAAAAGTAAAGGATGACCATTGTGGCATGACTTTCAAACACCTATTTGGTCAAAAGTTATTTTAGCTAACATATATTTGACTAACATAATAGTTACTTCAAAGATATCTAGATTAACACAGTAGTGAAGTGATTCGCTAAGTCGTGTTTTCCAGCATCCGCCTCGTCAATCCTTATAGGTTATAGAGACTCTTCCCAGTACCAAGATGTAGGATCAGTTTTATAAATAATACCAAGAAAAGTATGATAATAATGGAAGGGAAGAAAGGGTGTAAAATCCATTGCTTGCTAAGTTTTATCCTCATATGCCAAGTTGGCAAATAATGGATTTTTGAAAACCGACCCACCAAATTAGCAGATGTACCAGCAGAACAGTTAAGATTGATACACCTCAACTTTGGAATTCTTCCCTTTTCTTCCCTCTTTCGCCCTTTCTTCTAGGTTTTGTTCCGGGGTTGGATGACAACATTAAGGTCATGATTTTAGACCAATACTGAACATGTTTCTTTTACCTTAACAATATATCAAGATTGAAAGGGACATCACCTGTTCAACTATTGCACCATTTTTTCCACATCCATCAAATAGTTCAGTATTTGGATTCTTATATAATCCTTATTTAAGCAAAACCTGATGCGCTCAAGAGATCTAATGATGTACCTTAAATTTCAGATCAAACTTCATACTTATTAGGCAGAGACGATCTCTGGTCAACCTCAGAAGTTACTGTAATCTTGCGAATATTCGGTACCTTCACCCTATAATAGAGAAATTTAAGAATATTGATATATAGTCATAAAAAACGCTGAAATAATAATAAGAGGTCATTGAATGTGATGTAAAAGGAGATTTTAATCTCATCCACCTTCCAATCGTGAATACGTTCAGATAAAATGTTGATATAGTTCTCCATCGCCGTTTCTCTGCTCATCTTACCTAGCTTCTGCCAGGCGTTCCTGTCACATTACAAACTATTTCATTAGTCAATTCACTCTAAAGCCTTTGGTTCCTGTTAAACGTATAACTAAACGAGAACCAGTGTTCTGTAGTACTGTAGATCAGGAATCCCATCAAAACCTCTAGAAAGGGTACAACACAATCATATTATAGTGACAACTGTATTTTTGCAGATAAAAGGCCAATGGAGTTGCATATTTTTAATTCTACAAACCCACAATATCAAAATAGATAATACTTCATAACACGTCCAAAAGCTCCGTTCTTACTTATGTATTAACTTGAACATACCAACAATATTTTTCAATCTACCCAGCAAACTCGACTACCCACCTTTTTTAGTAAAGATATTCTACATCAATCCGACATATTTGATCTTTAGTTTCACGTGAAAATACGAGCACTATTAAACAAATTTAAGAACAATTTCAAGTCCACTACATATACATTACATAACAAATTTAAGACAACCAAATTACAAACATCAAACCAAAGGATCTAAATAAGAAAATTTCTTGAAAAACAAAGAAAATTTAAACAGCCTACCACTTAGCTCTAGCAGAAACGTTCAATGCCATAGGTTGTGATCCATAACAAACCCCTTCAAGAGCAATTCTTTGAAGCCCATATAACTGCAATTTCACATCCCCATTCACACGATCAGCATTGCTCTTAGAACTGACAAAAACCACAGCTTTACCAAAAGTCTTCTCTAATTCAGTTCTCTCTATTCCCTCCCAATCTTCAAAATCTCCCCCAACGACTTCATCATCCTCCGCATTGACATCCATATTAGAACTCAAGATTTCACCTTTGTCGTTTCCATTAGTAATACCCAACAACGCACTGCAAATATTTGATTTTTCAGAGCTTGAAACCCCATAACTTTCTGCTTCTTCGAGTTCTTCTATTTCTTCGGAACCCACCCTTTCAATACTCCCAGAAACCGCAAGTTTTTCCCCGACGTTATCCGCACCGCCGCCTTTCTCCTCTTCTTGATCGTCACTCTCTTCCACAGCGAAAGACCCGGTTCTAATATTACTATCAGAATCACAAAGCAAACTAATTTTTTGTTGTAAGTCATCGCTATTTTCCCCGTCATCTTCAACTGATTCAAGAGTGTTGATGATAAAAAAAACTAGCACAGAGAAGCCCACAAAAAATAATAGGAAAATCTGCACCAAATCCATGGGAATCGTATCAAAAGACAGAAACAAGAGATCCTTGAAAGTATAGAGAAATCTTGGAGCTTGTCTTTTGTGTGTCCTTGTGTTGAACTACATACGAGTTTGAGTGTATTTAGGAGAGGGGCCAAAGTTCCGTCTTGCCAAGGAATATTTGGACCTTAGTGTTTTCACGATTTGCGAAGATGACTTTCAAACATAATGTATAATCCAAGGGAAGCTCCACCGTTTATTTTATTATAAAACATTTTGTTAAATTTAATATATAACTTCAAAAAGTATTACTTATCCTAATCTTATCGATAGGATTAAAAGATTTTGAAACAAAATTTTATTTTAAGAAAATAAAATTAATAAAAAGACAATGACAATAATGTATGTAAATTTAAGGGATGTATTCAATGTAGGATATTTATTGATTTTTATTGATTTTTATAGATTTTAAAAGTCTAGATATATTCAATTAAGACTTTTGCATACTTCATAGAAGTCTAGTGGTATTCAAAATAGACTTTCATATAATTTTAAAAAGTCAAGTGGTATTCAACTTTGGCTTTTAAAAACTTTATAAAAATCTAGAGTTATTCAAATTTGCAATAGACTTTTAATAACTTCATATAATTCATTAACATACAAACATTAAAGCTTAAGGTACAACTATAAATTGTCAAAAATTGTATTTAGTTCAACCCAAAGATTTGGATAGATTTTTAAACTTCTAACTCATACACAAGTTATTTATTTCTCTCTTTGTCGCTTCACATCACATCTCTTCTTATCTTCTCTCCTCTCATCTATATCTATAATTCTCTCACATTTTCGAAGTGTATCTCTATATATATTTTCATATTTTCTTTTCAAAATTTTCATTTTTTGACTGATTGTTCATTTAATAATTTTTTATTTTAATGTCATAGGAAATTTTAAATTCCAGAATCGATTTTGTGATTTTTAATTTATGATTTATACAAATTAATGTACTATTCAATAATAATAAAAGATGATAAAAAAATGTCTCTTAATTCTTAATAATCGAATAACCTCGCAACAACCATAATTTTTTAAATTCCTTTTAGTATTTTCAGTTAATATATAAGCTATACTATTTTTATACAAAATTATATCCACACAATGCTAAATAATATTTTTTTCACATGTATATTATCAATTCAAAAACAAGATTATAGATTAATCAATTGATGTATTTTAAAAAATTTACAAACATGCATAATACCCACATATATACACATGTAAGGATTAAATGATTTAACTTTTAAACAAGTATATTTATTTATTAATATAAATATTAAAAAACTATTTCAAACTGAATATGTTATATATGTCAATTAATTATTGGTTCAAAGAAATTAATAAAAAATAATATGTTATAATTAAGTACAAAATTTATAGAATTCTATAAAAAAAAATTTCACAAAAATCTTGCAAAAAAGTCTATATGAATTCACATAAATCTGTTTATAAATCTGTGAGAATCCATAAAAGTAAAAAAAAAAATCTATCAAATCCAATAAATTCTATCAAATCCATAAAAATATGTCATTAAAAAAAGTAATTAAAAGTCATCAAAACTCTGAATTGAATACATCTCACTTAATTTTGTACATTATGAAAAAGTAGTTTGATATAATTGTTTTAAATATTAAAATATATTATAACTGATAATTATTGGGAAATGACACATTAGTCACTAATCGGAAAATTCAAACCACGCCCTCACCCTTGATCCAAGGGCCAGAAATGGTCTTTGCATGCGGGGAGACTGGAGTCCATATGAATTATATATATAAAAAAAAGTGTCGTTTTCTAGTCTTTGGATCTGCACCAGCGACAAAAAAACATGATCAAAAGTTTCCCCTCGAAATTAAGCTGAGGTCTTTTGGAGAAATTTATTGGATTCTAAATAAAATTTTCATCAATAGTATCCAAAATACTAATTTCATAAAAAGAACACAAATTATTAAAAAAATCATTACGTTTTCTTCACAATACCATCCAAGGAAATGTTTTTTAATGAAAAAAAATCTTCTAAGTCAATAAAATGTTATATGTATATATATATATACATATAATTGGGCCCTAGCAAATTCATTTATTTAGGAAAATATATTCAAATTCTCACTAAATAAAATATATTTATGANAAGGTCACATTCCTATATGCTGCCATGATCCATCCACGTTTAGATGGTCCACCGAATAACAAAAATTATTATCACAAGTTTGTAGACACCTGTCGTGATACTATTTGATCAAAAAGCATTTACTGAGGAATATCTATGATCTCGTTTAGTTGTCAACAATTATACATCAAAATTAATATCTAGTTATCACCCCTCTTTATCATATTAAATAAAATATAATTTTTTTTAACTTTTTAAAAGAATGTCTTCTAAATTTTGGTATATTAGTTATCTGTATATTATTATCATTATGATAATTTTAATATAAATATTTTTTATCATGTTCTAAAAAATAATTAAAATTTGTAATCAAACTTTATTTATTTAATAAATGACAACAAATTTGACTTTTTAAAAAATGTTTATTTATTGTCAAGAATTTTTATAGACGAAATAATACATGCTTTTAAGATTTTTTTTATTAGGAACAATTTCAATCAATCAAGATAAAAAAATTAATTTAATGGTGTAAGATTGATATATTAATTTAGGTGTTAAGTCAAATGATATATAATTTTTCGATATAATAATATTTAAAATTTTAATATATTCATTATATTATAACAATAATTTAATAAATTTTCAAATTTCAATACTTACTAATTTTAATTTAATAATTAATTAAACAAAATAACATTTTTATACATCACACAGGTAAAATACTAACAATAATAATTGTTGAAAAGTGTCTCTCAATGTTGGCTTAACTACTGGACATAACAAAATATATATGAGATTTGTTGGTTGGTGATCACAACCGGAAGCAAGGTTTTGTAGGCAAACGTACTCTGTTGTGGCATCAGCTTCATCTGTATCGTTTCGTTGTAATTTCCAGGCGCACCCCTCGTTAATTAAGTGACGTTGAGAGAGAGATAATATGCGGTTCAATGGACTGTCAAAAGCTATCTCGCGCCCATGCGGCTAAAAACGACAGGACCCCGGTTCAAACTGTAGTCCAAGTCCTTCACGACGAGCAGCAACGGCTAACAAAAGTCATGGATGGCAGCACCAATACCCGAAATTCGTACTTCACAGACGTTCACCCCGTTCCAGATGGGGAGGGAAAATCAAGACCTGAAACTTGAGTTGGCGAAGATGAAAATGAGATTGAAAGACTTTGAGAAATCTTCAACTACATTGCCTGGTCCTGCTAGTCCATTAGCAGCAATCTCTCGCACCACTTCGAATGCAGTGAAAACGCCTGAGCCCCGGAAATCGTTCATGAGTTCGGTGTCCAGAAAACTTGGCAGATTTATCCCGGCTGATATTGAAAACATGCAAAGTCCGAAAATTAGGACCGAATTGAGCGGAGACAGGCGCTACTCGATATCATGAAAATTTGATTTTTACCATGCCAAGTGAAACTATGTATTTTTTTTTTTGCTCGAATGCTTGTGGCTTTGAACTTGTGGAGTGGATATGGATTGAATCCATTTTCTGTGTGATATTTGTATAAAATTAAAGAATCGAGTACATTTAAATCGATTTGTCTAAAACATGCCTGATTAAAATATTTGATTGATTTTTCGAGGACGTGTGGCTTGTAATAATAGATTGTTGTTTGCTCGTGCTCATCGTTGTGAGAAAGTATGACGTTGGAGTGATTCTGATGTAAAAAATTATAAAATCTAACAAAAATATCGTGACTTCATCACTTTTTCCTTCTTGCCTTAATCAAATAATGTATGATTTGATATAGCAAATGTGTGAATAATCTGGATCTCAGTCACTTGAACAATGTACAGAAATACGAAGCAGTAAAGTCGAGGCAACGATGAATATCTATTTTATCCGCAGGACGAAATTACTCGTATAATAGTGCTTTACGTTAACGGCAGTCGTCTTTAAGATACGACGACTTCGAATCGAGAGAATGCAACATTACAAACTCTTGATAATAACGAACAAAAATATGCAGAACTTTTATGTATAAAATGAACGAGAAGTTTGTTCCTAACTTTCTAAACATGAACGCAACCTTCTGTGATAAGCCAAGGGACGCACTGTTTGGTCATTCTGTGTTAGCTTAAGGGACACAAAGTTTCTGAATGAGTACAAAGTTTTCAAGTTGGTGCAATCTTTATTTCGAAAATGTGAAATTATTTTTCAAAAAAATTTTATCAAAAAAATTAATATGGTCAAAAGACTTGGTTAATGATCACTACAAATTTTGCCCGTATATCCTCATCTTTTTAACGTAAAGATTCCATATTTAAAAATGACATGTAATCGGACGTAATTTTGTTGGAGTGAGTAAGACAGTTCAACTGTAGCAAATTGACCTCCATCCAATTAGTACAAAATATATAGATATTTAAACAATTTCATTCTTTTCAAAAGATTTTTATTTATTTTTTAATCTTAAATTATTTGNTTCACAATTTCTGTATTATTCTCCTAAAAAATAAATATATGTAGTTACTGCGTTTATTGAATTTCTTGAAGTGCCCATGATATACACATCACGGACCTCTACCACCATCTGGTATATTTCAATGTTTTATTATTATTATTTAACAAATAAATAAAATAAATAAATAAAAGATTTTCAAAATGTTTAATTTTTTAACTTATTTCTAGCCAATTATCACGTTGGAGCACACACGAAAGTCTCACTCGTCGATCTTTTAAAAATGGGATAATTTAATTTTATCATGCTTTCAACTTAAGATTTAGATTTTTCATTTGCTGTCACAAAATCTGGCTCAAACTAAGCGTGTTGAATAATTAATAAATGTATATGCAAATTAATAAGTACCAAAAAAAGTCAACAGTTTATTTCACACACATACACACACATGTAGTGTAAATATGCGTGTATATATATGTTGTATTAACATGTCAAGAAATTTCTCACTGTTCTTGTCGTTTAAGCAACTTCGTACCAGAACAAATAAATAATTTTTAAAAACTCGCTGAGCTGGGATAGACGAAGAATATTGAATCAATCAAACATATGCATCAATTTGTTAGTACGTACTATAACTAGATCCTTGTTTCCCACTGATTATGTAAATTTTTTGTAAAAAAAATATTTAATAGGTTCCCATAATTGCTGGTGCCAGCGTATCGATACCAATTACTTGCAATCATTAACATATCATATTTAATGTTCTTAAAATTGTTAAAAATAATCTTTAAAAAGTTACATTCTTGAAATATTTACAATTTTTTTGAAGGGTAGGTCTCTTGTGAGACGGTCTCACGAATCTTTATTTGTGAAACGGGTCAATCCTACCGATATTCACAATAAAAGTAATACTCTTAGCATAAAAAGTAATATTTTTTTTGGATGACCAAAATAAGAGATCTGTCTCACAAAATACGACTCGTAAAACCATCTCACACAAGTTTTTGCCTTCTTTGAAATTATATATACCTGACAAATCATCGCTATCCTTTTACCCAAAATATATATAGCTACGTTGGATCAAAAAATGAACACAAGAGATAAACATATAGCAATGGCTATACAAAGACCTTTTTATTTAAATTACTCAAACAGTCAGTGCACTGTTATACAGTATAAAAAATTTGAGTTGTACTGTTATCAACCGTTATAATATTTGGTAAATCGACGAGTTTTCGATTCTACAATCTTAAAAATATTTAGATTTATTATACTTTTAAAAAACTATAATAAATCTAGATTATTCACACATTGGAACGTAATTAATCATTTTAATCATAAATTTTATACGTAATAAAAGGATTAAATAATAATTTTATTCAAAAACTAAATTTACATAATTTAAATTAATACTTACTTTGAAGTTAAAAATTAAAATTTTATCTGCAAAAAAATAATCACAAATAAATAATTTATTGATTTCAATCAAACTTGAAAGAAAAAACTTAATTTAGAGTATAACTACCTCATATGTTGAAGTAAAAACTGATATTGAGTTGTTCCAACAATTAAATATATTCGAACACTAAAAGAAAATGTATCACTTCAATCAGCCGAAACGATTCGAAGAACACTTCAAAAAAAATTTTAGACCAACGAAAAATGATGATAATAAATGTTCTCTAAATGTTCACCGATTATACAAATAAAAACCAGGCCATTTAACATGGCATGTTAATTGGTCATCGTGAGACATCACATCACTATATGACCACAATTCTAATTATCAATAAAATAAAATAATAATTAATATAAACAAAAACAAAATCAAAATCAAGTCACACCATCCAAGATGGCGTGACTTGAATTTTAACTTGATCTTGGATAGCCGGACTTAAATTTTTTTAAAACCAAGTCATTAGTTTTTTTTTATTTAAAAAGTTTATCACGCCATCCTCATTGGCGTGATACAGTAGATTATTAAATTCTTCTCATGTGCGTTACTTATTTAATTTATTATTTCATTTAGGACACCCGCATTCGTTATTGTTATAACACCCACCACCTCATCAAAAATCGTAGAGTTCACATGCCACATACACATTACATTAACACATTTATTCTCTCACATTCATTTTTACATTCACACTCATTATTTGTAGGTCTCGCTCTCCACTCATTCATCTTATTCTTACTTTAAATTAAATAAATTCAATTTCAAATTTTTTAAGAAATTTAAATTATTATTATTTTATATTAATAATAATATGTTTTTATATATTTAGTACGTAAAATAATTTAATTTTATGAGTGTCATTTATTTAAAATTAAAAATTTATTATAAGAAATTTTTTAAAAAAAGAAAAGATTTTTGGAGTGAAGAATAATATGTTTTGATGTTTGAAATAATTTGTGTAGTGTGTGAATATTTATAGATGAATATATTATTTTTTTATTAAACTAGCCGTTAACTAATCGTTAATTAGTCGTTAAAACAATTTTTTAATTTTATAAATAAAAACAACCGTTAGTTTTTAATTTAACATTATTTTTATTTTATTTTAATATCCTAATTTCTTTTTAAAAAATGAAAATTTGAAATTTAAACCAATACATTAAATAACATTAAATAAGGAAACATCATCACGTGTGTGTGGCCCGCGTTCAGCGACGGTTTGTGAAAATCTGTCGCAAATAGCGATGATTTTTGAAAAACCGTCGCTAAATGACCAATTTTTTTTTAAAAAATAAGCAGACAGATGGGCGTTCAAACATATGAACTCTCCCCTTTAACGTCCGCTCACAATGGAGAAAGGGTGTTAAATGAGCCCATTTTGGTTGCTCTTACGGTAGACAATGAAAAAACCAAGATCAATGTTCCTTCCAGCAAAGTGAAATGAATTTAGCCAGCTAAGCCACTCATATTGACTCATCTTCCTCTAAACTTTTTCCATCATGTTATGCGTCGCTGAGTGTAGGTTTAATATTTTTATTTAAGCTGCCGGATTAGCCGGTTCTCTGAGTTCGATCTCTCCTCCACGCATGTGTTGTAATAAAAAAGAAAAAAGAAAAAAGAAAAAAGAATAAGCTCTTTGAATTAATTAAATATTTTGAGAAATGTTGTGAAAAAGTAAAAATTTACGGTAAAAAGTAAAAATCTCAAACTCTCAAAATTATCACACTACACACTTTATAATATTTTTCTCTCAACTCAATTGTGATTTTCTTCACAAATGAGAGATCTATTTATAGAAAATTTTTACAAATAATCCAAAAATAAAATACATCATTACCTACATCATCACACACTAATTTTCAATATTCAACACCTAATTTTACCTAATTTTCAACATTCAACATTCACATTTTCAACACAAATATTTAACACATTTTTAAATAATTTTTCAACACTCCCCCTTGTGATGATGATCATAATGATTGTATACATTACGTGTTTTTATACTGCCTCGTTAAAAACCTTACTAGGAAAAACCCATTGGGATAAAAACCATAGTAAGGGAAAAAGAGTGCAGTCACGTAAACTCCCCCTCATGTTGACACGAACAATTCTTCACAAATTTCGTAGATTGCGCATCCCAATATTATATATGTGCTTTCTGAATATTGTCGTAGGAAGTGCCTTTGTGAAGAGATCTGATGAGTTTTCACTTGATTGAATGTGACGAACATCAATACATTTATTCTTCTCAAGCTCCTTGGTGAATGCGAAGAACTTAGGAGGAATATGTTTAGTTCTGTCGCTTTTTATGTATCCTTCTTTCATTTGAGCAACACATGCAGCATTATCTTCATATAGTATCACAGGCTTCTCGTCGAATGATAATCCGCATGAGATTTGGATATGTTGAGTCATTGATTTTAACCACACACATTCACGGCTTGCTTCATGTAGTGCAATAATCTCGGCATGATTTGATGAAGTTGTTACAAGTGTTTGTTTCTGTGAACGCCAAGAAATTGCAGTGCCTCCACGAGTAAATACATATCCAGTTTGAGAACGTGCTTTGTGTGGATCAGATAAGTATCCAGCATCGGCATAACCAATTATACTTGGATTAGCATCTTTTGAATACAAAAGTCCCAAGTCTGTCGTTCCTCGTAGATAACGGAATATATGTTTAATTCCGTTCCAATGTCTCTTTGTTGGATATGTGCTAAATCTTGCCAATAAATTTACGGCAAAAGATATATCAGGCCTTGTACAATTTGTAAGATACATAAGGGCACCGATAGCACTTAGATATGGTACTTCTGGACCAAGAATATCTTCATCATCTTCACATGGACGGAATGGATCCTTTTCTATGTTTAATGATCTAACAACCATTGGAGTACTTAAAGGATTTGATTTGTCCATATTAAAACGTTTAAGGATCTTTTCTGTATAATTTGTCTGGTGAACAAATATTCCACATTCTTTTTGTTCAATTTGTAAACCCAGACAATACTTGGTTTTTCCAAGATCCTTCATTTCAAATTCTTCTTTCAAGTATGACACAACTTCTTGAATTTCCTTATTTGTTCCAATGATGTTTAAATCATCAACATATACAGCAATAATTACGCATCCGGATGTTGTTTTCTTAATGAAAACACAAGGGCATANAATGAACCCTTCTTGTCTTTGGGTATTAATATTATTTACTAGATCTTACTTTTATCATTAGATGGGAAATACATCATATATTAGTCGACGCGTACAACTGTTATAAAAAAATTGGACAAAATAAATTAATTGGCGGCCATGATTCGACAAAGTCAACTTCAAATATATAAATATATAAAAAGAACATGCAAACACGCATATGGTACGTATAAATAAAGCTGGAAGCTAAATATCAAATTTGACCACGTCTGTTAATAATTCGGACGATACTTTTTCGATGAGTACTATCTCTATATAAGAACCTCCCACCCATTTCTCTCAAATTTTCAGAGCTTAAAAGCCAAATGGGTCAATTCAGATTTCTAATCAAGCTATTGTTACCTCTTTGTCTGAGTATTATTTTATTCTCGAGCTCCATTTCAGCACAGCTGAGGCCAAATTTCTACTCAAACACTTGTCCTGACGTTGAGAAAATTGTCCGAACAGCTGTGAAGGCCAAATTCCGACAAACATTTGTTACAGTTCCCGCAACCCTTCGTCTATTCTTTCACGATTGTTTTGTTTCGGTACGTCCAATTTGAGTTAATGTTTCTTTAAACTTCAATATTTATAGACGCATTAGCATTTAAATCCGATACGTGTTTATGAATGTATAGGGGTGTGATGCATCGGTTATTGTAGCGTCTACACCGGGGAATAAGGCTGAAAAGGATCACCCGGACAATTTATCATTGGCCGGAGACGGATTCGACACAGTGATCAAAGCCAAAGCTGCCGTGGATAAAGTTGCTAGATGCAAAAATAGGGTATCTTGTGCTGATGTTCTTGCATTAGCCACTCGTGACGTCATTGTCCTGGTTCGTAAAATTGGAGCATTGTTATTACTGTTACTATTACTACTCTAGATGTTATATACATTTAGATTCAATAATATTCTAAATTTTTGCTAATTTTATTCTGATATATGAATAATCATTTCTAAAATTTGTAAAACATAGGCTGGTGGGCCTTCATATACTGTGGAGTTGGGGAGATTGGATGGTTTGAGTTCAACTGAAGCAAGTGTTAATGGAAATTTGCCTCAGCCAACTTTCAATCTGAACCAGCTAACTTCCATGTTTGCGACAAGAGGCCTAAATCAGACAGATATGATTGCTCTCTCAGGTAATCAATTTCCCATGTAGAATAATTAATCAATGAACGAACAAGCATCATAAATCTGTCTTTATTACATTAGAGTAGTAAATGGTCAAAGTTTTGGAAATATTTCAAGACTAAGTTATTTTATGATATTCACTATTGTTCCGTGCAGCTGCCCACACACTAGGATTTTCCCACTGCAGTATATTTTCCAACCGGATATACAGTTTCAACCGGACCAACCCTATCGATCCAACCCTTAACCGGCAGTATGCGACCCAGTTGCAAGGAATGTGTCCCAAAAACGTTGACCCGACGATTGCAATTGACATGGATCCGACAAC
Source organism: Primulina huaijiensis (assembly GCF_012295235.1). Lineage (NCBI taxonomy): Eukaryota > Viridiplantae > Streptophyta > Magnoliopsida > Lamiales > Gesneriaceae > Primulina > Primulina huaijiensis. The sequence continues at coordinate 942,244 of NC_133306.1, forward strand.
ACCAAGAACATTCGACAACGCGTACTACAAAAATCTTCAGATTGGAAAGGGCCTATTCACTTCGGACCAAGTCCTTTTTACTGACACGAGATCCAGACCCACTGTTAACACATGGGCCTCCAATACTCGGGCCTTCAATGCTTCTTTCATTCAGGCCATAACTAAATTGGGACGGGTCGGAATCAAGACCGGGAGAAATGGGAATATTCGGTTTGACTGTGGAAGATTTAACTGAGAATTAGGGCTTCCTATATGGGTTGGATTTTTTTTTATATATCGGGTTTCATTGATTAAATGTATAGGGAGTTATAATGATTTAATAAGCTGAATGGGTCTGTGTTCATTTTTCTAATTATTATTAATAAGGGTTTTTCAATAGAACTCATGGCGTGTAGATTCAATTATGAAAAGAAATAATGATTTAGTGATATTGTGCAATACCTTGTAACTAAATTTTTTTTCTTTTTGACCCTTTCCTATACTTGAGCCTGAGGTGATTGATTCACTCGACCCATACGAGAATATATGATATACACATTTCTTTTTGCCTTTACTTTTTCGTCGACAATTAAGAAATAAAAAAGGGATATTGGAAAATAATTGTTCGAATCTTTTGCCAAGGTAAAAAAAATATCAAGTTACGGATATAAAATGAGTTTATTAAAATTGGAAAACAATTTTCCAAACAAAGCGAGTTGGTAGTCAAGTAATAGTCTCTTTTGTTGGCTGCAAATAAAGAATTTTGCCAAATGCGGAGAATAACAAATTTTAATAAATTGTTCATCATCCATAGCAGCTGTCTAAATACACTGTCAATGGACGGCCTTTCCCCGTAAATCAGCAAATAATCTATATAAGAGCATGCTTCAGCAATTTCATCGCACCAAATTCATCCTATAAAGAGAAATGATATTAAATGAATGCCATAAAAATATGATTGTATCGATGACAGATGACAAGCATTAGACAAAAATTTCTAAATCTTGATCCATTATGCTCAACAATTTCACAAAGATAATGTTGCAGAAAACTTCCACTCTCCATGTCATTAATTGCAGATCGAATAACCATATCAATATTGAACTCAACCAATACATGGATGATTCGGTCTCAGTCACTGACTCGATATCAAGATCTGCTATTTGAAATGAGTTTGGAGAGTAAACAATAAACTTTCGTTTGTTCGCAATCAGTCGATCAATCTTGAAACCAGTCCATCACAGGATCTATATTGATAATCGATCCCATATCAAGATCCTGCTCCTTTTCATCAGGAATTTGACACGAATTTGTAGTAGGATAGCCGGTGCTGTTCTTCATGTTATTGAGTGAATCCTCCCCCAATCCATTATCCAGCTTCTGATCAGAAAATGTGAAGAGCTCAGAGCTGAATAGATCGGAAAAGAACTTGTCGTCCAGTTTGAAATCCACCATGCCAAACTGATCAGATTCTAACTTTGCCGCCTTATGATTTTCAACTTGTGACTGTCCAAATGCAGGTGTGGATTCAACATTTTCAACATTTTGGGACGGATTCGTTATGACGAAAGCCTCAGAAGTCCTTTTCGCCTTCGTACGAATTACATGTGATACTACGCTGTTGGGAAGTTGAGGTTGGCTTGCTGATGGATTTTCTTTCTTCGTTGTGGATTGTTTAGCCAGTTTAGGATCAGCCATAGCTCGCTTCTTGGCAATGTTGGTGTTCCAGTAATTCTTGATTTCATTGTCTGTTCGCCCCGGAAGCCTTCCAGCTATTAAAGACCATCTATATAAAATTAAAAGCACATTCAAGAATGCGACACAATAAAGCTTCTATATAAGAAACAAAATGAGGTAAACAACGACCTGTTTCCAAGGAGCTTGTGAAGTCTGATAATAAGATCCTCTTCATCTGTACTTAGTTGTCCTCTCTTGATATCCGGTCGTAAATAATTCAACCAACGAAGCCTACAACTTTTTCCGCATCTATTAAGGCCTACATTTTCACCAAAAATGGTTACTTCAGTTATAAAGAAAATCATATTTGATAAAGTTGAATTCCAATTTTTACCAGCTTTCTTGGGTAGCTTTCGCCATTTTCCTTGGCCATGTATCTTAACATAATCTGTGAGAATTTTGTCTTCCATGGCAGTCCATGCCCCTTTGTTTAAGCCTTCTTTGGAACAACAAGGACTTCTCCCCATTCCTTATTTCAAAAATCTTGATAGTGTGTGTTCCAAGTTTGAATGTGTCTCTTCTATGCCATGAGACAACACAAATTGTCCCTTTAAAGGTGTTGAAGACTTGTGGGGACTTGTTATTTTCTGGTGGGGTGTGAACTAGATGTCATTTGGACATCCTTTTCATGTAGCAATTTGGGAAATGCTAGACACATAAAGTTGTTTCACACACGAATTTGTTACATATACGGGAAATTGGCCTTCAGTTCACAGCCGTCGATTTTTTTTATGTTCAGTCCCTGGGTACTTTTTTAGTACCACATTTCCACATGAAGTGTACCACATTTTGTATGACATAGTACCACAATTTTGTGGGTAGGGAGTGAACTTAAAAAAATATTTTGATTGGGGATTTTTCACCAACTTCCCCTTACATATATCATTTGATTAGATTATATTGAGTAGCGTAAACGTAAAAAGTAATAGAAAAAATCGTTCTATGGAGTCATAGGTCAGTGCATCGAATCAATATGATGGAAAAATATTGGAAGTCTTAGATGGATCGAGATTAGGGTTTGCCAACATTGGTAGGGAGTTTGGAAAACTAACTGAAAAAATCACAGAGAAACTGCAACCTTCCAAGGCTATGTGTGGTAAGTCGCACAAATTGGGCACGATGAAAAGTTGGATCAATTTTAGCAGCAGTATCCTCTGTATCATATGTTCATACAATCATACACAACATTTACATACGTGCATACATGAAACTAAATTTACTCATAAAAATTAACCAAAAGGCAAGCAACAAACCTAGAAAAGGAAAAAAGCATATGAGATCGAGATTTTAACAAAGTAGACTGTATGCTTAAAGAATTGCAAAAAATGCCCTTATGGTGCATTTGAATAAGTAAATACCGAGATTCGACTAATCAAAAAGCTATTTTCTCATTTTTATGATATATATTGCACAAATTAAAATCCCTTATGATTAATTTAAAGGGGTTTGATTTCAAAATGGATCGATTCAAATTTCTATTCAAGCTATTGTTACCTCTTTATCTGAGTTTTTTTTTTATCCTTGAACTCCATTTCAGCATAATTGAGACTAACTTTCTACGTAAACACTTGTCCTGACGTTGAGAATGTCCAAAAAGTCGTGATGACCAAATTCCGACAAACATTTGTTACAGTTCCTGCAATCCTTCGTCTCTTCTTCCACGATTCATTTGTTTCGTAACCCGAATTTTAGTTGATGTTACTGTTTCTTTAAACTTCAATACAGACGCACTAACATTTAAATCTAATACATGTTTATGTATGTGTACGGGTGCGATGCATCGGCTATGGTAGCGTTCACATCGGGCCGGAATAAGGCTGCAAAGGATCACGCGGACAATTTATCATCGGCCGGAGACGGATTCGACACAGTGATCAAAGCCAAAGCTGCCGTAGATAAAGTTGCAAGATGCAAAAATAGAGGGTATCCTGTGCTGATATTCTTGTAAATTTAAAGTTCTAAGCAATGTATTGGATCAGTCAATTTGTTTGAATAAGCCGATTTTTTTTGGTTCAATTTGTGTATGCAAAAACACATTATTTCAAGAATTCAGTGAAATCAACTAGCAAAGTAAACGCGTTGATTTGAGAGTGTTCAATTTATATGATAAATATTTTACATAATTAATATTATCAAAAACGAAGTACGTACTAATTATTTGAGAAGATATTATTACATTATAATACTATTAATAACATATAATAAAACTAAATAAATCCGTATACAAATTCAAGATTGACGCGAGTTATTACCTTGCCAACCTCTAGCACCGAATATTCATTGGAATACTTTCTGGAACAGGAAGAAAATATAAAATAGGATTAATTTTCTCATGAGAATATTACTCACATGACTTCCAAAGCAAATTTTACAGTTTCTTTTTCGTTATTGAAGAAAAAAATTCTTTAGTTCTCGATGAAAATTATGAAATGTTGGTAATGTCCTGTCGCAGTTAAGCTAACTAATTATTGGGTTCTAGATATTGGTACTGGTACTTGAGATTCCTTTTTCTTTTTCTTTTTCTTTTTCTTTCCCCCCTCTCTTTTCAATAAAAATATTCTTTCTTTTTAATTTTTCTTTAAGAAAAAAAGCAGATCGAGATCATGCATTGCCTAATTGAGGACAGCTCCAAATGATGTTGAAAAATAGGAGGACACGTGAAGTTCATGTGTTGCTGACCCCTTCCTGTCGGGGTTTTCGAACGCTTTAGTCATTACTTTTATTCTAATAAATCTATCGATTTTATTCTTCCATAATTTATAAGGGATAAGTCATTTATCATACTATATATAATCTTTTATGAGACAATCTATATTTATAAAAAAAATATTTTTGACAAAAAAATTATATTTTTTTTCTTGAAACAGGTCGGATTAGAGTTTTTTTATCACAAAATTGATTTTATTTCCGTTTATGATTCCCTAGCTTCCTGTTCGTCTATATCTTCGTTTAAAAATATATTCAAATCAAAATTATTATCTCATGTTTAAATAATTTAAAGGTTATTTATTTCCATCAAAATTAGTTGAGCTTCGGCCAAGCATAAAATAATATCATGTTATTTATTTTTGAGTCCCCACCAATTTCAAATCTGACATGTTTTTCATATTATAAAATATCTTTAAACCATTCGATATATATATATATATACACACACACACACACATGGGGAGGGGCAGAACCCGAGATTAAACGACCTTGAAATCTATCGAAAAGGCACGTTCCTCCCAAGTCTGAGACAAAACTTTTCGACTCTTAAGTGCCCATAAATTTAATAATTTTAAAGCTAAATTAATATATTTATATAATAATAATAATTAGCAGGCAAAGGACGCCCAGACATTGAGAATCTCAAAACTCCGCCATAGCATAGAAAATTATGACGATGATAACGTCACACCATTCAATTTTGTGCAGCCAACTTGCCTTAAAGCAACTTGCAAAAATAAAATACGAATCGTACATAAATTGTCACAAATAGAATGGGCCCCGTCAAGTACTACTTTCTGATATTCTTAAATTAAAATAACATTTCAAGATAATTCAAAATTTCAATGATTTGAAATCAATTTTCAGTTCAATTTACAATAGACAATCGGGACCCAACTACGTTCCCCAATTCGCGTCGTATTGATAACAGAAATTGAATTAAAAAAAGTGAAAAAAAAAACGCAAATTTCAATTTATACGAGTTAAAAGTACATCGGATTGTATTTTTTAAAAAGAATACACACATTTTTTATATTATATACTGTTTTTAATTAATTATTTAATTGTTATTGCCAAGAAGAATGGAAAATTTGTCGTCATTGGCCGAGTTCAACGAAAAGGAGCGTGGTGAAACCCTCGTCACACTTGCCACTTGTCTTGATTTAATATTACAATATACAATGATTTCATTCTCATGATCATACATCCCGGGTTTTTTTAAAAAATATTATAAAATAATAAAACTATTGTAGAAATGTGACAATTTCTAAAAGTTTGTAAAACTAGTACAATCCGGGACTTACTGTCCCGGATTCAAATTTATTATTATTATTATTTTTTTAACTTTTTTAAAAAAAAAATAAAAGNACTAGCAAAATAAACGCGTTGATTTGAGAGTGTTCAATTTATATGATAAATATTTTACATAATTAATATTATCAAAAACGAAGTACGTACTAATTATTTGAGAAGATATTATTACATTATAATACTATTAATAACATATAATAAAATTACATAAATCCGTATACAAATTCAAGATTGACGCGAGTTATTACCTTGCCAACCTCTAGCACCGAATATTCATTGGAATACTTTCTGGAACAGGAAGAAAATATAAAATAGGATTAATTTTCTCATGAGAATATTACTCACATGACTTCCAAAGCAAATTTTACAGTTTCTTCTTCGTTATTGAAGAAAAAAATTCTTTAGTTCTCGATGAAAATTATGAAATGTTGGTAATGTCCTGTCGCAGTTAAGCTAACTAATTATTGGGTTCTAGATATTGGTACTAGTACTTGAGATTCCTTTTTCTTTTTCTTTTTCTTTCCCCCCTCTCTTTTCAATAAAAATATTCTTTCTTTTTAATTTTTCTTTAAGAAAAAAAGCAGATCGAGATTATGCATTGCCTAATTGAGGACAGCTCCAAATGATGTTGAAAAATAGGAGGACACGTGAAGTTCATGTGTTGCTGACCCCTTCCTGTCGGGGTTTTCGAACGCTTTAGTCATTACTTTTATTCTAATAAATCTATCGATTTTATTCTTCCATAATTTATAAGGGATAAGTCATTTATCATACGATATATAATCTTTTATGAGACAATCTATATTTATAAAAAAAATATTTTTGACAAAAAAATTATATTTTTTTCTTGAAACAGGTCGGATTAGAGTTTTTTTATCACAAAATTGATTTTATTTCCGTTTATGATTCCCTAGCTTCCTGTTCGTCTATATCTTCGTTTAAAAATATATTCAAATCAAAATTATTATCTCATGTTTAAATAATTTAAAGGTTATTTATTTCCATCAAAATTAGTTGAGCTTCGGCCAAGCATAAAATAATATCATGTTATTTATTTTTGAGTCCCCACCAATTTCAAATCTGACATGTTTTTCATATTATAAAATATCTTTAAACCATTCGATATATATATATATATACACACACACACACACATGGGGAGGGGCAGAACCCGAGATTAAACGACCTTGAAATCTATCGAAAAGGCACGTTCCTCCCAAGTCTGAGACAAAACTTTTCGACTCTTAAGTGCCCATAAATTTAATAATTTTAAAGCTAAATTAATATATTTATATAATAATAATAATTAGCAGGCAAAGGACGCCCAGACATTGAGAATCTCAAAACTCCGCCATAGCATAGAAAATTATGACGATGATAACGTCACACCATTCAATTTTGTGCAGCCAACTTGCCTTAAAGCAACTTGCAAAAATAAAATACGAATCGTACATAAATTGTCACAAATAGAATGGGCCCCGTCAAGTACTACTTTCTGATATTCTTAAATTAAAATAACATTTCAAGATAATTCAAAATTTCAATGATTTGAAATCAATTTTCAGTTCAATTTACAATAGACAATCGGGACCCAACTACGTTCCCCAATTCGCGTCGTATTGATAACAGAAATTGAATTAAAAAAAGTGAAAAAAAAAACGCAAATTTCAATTTATACGAGTTAAAAGTACATCGGATTGTATTTTTTAAAAAGAATACACACATTTTTTATATTATATACTGTTTTTAATTAATTATTTAATTGTTATTGCCAAGAAGAATGGAAAATTTGTCGTCATTGGCCGAGTTCAACGAAAAGGAGCGTGGTGAAACCCTCGTCACACTTGCCACTTGTCTTGATTTAATATTACAATATACAATGATTTCATTCCCAGGATCATACATCCCACTTCCCAACCATGCGTATGTTTTCTAAAAAAATTAAATAAACCGACCACATCGTTAAAAAAAAATTAATGCTTTAATTGCCATTACATTTTTTTCCTGTCACAATTTTACCATTGCATTTCATTCCTAAAACAATTTTAATTTCTCTATAACTATATTATTATACACGAACGAGCAACTTACGTGCTCCCATTTTGTAGATGATGCTCAACATTTTCAACGAAAAGTGATAATATATATGTTTATAGGATTCAAGTAGAATCGATCCTAACAAATTTTAGACATGAGTCTAACTTTAAAAGAGTTCTCTAAATCATAACGTAAATTCATATTTTTTTAGACTCATAACAATTTTTTTTCGTATTAAATCATTATCTTCTCGGGAAAAAGAAGGAATGAAACATGGATTCTAAGAGTTAAACTACACCATTTTGGTGGGTCCACACAATAACAATTAAGTAATCCCTCATTAAATTTGTGTGTGTGTGTGTGTCTATATATATATAGACACACACACACACACAAATTTACTGAAATAAATTTATATCATATTTATTGTACTTCACAAGTTACAATGTCCACATTNCCTAACAATTTGCAACTGTGTCTGGCCCTTTAGCTGTTGTATAAACCGAAAGGTCCACAAATTTACCCACCCGTTATTAATTACAAAAGCCAACGAAGCCCATACCCATTGATGCATTAAAACTAAGAGTAAGTCTAATGTGAGACCGTTTCACGGATCTTAATCCGTGAGACGGGTCAACCCTACCCCATAGTCACAATAAAAAGTAATACTCTTAGCATAAAAAGTAATACTTTTTCATGGATGACCCAAATAAGAGATCTATCTCACAAATACGACCCGTGAGACCGTCTCATACAAGTTTTTGTCTAAAACTAAATATATATTTCATAAAAATACAATATATTCCAAACAACATTCTTGTTATGTGGATAAGTTCGAATGATACATATTAATAACACTCCCTTTATTGAATAATCGCATTGAGTACTCTAATATTAGCTATTAAGAAGTTATATATATTTTTAAACTTGTAACCTATGCCCAGAAAAATTAATTTAACATGAATTGATAGATAAATTAACTATTGCCACGTAATTTAAATAACCACCATGGGTGAAAATTTTAAATTAAGTCAAAGTTTGACCCCAAGCAAGTAGGAACTGGCTTCCCTCCAATGTGATTGGAGTTTTGAGATTCCTTTCTTCATTCCTTTGCATCATAAATGTTTATTCAGAACGCAAACCGATAGTCCATTTCACATTTATTACTTGTTTAATTAATTCAATGTCCTTTTCCTTCTAAAAATTATTTTATTTACGAGTAAATTTAATGATCCATTATTCAAAATCACAAAAACACTTTGTGAGAATTTATAATAAGTTAATTTTGTGATATAATTCTTCTATTTGAGTCACAAATGAAAAAAATGATTTTTATGTCAAAAATATTATTTTTATTGCAAATATGAGCATGGTTGACCAGTTTTAAGAATAAAAATCTACGAAACCGTCTCATAAGAGACCTACTCATTGCAAACATTTTGAAATCTTTAAGTCATGTATGTGTGATATAAATAATTCCCTTATATATTACTTGGTGAAAAAAATTAAATATATTATACAGTTTCACATATGTTATAATTAAGTTGATCTATCATCTCATTTCACGAAAGTAAAGAAGGACGCAAATTAGTCATTAATTGGCTCAATTTTGCATATCTAGTCAATCCACATTCATCTATAGCTAAAGTAACCGATGCATTGCAAAAATTGTCCAAATACGTATCTTAATTAATTCCTATACAATGAAACACAATTGGTATTTATAGACCATAAAAATATCTCAATTAACATATTACTCTTATTTTCAGAGTAAAATTCTTTTAGATTTAAGTTTTTATTTATTTATAATGGATGTGTTGAGATTATAATACCATCACTCCCATGTGCAAGAAGCATAATTAGCAAGTAAAATACCACTATCATGTAAATGAATGACATGCATATGAATCAAGATATAGATGTGAACCAATGGAAAAGGGTCAAAATGCTCGTCAGCGTGTGCCAATAATTCAAGTCCAACAGTCATTAGACACGATTCAAGAAATTACATTTATGAGGAAGAAAGTAATCGCTAGCGAAACTTTCTTTTTCCTTACTAAGATAATTACTACGAGGGGAAAGAGGGGAATCTTTCGCCGCCCGTTAGATACAATACCTCGCCGGAGTAAAATTCCCGGAAGAAAACTTACCACTAATACAGGAAAAGAGCTAAAAATAGTTGAAGATGATAACCAGAGTTTACTCCCTCTTTTTTCTCGTTACCTAATTAATTGAACAAGTTCAGAAGTTTTATTTCGTTTTTTGTTTGATGATCTCCACAAGTTGTCGTCAGAGATTCCTCGGAATTCATTGATGGGCTCCCCAGTCGCCGCGTCCTGGGTAAAGGGCTCATCTTTTTGCCATGGAAACCCGGTGTTAAACTGAGATCAAGATCAGATAACTGCATGATCCGAACCGGATCCTCCGGGAGACGGTGGCGCTTCTGCAACTTTGATCGTGAAGTCAGGGATGGATCTCGGAGATTGAACATATTCGTGCAGTCAGACAAGTCGTCGGGATCGGACGCACCGCCGAGGAACTCCGCTATCGGCTTTAACGCGCCACCACGGAGAACGGTCTCAACCGCCGTCTGGCAAACGTGCCAGTTCCCGGTCCAGAGAAGCCCCACCGCCCCGTTTACAGGGTTCACCGTTCTTCCTGCAGCTTCAAACAGCAGAGACTGGAAGAGGGCTGCGCAAGTTTTTCATTTTAGTTTCAATTTAGATTATCAGCTCAAGAATACGGGATGCTAAATTTTGAAAAAAACATATTCACCAGGTCTCTGATTTTCCGGGACGGCGGAGATGAAGGACATGAGGCCGGCGCGGCCGAAGAACTTGGCCACAAAAACGGTGGCGTGGCCTTGTGATTCGGGGCTTTCAATCCACTGTAAACAGTGCCTCAAAATACACGTTTCGCTGCATCCCTTCCGAAGAACCCGGCATCCATTGCAACTCATCTCTCCAGCTAGGTAAAAATAAAATTCTCCTGGTTATTCCTCTGGATTACAACACACGAAGATCTGTTAAGTGCTACCCAGAAGCTTAAGAATCAAGAACCAGAAGCAGCAAGAGAGAGAGATCAAGATTAGGTTGTGAAAAGAGGAAAAGGTTGATATATAAAGAGAAGTGGAGAATGGAAGTAGAGGAAGAGTGGGGTTAAAGTTTAGAGTAGGTTTAACTAGGGTCAGGTCAGTTGAGTGGGTGCGACTGGCGAGTGAAGTCTTGCGTGGTTGGGTTAGATTCCAAAGTGCTGGGCGATAGCGGCTCCGTGTTTCCGCGGATAGGAGTCCCTCAACCGTTGGATTCTGATTGCCTTGCAGATGCTCAGATTCTTGATGATAACCGAACACTTTATTTTTTGTACTCGTACATACTATTATATATACAATACAAAACTCTAGTTCTATATGCTAGTTGTGAAAGGGTCCACCCTTCCAATTTGGAAAATGAGGTCAGCCGTATTTTATTTTTTTATTTATTTTTGTAATAGAGCTTTCATTAACACTTCATCTAATCAAAGTTTATAGTTTTCTTAATACACAGCAGAGTAGCATTCTGATAAAACACATTTCTGCCATTAAGAAAACTATGACGAGTAAGTTCGTGTGCGACTTGGTTGGGATTCCAAGAGCAATGCTGAATCCAAGTTCTTGGTGAGTTGGCACACATCATACGGATGACTTCCACAATATTGTTTTACTCATAAAAAATATCGTGATTAATCGATTAGATTGTCTCGAGAGCATTGGACTCAGGTGCCAACATGGCCATCCCCCGATGTTCGACCATCAATAACCCTTTGTGCGTAGCTATTAAATTCTGCCATTAGAGGAGAATTGACCTGTCAAAATGCGACCTTCAACAAAAAAAAAAAAAGTCCATTGCTCTCTTTTCCCACTATGTCAATCCCAAAATGATCAAGAGTCTCTTAAATAGAAATATCTACATTCACCTTGAAAACACCTGTAGGCGGTTGTTGCCAAAATAACAATTGGGGTTGCCTATTCTTAATCAAAATTTCATAATAATAAATTCAGGGGATAAATGTGTACTCACATCCAAATTTCTTGTTCAGAAAATTATCATCGTCGTTATCCGATTGACTACGGCGGGCGTGGAGTCATCCTTATCCTACAACCTAGCCCTTCCATGGTTCCATTCAACACGCATTATTTAATTTTGTTATCCAATAATCAGATTTTAATGTTTTATAATTTAATCGCCATTTATAAATTATATATATTATCATTTAATCGCCATACTTCATAATTAAAATGCGTAACTGGCCTACATGTTCATCTCTGGGGATACAGTTAACTATTGGGGAAAATATTTAAACTCAGCTCTACGAAATTTCACGTAAAAGATATCCATGACATAAGAATGAATGTCAAATAAAAAGTCCATTACTCCATACCACTAATTTCAACGTGAAAAAAATACATTTGACCAAAATTATTAGTTTTTTTTTTCAAAATTATCCTTTTGACATACTGGTGAAATTACATTCCCTACAGATATCACAAATTGATTAAAAAACCTCGTGTATTAATTGCTATGAAATAAAGGTTGTACGAATTAATTAATAGATTAAGTTGTTTATAAATTGATGTTGTATTTGGATCGATGGATTTGAATTCTTGAATCTATAATAACAAATCAATTGTTTTTTTGTGGACAAATCAACTCCATGATGAATTCAAAGTTTCAAATATTTATTTTTTGAGTTATTGTTGTTGATTTCAAATACATCTCAACATGAGGTCATTTTAAATCATCATTTCAAATATATTTTTAAATCTAAATCATTCACTCCAAAGTTCAAACACAAACTTAATTTCAACATTGACTTTAGATACAAAAGTTTAGTAAATTTTTGTTAAATAAAATTGAACCGATGTCATATGAAATAAATCTATTTTCACGATCTTATTTACATTTTTAGTAAAATATTTAACTTGTTGATTTTAAAAATTTAAGAGATAATTACTATGCAAAAATAAATAACTTTAATATTTATAAAAAAATATATTTAAGGTTCTCACATGAAATTTATATTTTAGACTAAAAATAAAAACTTAATCATAATTCTAAGGAAACTGAAGTTTTAAAATCTCAAGTAACAATTGAAGAAACTATTCACCAAATCTCCATTAAGATATGATGGTATTCAAAATTTTATGCAACTAGTATTCGGTCTTGTGAGCAAAAATTACTCATGATGGTTGGCCTAGACCAAGTGATCTGGGAAAAAAAATCCTGATCGGTAGATGCCGAGCTGAATTCTACGTAGAGGAGTAAACGTTATAGGTCATCGAAAGTACTCGCGACATAACTTTTCTGATGCTTAAGTTGGTCTAGATATTAGAATTTAGTGTGAGTATAGTAGTGTCAGTGATAACAGTATGTGACTGTGTGTAACAATGTGGACTACATGGTATTCATAGATTACACAATAGATATACGGTGCGAGCAATGCTATTTTTTTTAAATGAGATGGGAAATTGGGTCGGTGGTTTTTAAAATTTCGACTTCTTGTTGGGTCCATAAAAAGTGGGCTCGCCTAAAGGCTTTGGACTTATAGTAACTAATACAAAAGCTAAAACACCAGTGAGGTGATAACATGTGAAAGGCTGAAAAGAATAGATGATAAGCTGGGCCTCGTCTTGACACTTTGGATTAGCTGATGGACACAGGTGAGTCCAGAGGCCCAGTAAAATGCCACTGCGTTTATTCGCTGATGTTAAATTTGCTTGGAAAATGTTCAAATTTCCCCCTCGAAGACGAGATTCAAATATTCATCTACAAATGCAAATTCCGCAGTTAGATTCACATAGTTCCATTTATTTATGGAAAAAAGGCTCCGGTCCTCGCCGCAAACCTCCGCCGAGGAATTCCTTTCCTCCGCCGCCAATCTTCCCTACAAATCCTCCAAAACCACCGTCAAAGCCCTAATCAACACCCTTGCTCCCTCATCTAACTTGACGTCCACTCTCCCTGTATTCCTACGCAGTTCAATTTCACAATCCATTGCCAAATTCAAAAACCTAGCTGACTCAACTTCCAATGCATCGCCCAAAACTCCTCCTGCTAAGCGCCTCCGAAGGTCCTCTAGAAATAAGCAAGATGACGAGGCATCTCACGCCACCAACTGCGAAGATGAGAGGCAGTCTATTGCTGAGAAGCTTCGGGTTTTTGCACACATTTTGCGCCTCTGTGTTTTCCATCCTGAAAATGTGTTTTCCGCTTCTGATTTGTTGCCTGCTGCTCAAGAGTTGCATGATAACTTAATTTTTTTCGAGTCTGACTCGGGTTTGCTTTCTGAAATTGCTACTTTATGTGAAGATTGGTGGAAGGGGAATTTATCAGGGAAGGAAACCCTGATAACTCAGTCGCTGCCGGTTATTTTGTCACGATCATTGACTTTGAAAAAGAAGGTGGACGTCCACAGAGTGTACGCGCTTCGGGATGCTTTTGTGTTGTTTGATTTTGAAGATGACAGCATTGAGGACTTGAAGCATTTGTTAATTCGCTGCGTGATTTCACCTTTGTATTTGAAAACAGAGGACGGCCTCAAATTTATAGCTTTTTTGTTCGGACTAAGTGCGCAGCTTGCCAAGGAGGTGTTTGCAATGATTAAGTCTCAGATTCCTTATGGGCGCAAATCAATGGTGCAGGCATATGGTGAAATTATTTTCAGAGCATGGAAAGCAGTGGAGGGGTCAAGTAAGGAAGAGATTGAGAAAGGGTTCTTGCAGGGTTTGATTGAAGATGCGATATGTGCCAGCTCGGGGGCATTAGCTGCATCAGTTAGGCGTATTTTGAGAGTTTTTGTTAGTAACCGAACCATAACTGGTGTGGAAAAACTGATTTTTCATCTGACAGAGCCCGTGATTTTTCGTTCACTTCAGGTATTATTTCTAGCTGGGAGTCTTTACTGAGATGAGAGTACAAGATACTATTCATCCAGATCATGCATTTTTTTTTAGTTTGGTCGGTGTTCGTATATAAATTTTAAGTACCTAAATAGTCCACAGCTATGAAATGCATGAATCAACTTGTTGAATATGTTAGTAGAACCTCTTGAGATTTGAAAGAGAAGTGATTTCTGGAGATCCTCCATTGGTGATAACTTTGTTATCCAACTATATAGAAGCTAAAAAGTGACGTAGAAATTATAAAAAACACGCAATGGGGAAGTTTGTTTGCGATTGATGCCCTTTTGTCATGCTAAAGCATAATTTGCAGCCACATAACCTGCTTTGCATCAAGAAGTCAATTAGTAGCTGTGAACCTTTCATATTCTGTTTATTCACTGATATATGAGGTCAACTAATTAAGCATTTGGCAGGTGCTGTTTTTACTTGTTAAACCTGCTTGTGATGGTTATCAAACATCTTGGAATTGTGGCATGTTCCAGCACTTCGATATTGGACGCTGAATGCCCATTTATCTTCCCAAATCTAGCTTGGACTTTGAATTGCTTATCTTAAAGTGTTACCATTCTACGTGCATTTGGTACCATTATATGAAGGAAACAGAATATAGAACAACAGTAATCTGGAAGCTCCTTGCCCTTGGCCCCTTTAATTCTTTGCATCGTGAAAGATAATAAGGAGCTAGATATTGATGATGAATAGAATAATAGTTTCCGGAAAATTTTATTCACCACAGCCTGTGCAAATTTCAGTATTTTTCCTTCCTTTTATTTGATATAACTAATTCCAGAACCTCGGATCCAAATAGAAAAAAAAATCCAAAAAATGTGAAATTAAATATAAAATGATATTATTATACCTGTTTTGTTCTGCATGGTAACATTATTTGTATCTTTAAGGTGGAATAGTAAACCTTAAGGTTGTGTTTTTAGCATGTTTCTTTTTCGTAGTAAATATGTGGTTCTGGCATTACATGAAGTTGAATCTTGATCAATTACAAAGCGGTGGAAATTATACCTAGCTACCTTTTCTGAACTTTAAATTGAGAATTGAAACATACTTGTTTTGTTTTTCCTAATGGAGTTATTTATGCATTTAATAATTATCGAGATACTCCATGAATTCGAGGAGAATTTTTGACTGCCTTCATTTTTGCAAAATATTCATGACATGAATCACGATCCAATTTACCACCTACAGGTAATTTTGGCTTCTGCAATGCTGTGGATAATTAAATTTTAGATTATGTGTACTGACTTAATGATGTATTTGCATTATATGTTCAAAAACTTTATCGTTCCTGATTATGCAGGCTTCAAACTCAAATGTTCGTCAAAATGCATTGCACTTACTTCTGGACCTGTTTCCGCTTGAGGATCCTAATGCAACTAAGGAGGTCAGGGATACACTACTTGAAAAGCAATTATTTCTGTTGGAGAAACTGCTCGTGGATGAATGCCCAGATGTCAGGGTTGTATCAGTAGAAGGCAGTTGCCGGATTCTTTGTCTGTTTTGGGAAATCATTCCTTCATCAACCATTACAAAGATAATTACAATAATTTTCGACCATATGACACATGATGCTTGCACAGAAGTCAGGCTCTCCACTGTGAATGGTGTTATGTATTTGCTTGGGAATCCTCAATCTCATGAGGTTCTTAAAGTGCTTTTACCTAGATTGGGACATTTGATTTTAGATTCTACATTAGCTGTACGTGGTGCTGTCATTGATCTCCTACTTCTCTTGAAAGACATCCGGAATTTTCATTTCCACAAGGTACAGATCAGACCTTGAAATTCAACCCCATGGTATTTACCCGTCTATGATTCTCTTTCTATGACCTATATTGTTTGCCCCTTCAGGTAGTTTCATTAGATACATTGTTTTACACACTTGCTAATGACCAACCACTGGTAGCAAGGAAAATCACTAAACTTCTTGTTCCGTCATACTTCCCATCTAAGGTTACCGAAGAAGAAGCATGCAAACGTTGTATCACTTTAATTAAAAGGTCACCTACAGCAGGAGCAAGGTTTTGTGAGTTTGTGGCATCAGAAGGAGCATCTCGTAGATCTCTAATGAAACTTTTTAAAGTTTTGATCCGTTTAACTCTGTCATCTGTTAAATTGGAAGAAGAGCAGATTGTGGGTTTACTTCTTGCTGCATCCCACCTATGCAGCAAGCTTGCACATGATGGTTCTTTCCTGACAGCTCTCAAGGAAGCGTTACCAAGTGACAAACTGAAGCGCCTGTTTACTATTGCTTCCACTGCACGAGCTCAATCTTCTGTCTGCAACATGGTCTCAGCCACCTCTCCGGGTGCTGTAGATGACCTTTTTGAGGAGTGCCTGGGTTTGACCACAGAATGCAGTGATTTATCAGGTAATGTTGAGAAGCAAATTGAAGTGAGGTCTGCCCACAAGATGATCTGGTCTTGTGGTTGGTTCAATGACATGTTTGAGGCTCTAGTTGGATTTCTGCAGAAAGCTGCTTACGGATGTCATGTTACCTTTGCTATAGATCTAGGTAAAAATGGTAATCATGCAGCAAAACAGAGGAAGAATAAATCTTCCATTAAAACATCATTACAATCCAGATATAGCAGAGGAAAAAAGTCATCTAACAATGCTAAAAATAATTTTTTTGAGGATTATGCAATTGCTGCTGGAGTGTCATGGCAAATTACAGACTTACTGCAGTCTGAAAATTCAAGACAAGCTATATTAGGATCTCGAAATTTAGAAAACGCATTCAATGCACTGAAGGTCATTTCTGAGGCTAGTATCCTGAATTCCCTGAAAAATGATTGTATGGACACATCTCCTGTTGCTGCTTATACGACTCTTACTCTTTTCATGTCTCTTCATGACATCAGAATAAGCGGGAACAAGGATCCTACACAGGCAAGTGATATTTTCTTCTGCTATGATTTTAACAAAATTCCGTGGGATTTGGTCTTTCGTTTGTTTATATGATCTTTCACTGGTTTTATACAACCCCTAATCATGGTACATTTCCTGACATTCTCTTAGATGTTTAAACTGAATACTTGTAAAGCCCTGAGCCTGTCCTCAGACCCTGCAATCACAGTTCTTGGCACTCAGCTCAGTTTACTTTACTCATTGGACTCCTCCACGCCAGGAAAGTGGAGTTTGTGCCTTCCCAGGATTCGACCCCTCAACCTCCTGGCATATAGGTATATTGGCTACAACTTTCTTGGCGTGGAGGAGTCCGATGAGTAAAGTAAGCTGAGCTGAGTGCCAAGAACTGTGGTTGCAGGGTCTGAGGACAAGCTCAGGGCTTTACAATAAAAGGCGCCTTTTATTGTAAAGCCCTGAGTCTGTCCTCAGACCCTGCAATCACAGTCCTTGGCACTCAGCTCAGCTTACTTTACTCATCCGACTCCTCCACGCCACGCAAGTTGTAGCCAATATACCTATATGCCAGGCGGTTGAGGGGTCGAATCCTGGGAAGGCACAAACTCCACTTTCCTGGCGTTGAGGAGTCCGATGAGTAAAGTAAGCTGAGCTGAGTGCCAAGAACTGTGATTGCAGGGTTTGAGGACAGGCTCAGGGCTTTACAATACTAATGAGTGCTGGATGTATGAGTGAAGGATAAGAAGAAAAATAAAGTTCAAAGAAATAACATGAAGGAATTTTTGTGAGATATTTATTATATTATATATGCATAAGCATGAAACATGTTTTTTAGTTTAACAGCCATATTCATATTATGTACTAAATGGCGCACAAAATTTTGTCATTAGGCTTGGCATTGGTCAATCTTCCTCCGTTAAATTTAGGCCTGAACCTTCAATCATGACGACCTTATAATTTCGAGGTTAAAAAAAGCAGCCTTTTATGTAATTCACAGCCAAAGTGAGATATTAGTGGCCAAAAATATAGACAGTGTCCCCTTATGATTTACCCCAACCATCAGCAGAAAGCCTTTTATGGCTATCATCGCCATTAAACTGGCAAGTACGACATGTGTTATTAAAATGCGTGCAACATTTTGACATTTAAAACCAATTTCTCGTCTGTCTCTTGTTCTATTACAGGCAAGTATCACAGACTTGACAATGGACCATTTGCTTCACTGTGCAAACAAGCTATTCAGAACAAATGAACATAAAAGGCCAGAAAATCCGCTTTCTGTATCAATGAAATCCAGTAAGAGAGCGCCTGTCTGTGAAACAAACACAAGGGAATCTCAAACAGGTACGTCTTACTCGCCTACGACGGCAGCCTTCCTTTTCCTGGTCTTTTCAACTTTTTAAGGCAGATTGTGCAAATTATGGAACATTTTGTCGACTTCTTGGGTAAAAATGGCTTTTTAATTGTGAAAGCTGTTAATTTTGTGAATTATTTGATTTTTATTGACAAGAAAGATGACATGAACACTCTGGGTCTACTTCTGATTGATTACAGTTGTGTTTTCACCTGCATTTTTATGATTCTAGATAGTTTTCCTTTTCCTGATTCCAGAAGCATGCATTGAATCTGTCAGCTTTGATACTTCTGTACAGGTGCCAGTTTAAGCGAACACATGAGGATATTGAATGTGGAGAAGATGCTACTTGCAGTTTTAAAGTTTATCGTTGATGCAAATGCAATGAATCTTGTTCCAAACTGTCAAGAAAGATGCTTGAATTTTGCACTGGAAAAATTGAAATTCATCATCTCCAATTTAAGGCGACACTTCATTGCTCGGACACAGTTCTTAGAAGAAGACCTAAAGGAAAATTTTCATTGCTTAAAAAGCTCGTTTACATATGCAGCAAAGTTACTTAATTTAGTGTTTAAAACTTGTGAACCTTCAACACCACAACCAAGAGCATATGATCTTGTCAATGAAATGTTTAACCTCGTTATTTCGATCGAAGAGTTTTACGGATATGGATACGCTGCTCGTTTTGCTGCCATTGTGGAGCCATGGATTCCTGATCTGATTTTGGCTCTCGGATCCTTCCACTTGAGGAAACAGACTCAAGAAGAGGGTATTGGTTCTGTTCTATCCAGGAATGACACATTACCTCTTTCCTCATGGAAAAACATCCTAGCAGTTATCGAGGTTCAGGAACTTGTAATCTTAGAGGAGGATACTGAGTTTATTCCAAACTCACGGTTTTCTGCTTTCAAGAAACTTGTGGAAACAATGACTCAGATGTTGAGAACAAACAATAATGTGCTAGATGCTGTTGGAGCGATTTTATTAGCTGATTCACTACAGGCACTACAGAGCAAGAATTACAACATCGTCTTGGGTCTTTTGCATTTTGTCTGCGTAAAGTTAGTCAAGTCAGACGACCTTGAACTGAAAGAACTAAAGTTTATGTTGGCGTCCTTTGAACATATACACTCTAAATTGGAGACTGCAACGGAGGAGCTAGGTGATGGTGATCACGACAGACAAAAGTTGCTCAAAGCTATAGCGTTGCTTGAGCCTGTTTTCATGTCTTCGGTGTTTGATTGACAGAGGAGATGCTCAATGGAAGAAATGTAAACATTGTGTGGGTTCACAGTTTACATGACCTAGTATTATTTTCATTAGTTTGTGTAATTGTTTTATATAAATGGATGCTTAAATGTTGTGCAGCCACCGATACATTTTAGTGATGAGCTACAATTCCTTATGACCTATTTTGTAAGACAAGCTTAAGTATTGTTCGTGCACTGAATGAAAACATTTCCTGTGACTGCACAACTGATTTTTTTTACATTTATACTCGTATAGAATAAGTGAAATCAGTTGATTAACTAAAAGACCTACACCATTTGGCAGTTTACATGCCAAAAAGCCAAAGACATCAACTGTTTCACAGACTATTTGAATAAGAATGAACAATTTCCCTACTCCCTTTACCTACACTAACTACTTCCGTGAAATGGTTAGTCACAGGTTTTACTCGATTCCTCTGGGAACTCCATAAAATCCACAAAAAGGGTAGGGAACTTCTCGACTTTCATTACCATATAAGATTTCTTACAGTCCCAGCCGTCAATTCTTATTCTTGGGATGATGTGGCGAGCTATAAGGACCATGTCAAGAATCTTATATCATTCATCTATTAGCTCTCTATAGGAATTCTCTTCAAACCTACAGCAATCGGCATGCCCAAGAATCCAATGAATATGCTGAAAAACCATTGCAAAAAGGTAAGTGGAGTTGTGTTTGCAAATGTGCCAAGGTATTCAACGATTATGATCTGGAATAGCACTGTAGAACCAAGAACTGATGCAAAAACATAGTTATCAAGAATTCCTTCGAGCACATCGATTTTCTCCATTTCTCTGGAGTTCACCTCATTGAAGAGCTGCGGCAAACCAGAAGTGTTTAAGGAATATAGCACAATAAAGAATCTGTGGACATGTTAATGGACACCGTTTAAGAAAATTTTAGATATCAACAGATACCTGACAGAAAACAAATGAGTTGAAAATAATCGTGTTGAGGATCAAATCAGAATCAGGGCAACTATGAAGCATGAATATTGTCTTTCCACAAGCTTGAAGAAACCATATGACCAAAAACTGATACAAAGATTGCCCTAGGATGTTCCTCCACATAACAGCATTAATGAAGTTGCCCTTCCTTCCAACAGGAGACCTTTTCATTAGCTCGTCGCTAGGAGGCTCGGTTGCCAGTGCGAGTGCACCTAATGTGTCCATAATCATATTTACCCACAGAAGTTGAACTGCAGTCAGAGGAGCAGTTCCTGAAAATTCCATTTCGAAGTATGAGAAAAAAATATCTTTCCCCAAGTACAAAAGGATGGAATCTTATATTTGCTTAAAAAGGCTTTGTTACCAGTCAAGCAGGCAGAGGAAAAGTTTACGACCAATGCAACAATATTAACAGTCAGCTGGAACTGCACAAACTTCTGTATGTTAACATAAACTGAGCGTCCCCATTTGGCAACAGTCACAATTGTGGAGAAATTATCATCCAAAATTATGACATCTGCACTCTCTTTTGCTACCTGATTTCATCACATTATAATAATTAATCTCATATATGCAAAAAAAATTCATTGGACAAAAGGCACATCATTTTATTCAACCATCTCGTTTTATTAAATTACCTCAGTTCCTGCAATTCCCATTGCAAGTCCAATATCTGCTTCATGTAGTGCAGGAGCATCATTTGTCCCATCACCAGTCACTGCCACAACCTCGTTAAATGTTGTTCTCAAGTGCTTAACCAATGTGTGCTTGTCTAGTGGCGAAGACCGAGCCATAACCTGAGATGCATGCAGATGACCATCAACCAAAAGCTGTGTGTGATCTGACCGTCATGTTTCATGAGGCCTTATTGGAAGGTGACAATTCATATTTCCTAGTTGGGAAAAACTAGTATTTTTCAGACGTAAACGCGTAAGTTACCTGAATCTTGGGAATTAATTCAAGCAATTCCTCCATACTTTTATCGCGAAAAACAGGACCTTCAATGGCTATACCATCATCAGTAAGTATCCCACACTCTCTCGCAATAGCTTTTGCAGTGTTGATGTTGTCTCCTGTAACCATCCGAACCGTCACGCCAGCTGAACGGCAAAGTGCAACAGATTCCCTTACTCCAGGACGTACAGGATCTTTGATTCCCACGATCCCTATACAAGTATAACCAGATGCTGGAATAGCATCGTTTGGGGAGAACCCGTTTTCGAGTTCTACATAGGCAAGACATAGTGTCCTCAGAGCCTCACTCGCAAACTGATCAATGGTTTCTTTAAGACGACAAATGGATGCTTCATTGAGGGGGACAACTTCACCATTCGAATCAATCACCTTTTCACATGCAGCAAGAATAATCTCTGAAGCACCTTTAGTATGAGCTCTAAGTCCGCGTCCTGGAAGCTCCAACACAACACCCATCCTCTTCTTTGTGGAGTTAAATGGTTCGACCTTCACTAATTTATTCGCTTGTCTTTCTTCCCGAAAATCGCCTCCAAGAGACAGTCCAAACTCCAAGATAGCTGTCTCAGTCGGAGTCCCCAAAATCTCTCGTTTTCCTTGCTTGTTAACCACAACTTCTCCACCAGTATTGTTGAAAATTGACTGCAACAGAGTTTTAACAACTGTTTCAGGAAGCTCAGAGCGTAGAGCAGACGTAGTTCTTGGTTCGCTCAGGTCCTTAACCTCCATACAAATACATGATTTCACCACTGTCATGTGATTAGTCGTCAACGTCCCGGTTTTGTCACTACATATGGTTGTGGCCGACCCCATTGTCTCACAGGCAGCCAAGTTTCGTACAAGAGCTTTATCATTCATCATTTTTTTCATGGCAAAAGCAAGGCTCAAAGTCACGGCCAGAGGGAGCCCCTCAGGAACTGCAACGACAACAATGGTAACTGCAATGGCGAAGTATTCTAATAACTCTAAAGCATTGTCTCCTGACAAGCGAAAAATTGTTCCCTCATGCCATTTAAGGCCAACCATTTTCTGAACTAAAACAGCAAATGTCACCACAGCAAAAAAGAGGCCTATCTTTCCGATAATAGTCGCCACCCCATTTAGTTTAACTTGCAATGGTGTTTCCTCGTCCCCTCCTTCACTTAGTGTTGCCATTAACTTCCCCCACTGAGTTCTCATGCCAACAGTGGTAACAAGCATCTTGCACGAGCCATCTTGGACCTTGGTTCCAGAGAGAAGAAATGGATTCTCAGAACCAACCATGACCGGCTCACTTTCTCCGGTCAGACTAGATTCGTCAATCAAAACAGAGAATCCTGAAAGAAAAAGCCCATCTGCAGGGACTTGATCACCGATTGAAAGATGCACAATATCACCTGGAAGAAGCTCGTATATTGATATCTTCTGTCTGTACCCGTTTCTTGTAACCTGGATGGCAATTTTCTTCTTTTCCTTGTCCAAATCCTTGAATTGCAAAGACTGACGATAATCACTTGTAGCTGTCACAAACACGACCAACAAAATACTAGCAACGATCCCGAGTCCATCATGAGCTCCCTTAGGCCATCCCTCAGTGGCAATGCCAACCATCAAAGAAATAAACGCACATACACCAAGGATCATGAGGGTCATATCTTGAAGGGCTTCCCAAACAAACACCCAAAAGCTCCGAATTTCGCTTTCTTGGAACTTATTGATGCCGTAACTCTGTTCTCTTCGACTAAGAGATTCAGTATCAGTAGAAAGCCCATCTGTGGAGCTTGTGGCGAGCTTTTCTACAAGGCCAGATGGCCCCCCATGAAACTTTAGCTTTTTAACATCGTGACCTTCGACTATGGACCCTAGTTCATCAGCACAAATCCGAAAACCAGCAGCTTCAACTTCCTTAGGTACAGTGTAATCACTCGGCTGCACACCTGTACATAATTTAGCAACAGAGGTTCACATTTAAGAATTCATGAAACCAAGAAACCTCTGTTCAAGCAATTTATCAGGAAAGTTACCTTGTATGAATTGGAAGGCAGCTTTTGAGACCAGGACCGCTATTCTCAACTTCTCCTGACACACACACACACACATATAACGAGATATATCTACAATTAGCCACATTTGCAAACTATGTATAAATTATGATCACAGACAAGGACTGGAAAACAACCCGAATTTTATTTGATACAACAGCAAGAGTAAAGGAATTTCACTGAGAAGAGGAACAGATTGACTGCGGGTAATCACATTTTTCATTATCCAATACATTTGAGATTCTCCGACATTTTAAAGATCAATCAATGTTCAAAATTGTGACATTAATTTATGACCAATCAAGAATTCTTGATTAAAAATCCGTCATTCCAAGAAGAATACATCCAGTGCATAGACCGAGAAGAACGAAAATCTAAGAAAGATGTAAAAATAAAAGAAAATGCTGAAAGTGAACAACACATTGAAAAAATATTGGTTAGAAGAAGGGAAACCTGATTAGTTTTGCGCATGGCAGCAGCCTCGTGGCGCTTGGATAAATTAGCAGTGAATCTGAACCGTCGTTTTGGGTTCTTAACGAGCCCACAGAGATCCCTCCATCGCTGCAACGCCTCCGCCGACGCATGCTTCGGCTCCACGTCCCATTTGTCACTCAATAAACTCTCCATTTCCCCTCTCAACGAACTAGCTATCTCTTACACCTTATTATTATTATTATTCCAAAATATTTTGCACTATATTTCTCTTGGACGCTACAAGCTTCTATCTTTTATAACTACTCGTTGCATTTCGAATATTTTAAAGCCAGGGGCCCCATCAAGGGACAAAGCTCTGCATAATTGGTTTCGGAAAGAAACGGGCACATCCAAGAAATTTCCAAGAACTTCCCTGAAAGAAACTTCCCACTAAACTTATACTCAGCATCCGCCAAAAGAAAGAATGATGTTAGAGATAAATTTGTTGGAGTAAAACGATGATCCGATTTCTTGGCAGGGGAAAGTAGAAATCTGTGGTTACAGATTAGCGAAATTTGCAGTAATGCTGCTCCTATTTTCTCGGAAGGTTGAACGAAAAGTGCGAGTCAAGATGATAATTTTCATGTTGACTTCGAGGTTGGTTAATGTTATTATAAATTACGTTGTGTGTCTCTAAACGTGTAATAAAAAAGTATCGTACAAAAGAAATATTAATTCACTAAAGATTGTCTAGCGCGTTACTTTTTCTCGGTCTCTATTCACACGCACACGCGGAAACGAGTTAAAACGTCACTTTGTGTGATATATGATGTCATATTTTATTTTATTTTATTAAAATAATAAGTTTGGTAGAGTCTTATCATTCAACATAAACATTGCTATGATGAGTAGGTCTCTTATGAGATGATCTCACGAATCTTTATGTTTGAAATGGTTCAACCCTATCGATATTCACAATCAAAAGCAATACTCTTAGCATAAAAAGTAATATTTTTTCATAGATGACCCAAATAAGAGATACATCTCACAAAATACGACTCGTGAGATCATCTCACACAAGTTGTTGTCTACTTTGATAATAATTTATTGAATAAATCGGATGGTTCACAAAATATTTAAAATAAAAGGCTTCTGCTTGAGGTCAAATCTAAACCACGTTGCTTAATTTATTTAAAGAAATATATGTTGAGTCTATTCAAAGTTTACTTAAATTGATATATATTTGATTTAGTATAATGCACTCTAAAGATAGATTTATTTTTTTGCCTTACCAATATAAACGCATATAATAAATTTAATACAAATCCATGAAACTTAAATTTTAATGAATTTGGATCGTCAATCATTATACAAATGCCAAGTGAACTCAACTTAAGATTTTAGATAATTTTCTTGATAATAACAAATTATTAAATAAATTTGTATCACAATATTGCTTCAAGTAATTAATTTAACAAATTTCGGGTTATATTTGTATTTCCTTAAACATAATAATAAAAAGTCTAGTACAAGAAATGTTACACACTATATATGTCAAGATTTTTTTAGCGTGCCAAACTAGTATGTTGGAGTGAGTTAATATTTCGTTAATTGAATACATAATATATGAATGATAAATCGATATATAAAAATAACAAAATGATATAAAACTTAACTCTAATTATTTGTAAAATTAAAACAAAACATTTAAGGAAACAAATATATGATACATTTGAAGTCCTGTTGTGTTTAGGGGATACAATATGATGTATTAAACGTAATATTTGTCATCAAAGACAATTTTATGATACTCAATTGATATAATTGAAAGCAAAAGAAATTTTAAAACATGGAAGCAATCATGTGAAAATAGCCACTCGCTTTCAAAATGAAAATAATATACTGAAAACGCTATATCTTCGTTTCTTTCGGGTTTGGGAAATCTTCGAACTCGAACCTGTGGAGATTATATCCATATTCATGTCCACATTCTCAGTTAAAAAATAGTAATGGAGCATGACAGAACGGATTTGAGAAATCATCGAAATTACTATTTTTATTTTTATTTTTATTATTATCACAAGGATGAGTTAAAAAATAAAGATAATATTCTCATATCGTCCTGAACTATTTCGAGAATTAAAAAAAAAATCAACGAATTCAAAAATTAGTCCCCGAACTGGTCGGTCCGTCTCGGATTTTTACCACAGGCCCCAGAACTCTCATCCCTGAACATGGCCCAACCTTGACGAATACCAGATCACAGTATTTTAAATCAACGGTCCAAAACACAAATCCTCTTTTTTTTCTTTTGCTATCATTTTGTGTTGAGTTGTGTGTGTTTCTGTTTCTCTAAAATTCGAGCTTCAAAATGAGCAAGGGACCGGGAATCTTCTCAGATATTGGAAAGAAAGCCAAAGGTAAATGTTCGATCTAAATTTAATTTAGTATCTGTTGTTGTTTAATTTTTAAGATATTTTTGATTAACTTATTTACGTTTTCATTTGTAGATCTGCTGACGAAGGACTACTTTTCCGATCACAAACTCTCTGTATCCACCTGCACTGAATCCGGAGTGGTGCGATTTTCCTCTCCTTTTGTTTTCCGACGCATGAATTTATGGTGTTTGTATGGATATTATGATAAATTTGTGTGTGTGATTTCTATTATTATTTGATTATTCAGGGATATTATGATATATATATTTGTGTGTGGTTTCTGTTATTATTTGATTATTCGTGAAACAATTTGTCATGATTTAATAATTTTCAATTTTTTGATAGTAAAATACTTTTCCCCGTTAACTTAATGACCACTTTCTTTTTTTAATTATGTATCCGCTTTGGATATTCCTGTTAGCTACTCTATATTTAATTATTGGTTTGACTTACCTGTCAGCTTGATTGTCAATGTCCTACCTTCCTCAACAGCCAACTGCTGTCTCCATATGTTGTTTTTTTAATCCTCGTACTGCACCTTTTTTTAACTAGTATTTCCTGAATATATAGGCCTTGACCACGTCCACTGTGAATAAAGGAGGCTACTCCTCTGGCGATGTGGCAGCACAATACAAGTATAACAATATCTTTGCTGATGTCAAAGTCGACACGGAGTCAAATGTTGGATCCTTAAATCTTTATCTCATCGAAACATGCTTATCCCATTTGTCACTCATATAATCCCTCTTCTTTACACAGATCTCAGCAACTCTGACTTTTTCTGATATCGTCCCCTCATCAAGGACCATTGCCATCCTAAAATATCCCAATTATGAATCCGGCAAGGTATACATTCTTTATATTTTCTGAACAATTTTAATCTCTCACTGGCCCTTCTTTATCTCACCCACTGACATTTTGCTTCTGCAGCTGGAAATTCAGTACTTCCACCCTCATGCATCCCTCACTGCAGCAGTTGGTATGAATCAAACCCCTCCAATTGATGTTTCATTGACCCTCGGTACCCCCATGATTGCTTTGGGTGCTGAGGCTGGTTATGACACCACTTCTGGTAATTTAACAAAATACACAGCTGGCATCTCTCTGAATAAACCCGATTCTTGTGCTTCAATACTTCTGTAAGTCCGAACATCGTTATATCATCCAATACATATATTAGATTAAAAACACTCGTATTTCTTGTTTTGCTTGTTATCTCGCTGACTTGCTGTCGTATTCTTTTAAGATGAAAGATTTAGACCCTTGTTCAATTCTTGATAGGAGTGACAAAGGAGACACCATAAAGGCATCGTACGTACACTACATCGATCAGTTGAAGAAGAGTGCTGCTGTGGGAGAGATTGCCAGAAATTCTCAACGAATGAGAACACATTTGCATTTGGAGGATCCTACGCCATTGACAGCCTGACTCTTCTGAAAATGAAGTTTAACAATCATGGCAAATTGGGTACCGTTTTGCACCATGAGTTCATTCGCAAATCTTTGGTGACTGTATCCAGTGAATTTGACACCAAGTCTTTGGATAGAACTCCAAGATTTGGTTTATCACTGGCTCTGAAGCCTTGAGAACATCTTACCAAAGTATGCTGCTTCTTTTATGTGGAAGTTGCGCTGGAAGGAAACGCAGAATAATTAGTTGCAGAATGAAACTGTTTACAGATTTACCTCCTTTGTGATTCTTGTCGAGGGTTTTTTTATATGAAATATTCTTTAGAGTTCTTCGGTGCACGTAGAACTCATTTTGTGATTAAATTTTACTCATACCGAGCAGAATGCGTGTATTTCTTTGTGCCAGTTGCCATCAACTCTGTATGCATGCATGGGAGGTGCTTTTCCAGTTTGTCTATTTTTCTTAATTTTGACCACATCGCATTTGCCTTCGCCGTGTCTAATATTTTCCAACTCTACCAACCGCAAGATTCAATGATAGACTTCGTCGTTGCCATAACTAGCATTTCGTGCATTTTTTTACATAAATTTATATATTTTATTTTCAAACATTTAAAAAATGCGATTTCACTATCTGAGTTTCCAATTTTCGTCTTGCCCCCTATGCCTAATTCATCGGATCTTTGTCTCTTCTCTACTTCCAGTACTGTTTAATTCCGATCTCGTGCAACTACGAGGCATCACAAACAGACGGGTACTATTTATCGAGACTAATAGAAAGGGTTCAGTGAAAGAAATGCATGTGATGACATGATCACAATCTTCCCTGTTAGTCAGATATTTGGATTAAAAGTGGTGAGTAGAACAAAATAGCGTGGCAGCAACCCTACATATTGCGAACCATGGGTAAATCCATCCCAATTAATTTATTTGTGGAATGCCAACGAAACTTGAGACATTGTTCCTTTTTCACACGTCTAACCAACTCCAAAATTAAGATAAAATTTAAGATTGAACTGATGTTTGTAAAATTTAAAGGATGATTCATAGAAAAAACAATGATAATCATGTTCTTAATATTTTATTCGATTTGAACAAAAAAAGGCCATGGGAACCAGAACCCCGAAACCTCTTCCCACAGCACCTAGCGTGTAGTAGAGTCCAAATGAGTCGCATTGGGGGCTTTGGCGTGTACTTTGAAGGATCGTAAGTTGAATATCAATTAAGCAAATGAGAAAACATGCACGTTAAAAAAACTGAGAAAACATCCATGGAAATCCAACTGAGCACACCAAATGTACGGTCCCGTCGAAGGCCTCGTAAGTCGTAAACATAGAATTTCAGATGAAACAAGATTTAAGAGACAAAATCAAAATACCACGAAAACATACATAGTCAGCGACAAAAATTTTCCCTCTGATAAATCCAACAATTAAAATAAAACATAATAAAATAGAAAAAAAACATCAACGGATTCACCTATTAATCGATGGTTTGCATAATATCTTCAGCTGTGAACTTAGTGCCCTTATCCTTATCGGCGGCGGCGCGTCCCTTTGCCTTGCGATCGAGGAGCGACTTGCGGTCCTTGTCGATCCGTAGCTTGGTAATAACAACCTTCGAAGGGTGAATTCCGACATTGACTGTGGATCCATTTACCTTCTCACGGGTAATCCGCTCCACGTGGATGACCCATTTCTTACGGTAGACCTGGACAACTTTACCCTCGCGACCCTTGTAGGTGCCACGTACAACCTGAACTTCGTCGTCCTTGCGGACAGGCATAGACCGTACGTTGTGCTTGGTTCTGAGGTCGCCGGAGAGCGGCGCGCTCATGATGACACGGCGGAGGCTGGACGGCGCAGAGAAGTGAGCCTTTCGGCTCTTGCGCCGCGAGGAAGACACTCGGGGATTGAATTTCATCGTTAGGCACTTCTTCTCTGGCTCTCCCGCGTGAGCAGCGGCTGATATAGATTAGAAATGGTTAGGGTTTGATTTTTATATAGTGGGCTTTATTATAGCTTCTAAGGTTCAAGTTTCTTATGGGCCTGAAGGTTTGGTCCAGTTTGTTTGTTAATTTATATTGGGCGAATTTTTGGGCCCAAAATGATGTAATTTTAATATGTGCTCAGTTCTTCAAAATATATGTCATTTCATTCTAAAAAATGTTATTTACAAATATTTATAATATAATTAAATAATAAAACCAATATATTCAAAATAATAACTAGGAGTGGCAAAATACAACGAGACCTGTTAATCCGACACGACCCAACACAAAAAAAAAATCAGGTTCGGGTCGTGTTCGGGTTGGGTGGGTTTGGGTTAGTGTCGGGTTAGACGGGTTTCGGGTTGGATCACGTGTTTACGCAAAAACTTTTTTTTTGAAAATATTACCTATATTTTTATATATTGTATGTTTGAACAAAATTTATTGTATATTTATATGATAAATTTCATCATTTGATATTTATTTTGTATATTTTTTTATATTTTTAACAATTGTTTATTTGATTTAGTAAATATACTTTTAATTTTCTACAATTAAACTTTAAAATTTAAATCAGAAATTTTGTTATTATGTGTTTAAATTAAAATATTATTATTATTATTTATTTTTTATTTTTTCGAATTTTTTTCATTAATTTTTTTAAAAAAAATAAATAAAATTCGGTTTAGGCGGGTTAGATGGGTTTGTGTTTGGGTTGGGGGTTTTTGGGTTGGTTCGGGTTCAATACGAAGTAAAATTTCGCGGGTTGACCCGAAACCCGACCTGTGATACTTTTGTCTCACATCAAAAAAATCAAAGATTTTAAAATGAGTTTATAATGGCTTACAATGAATTTCTATAGCAACTTGGGTTAATCATTTTCGTAAAGCGAGGACGAATACGAAGTAGTTGCTATAGGGGCCCATTGTCCAGTCACGCAGGCGCGGGCCCGGGCTCGGAGCGTGACAGAATGGTATCAGAGCCGGTCACCGGCATGGAACACCGGGAAATAAGTGCTATGCAGGGCAAAGTGCTACGTGCATGAGAGCCACCTCTTGAACCTGTGGGGCAAAGTGCTACATGACGAGAGCAACCTCTTGAACCTATAGGAACCACCTATAGATTCTCGGTGCTGGTGGATCGAGGGGTCAGGCCGCGACGAGGACGTCGCGTTCTGAAAGAGGGGTGATTGTGATACCCTTGTCCCACATCAAAAAAATCAAAGATTTAAAATGAGTTTATAATGGCTTACAATGGACTTCTATAGCAACTTGGGTTAATCATTTTCGTAAAGCGAGGACGAATACGAAGTAGTTGCTATAGAGGTCCATTGTGCAGTCACGCAGGCGCGGGCCCGAGCTCGGGGCGTGACACGACCCGATTGACATCCCTATATTAATAACTTAAAAATTGATATTGCCTCGTTGAATCGAGTCGAATATATTGAAAAATTTAAAGCTCATATTCGGCTCGAAACAGATATCTTTAAGCTCGACCTCGATCCAAAACTCAAAAATTTAAATTTTTTTGTTTGAGTTCGGATCGAAGTAAAACTCGGATTCGAGCTTGGATCGAAAGATTCGAACATGTTCACGTCCTATTCAGATTGTTGCTCGAAATCTATTTATGTAACATACATTATGCTAATAAAATATCAAAACTCGCGAACGGCTCATGAAATATCAAAAAATATAATTTGGGCTCGAGTTTGATTTGGAAAAAAAGTTCGAACATGTTCGAGTTCAGGTCGAATTCGACAAATTGGAATATAAATCAAATATTTTTCAAGCCGACTCGAAAAATTCTCTAACCGGTTCGGTTCTTTTATACGACCCAACGTGGTTTTGAGTTCAAATATAATTTATGTAGATAGTAGTAATATTAGATAAGAAATTTTCTCACCCCATTGTATATAAAAAATTAGAGGAAAACTTTTTTTTTTTTTGGGCTTATGTTAATACTAATTTGATGCCCAATAAAATCTATTATTAACTTGTTTTTGGATCCTGAATTTTTCGGGAACTAGGTTTATTTTTTCAGTTTGAAATTAATTTATTTTTCTATATTTATTTAATTAAATATAAAAATAAATAAATTTTTGAACAGTATTAGGAAAAGTTGTAAATAACATGTGATTCATCATATGACACACTTATTATCATACTTACAAGGTTCAAATTTTAATTTAAATCGACAAAAAAAAAATTGAAGCTTGTCATTGTAAACCTTAAAACTTTGGTTCTTTATTTTTTTTTAGTTAAAAGCTTGTACATATAAATACATGGTAATTACTTGTCACAGACAATTTTCGAGAAAATGAATGAAGTTCCATTTTCTTGGTTTTCCGTTAATGCTTCTTAAACCAAGTTACTTTAAATAAATAAAAATAATATTAATGTAGTTCTCATTTTTAGAAGATGGGAATGTTACTTTAACAATATTAATATTCATGTATCAAGTCGATGTTTAATAATAAATAATAGGTCTTTACTGTGAAGTGATATCACATATCTTTATCTGTTAGACCGGTCGATAAACGTTGCTCATATTTACAATATTAATAAATAATATTATTGACATAAAAAATAACATTTTTTCGGAGGTGACTTAAATAAGAGACAAGTCTCATAAAATCGACTGATTTGGGTGTTTCACAAAATTTTTTGTGAATAATAAAATTATAATTGTTCAAATGCTATTACTAAGCTAACACGTGAAACGTAAAATTATCTATAAATATATGTATGCATGTATTTATTAAGAAAAGTCCGATAAAATATTTGCATGTCTTAAATGCATTGCTCGCTGCATTATCGATATGCCTTATCTCCTGTAGAAAATGACTAATCCAATAATTTGGACGAAATTGTACTTTTTTTAAAAAATCGATGAAATATTTATTTGAAAAGAAAAAGAACAAGAGAGTAAACAAACTGCATGCTTGGCAATTTATTTTAAATGATGTATTTATTTTATATATGCATCATATACGTACATATATTTGATAAATGATGTACGTATACACAACAAATGCTTTAAAAGGGGAATTAAAAAATATAATCTGACAATTAATTTATCTACATGTATAACTACAGAAAAATCTCCCAAAATGGATGGCCTCTTGAATAGCCAATTGATATAGCATTCGATTTTCCCGTGAATGCATGTCTTAATGACGAATATAATATCAGTTGAGTAATTCGATTTTCTACTCTTTTCACCATTATATATATATACACACATGCGCGCACACCCACACACACACAATGTGAATGAATGAAATGTATCACAAAACGCAGCATTTATGATTCTTCACATGCCCACCAATTAATGCACCAACCCCAGCTCCCCAATCTAAACCAAACAGGCGCTCAATATCTTCTTCACGCTCTCTCATAAACCCTTCAAAAAATACATATACATTCTGTTATCAAAATCTCTCTCTCTCTCTCTCTCTCTCTATATATATNAGATGCAGATTCGACTATACCTTCTCAGGAAACTACCCCTTCGCCTATCCTACATGTTTCTACCCAGAAACCTTGGTAAAACAAAGTCAAAACAACGAATAATTTGTCCCTTTCACTTCTTGAGCCTCACTTTTCGATGATTTGTTATATTTTTTCTTGTTTACTGTGTTTTGTTTTTGTGTCAGCTCATTTGGTAGGGTGAATCAGCATCCGGATGTAGTCATACATGTCCAGGATTCTTCTTTCCGCCTCCATAAGGTGTGTTTTTATTACATCCACCAATTAACAAAGGGAGTAATTTTTTTGGGTTAAATTGTAATGAATTAAATCATTGTGATCTTTTGAGGTTGTGTTTAGATGGATTTATTTGAATTTGTGATGAAAAAGTTTTATACTACATTATATTTATTAAGTAATTAATAAATTAACTAAATGAAGGGAAACATTTTGAATTTAACAAGTCAAATTTTTTTAAACAACTTCAATGAATGAATTTATATTGCAGATTTGAAATCAGTCCTTCCCTTTATTTATTTTTTGACGACATATATTGATTTTATGACATGATGTAAAGGTCAAATTATTTATTTACGTAAAATGTGATATTAATTTAATATAAATTAGAGTTGTATAAATAAATAAATAACCCTATGTAAAATAAATTAATAACGTAGAAAAATTGGTTCGTTAACCTAAGTAAGTGTGCCATTAATTGTCTTATATCGAATTAAATGCGGCATATTTACTCTTACTTCCCCGATGGCAGCGAGTCCTGATACTGAGGAGTGGCTACTTGAAACGGCAGCTCGGCAAATTGACGGAAATAACCCTCAATCCGCCGTTAAACATAACGCCCGAATGCTTCGCCTTGGTAACGGACTTCTGTTACGGATCTTACATAGCCATAACGCCCTTCAACGTCGCCGCACTCCGTACCGCCGCGGAGTTGCTGGAGATGACGGAGGTTTACGGCCCGAGGGACGAGAATTTGCAGCAGAAAACGGAAGCCTATTTCTGCCGTGCTGTTGCCGTTAACAAAGAGTACGCCTCCATCGTGTTGCGGTCATGCTTTCCGCTGCTTCCGGAGGTGGAGATGACGGCGGCTCTTGTTAGCAGATGCATTGAGGCGTTGAGTTTGATCGGTGAAGTTGACGGCGAAGAGGCATATTTGGATCACGTTACTAGATTGCATGTTGAGGATTTGCAGTTGGTTTTGGAGTCCATGAGTCAACGCTTGACTGAAAGTCACGATCTTCTTTACACAATCATTGACCTTTATATCAAGGTATAGTTACAATAATTTATTTTAAATTTTAAAGAATATTTAGTTCTAATTCCTCTCGAGAAACAGTGAAACAAATTTAAATTGCCCCCATAGATGTTTGCCGTGCATCATTTTTCTCACAGCCTAAGCTCTGCAAACAACAGTAACCGCTTTAGTCGTACATTATTGTTTGCATGTGAAGTAACTTAATGCGAAGTCCCGAGCTTGAACTAGTAGTTTACCACGCAGGAGAAGGATAGAACAGCATCGGAGGACCAGAAAACCCGGATGTGCAACTACATAGACTGTAGCATCCTATCCCACCGAGTCCTCATGAACGCAGTCCAGAATCCCAGAATGCCGCTCAGATTTGTCGTCCAAGCCATGTTCGTCGAGCAGCTGAACACTCGGCGCTCCATCTTATCCAACCAAACACATAAAAGTCACCAACCAAAAGACCCAGTCACGCTTGGCGCCATCCTTAAACGCGATGTGGCACTCCGCCAAGTGACACAGCTCAAGAACGCAATGACCACGACAACTTCGAGAATCCAGTTCTTGGAGAAAGAGCTGAGTGGCATGAGGAAGCTGTTGAGTGATGCGGAGAATATGAATATTATTAATTCGGGTCGGTCTGCCAGTTTTCGTTTCAGTTTGGAGGGAAACAAGGTGGATAGGGGACAAATTGGTTCCGTATCTGCATCAAGTGTTCGAAATGTCGGCAGTAAAATCGGGGCAGAAGGGTCTTCTTCATCAGAGGAGTCGTCTGGGGGGGCTCGAAGTGCCGAAAAGAACCTCCGTCAGAGATTAATGCATGGATTGAAGAGTGCATTTGGGTTACAAAGTTTGGTTTCCAAGAAGAAGTGTGACAGTACTAAAGGGTCTCTGAAATTCGGAAGAAATGTTGAAAATTCAGGTAATGGAGATGGTGGAAACGAGGAAATTGTTATCATAAGAAAGGATCAAGCTTTTCACAGGCGTTCTCGTTCTAATTCTTCTGTGTAAGAAATCTGGTAATGGCAGTTGTAGGTTAATTTAGACCAGCCTTGTGTGAATTCAGTGTGCATAAACCACAAAACTGTATTTGTTTACTTGAATTGACGGTTTGATTCATCCCAAGGACCATCTTGACATCTCGAGGAGTTCATTTTCTATAAAATCTTTTTCCAAACCTCATCTTCAAATCTTCAAAAATATATACATAGCTTTAAATGATTTGTCAGTTGGGCACAAGTTTACTCCATGTAAGTTAATGCATGAGTCGAGCTCTGCATTGCTCAAGCAGCTAATTGCAAAGGAGCGTCGCTTTCTGCACTAAATTCTTGAAAAGGAGATGCAGTTAGATATGGCTGTCTGCTTCGTGGTTCGGTTTCCAGTTCTTGGATCATGCAATTATTATCGAAAATGATACGAGTGAGTGACTCCTCATGACTCATTCATTGTGATCACGTGAATTACTCAATTAACAATCATGTCTACCGTCCTTTAAGTTACATGCCAAAATTGTATCTATTTTTTCAGTATACTCGATTTATTTTACATCGACTGTAATAAAGGACACTCGTCAGAAATTGTGAGTTGCGCCAACCAGAATGCATGCAAATAGAATGCTATTTGAGAATATGGAACCAAAGTAAGATGAATGAGCTGTTTTTCAGGTGTACCCCAGCATTTTTTTGTTTGTTTTAAGTAGCTTATTTTTCTCAATCGAGAGGATTAGGCTCACAACACACACAGGAGGGGGTCGGAATAGACTTATATTTAACAAATAAAATTTGGAGATATTTTTTAAAATAAAGATCATCCATCAATAGGTCCATGTTCAGATTCAGGGTGCTTACTTGAAGTGAAAACGAGAGAATATCTGAGAAAATCGACACCCATTCCACTTCAGTCAAAGTTAGAACACAAACCATAACAGCCATGATGAACGACCTAGCAAAGGAACTCAAAGCATGAAAATGGCAGCAGAACAATAATCTTGCCAACTACCTACATTTCCTATGCTGCGCTCCGGACGATCCACAGCTTGGCTAGCAACCCCGCCCTTGTAAAAGGCTGAACAGCTTAATCTACCACCTGAGCCACGATTTCTGAATGCTTAGAACTGAAGTAAGAGCAAAAGGAAAAGAATGTCATGGACACTATTCA
This sequence comes from Primulina huaijiensis, assembly GCF_012295235.1. NCBI lineage: Eukaryota > Viridiplantae > Streptophyta > Magnoliopsida > Lamiales > Gesneriaceae > Primulina > Primulina huaijiensis. The sequence goes on from NC_133306.1 coordinate 979,534, forward strand.
ACACTCAACATCTTGAATTAGGTTGAAGATGGAGGAGAATGTGATGAATAACCACGAGAAACATCAGTTGCATATAAGGTCAAAAAGCTTACATCCCACGACTTTCTTTACCTGTATTCAGCTTTATCCTAAATTAGAACCCCATCACAAATGGTGTCTCTCATTTACATTTTGTATAAATATAGTTGTGTCAACACAACAATCATGCAAAGCTTGTTTTGGTTTAATGAATTACAAGAATACTTGAACCAAACTTTAGCCTGGCATAAGCTTCAACATTCTTTTCTCATTCCGAAACCTGGTTAGGAAAAATCTTGAACAAGGACTAGGTACTGCGACCATTAAAGTATGCTATCTCCCATTTTGGGCGTTCCCTCTCGTCTCCCTGGTTACCAATGGAAGCCATCTTTCTCCTCTAATCCTTTTCAGCTCTGCTACCCGTTCTTCCTCTCTTTTTGTGGCTGCCTTAGCTGCTGCTTCTCTAGCTTCAAGTTTAGACAACGACTTCTGGCATGCAACCCTTGATGCGATAACAATATCATCCCCATTGACAACCGCAGACTGCAGTTGCTTCTTAAAATACAAAAAAATAATGAAAAAAATAGGCCGAACAAAATGAAAATTTTCACCTGGAGTTGGGCTGTTACTCGTTGTAAAGCATCAATTAATTGTTTTCACCACCTCCCAAAAATTTGAGCTTTCGGGGAAAAAATGATTCCAAACATATACAAAACTCTAGAATGTAAAAGTTCAAGACCCTACCGCACAATCCCCTTCATATTTGATTAAGATGGTATTAGGGGTAGGTAATTTTATGGGCCTTTCTTACCCAATACTAAACCACATGAACTTGTATACGTTGGATAATTATTCTGGACATATTTTTCGGTTTCAGATCTACATACAAGGAGGCATGTTAAAACAAAAACCTTTTGTTGTCAAAATTTCTATTGAGCTCAAACATTTGGGGGAAGCGAACTTCTGAAAATTGTTGCCAAATCAGAGAAAGCTCACCTTCTTTGATTTTTCATTGAGCTCTTCTCCAGGGAGAATTTTTGGTTTTTTTTTTGGGGTCCATGAAGCTCATCTGGTCACACAAACAACTTCTAATATCAAACACAAGTCAACAACGACAAAAACAATTCACAATTCCTAAAAGAAAATGATCAAGGAGTGCACTTCAAAGAGCCAGTAAGCATCTCTAGGTAGACAAATTTAAGGTTCTGTAATGAAACGTTAGCAGAAACCAACAGCAGAATTTATTGTCAGGCAGCTCTTTACCTATGTAATAAAAAAACTATCCCAGGAGGAGCATTTTTAAAAAGTCGAACTCCAGCATCACTCGGAGTGGAAATTTTGTCCGGAGTATTATGAGTTGTAATTGCCACCACTTCGAGAGTCTTATATAATATCTCATCCAGTAACTTTCGCGCCTGTAACATAGATAAACAAAGAGACGCCAAAGGCATAACTATATAAAGAGAATTATGCAATTTGGCACACCCTAAAGATGCACTTTCTAAGGGTTCCATGGTATAATTATAGATGGCAACAATATTCAAACATTTTTGAGAAACGGTCGACCACAATTTTCAACAAATTTTGAAATGTTACTCAGAAGTCATACCCATAATATTAGTAGTTTATTAAGACCGGACAAAACAGCTGAATTATATAAATTATCATGGAATCATAATATTAAGCAAAATTGGAAATATCTTACACATTGAAAAAAATCACACCCCTGCAATCTTCAAGAAAACATCAGTAATCTCTTGGTATCACGACGTAAATAACAACGAGACTTCAAGGTGATGAAGCCATGAAGATTATATTAAACCTCTGAGGTGGATCTAAAAATATTTCAAAAAATATAGTTAAGCAATAATAAATATTTGATTGAATGAAACACTATCAAATGTGCTGTTTTTAACTAAATATGCACGGGGATCTTGTCCATATATAATGCTATTGCTCTCCACTCGCAAACACTGAGGCAAATAAAGGTTTATGCCCATTCTCATAGAACCAAAACAAGAATCAAACACTTGAACGACATTCTCATTAAAATAAGGCAATGGGTAAAAAAAAAAAAAANTTCTGGTTTGCCAAAGGTGGCGACGGAAGCTACAGAATCTATGGCAGCTCTCCACTCGGCGTCTCCGTCTTCCTCTCCACTGCTGCAGTGCTGCTCCCTACAGCCGCTCATTATTACTACAATTGCATTATAACATATTAGACGACCCAAAAAAATGCAAATTTTCTTTTTTTCAATTCTTTAAAATAATTTAATATTTATAATTTTATTTTATGTTTTTCAGTATTTTTTCAATTTAGTTAATATATATAACTAAAATTTTAATACCCAAAATTTATTTTAGAAGGTATATTAAGGTATGTGCAAAAATACTAATAAACATACTGTTAATTATCATAAAGAGTATGTTTTTTTAGAAGGTATATTAAGGTATGTGCAAAAATACTAATAAACATACTGTTAATTATCATAAAGAGTATGTTTTTTAAACATACAAGGCTACGTTTGGTTGGAGGATAAAATAATGAAATGATTAAGAGATAAATGATAAAAATAATGATTAAAGTAGATAAAGATAAAATAATATTATGTTTGGTATGATTTTTAAGAATGTGTGATGATTTTTAAGAATGTGATAAATAATAATCTTTTGATGAATTGATAAAATTGGCCTTCCAGTTTTGTGGCGGTGTTCGGCGGCGGCGGTCGACGATGGTTGGCCGGCCGGAAGCGACGACGGCGACGGCGGTCCGGCTTTCGGCCAGAGGTTGGCCGACAGGAGGAGGGGGTGGTCGGCGGCAGCGGGGGTCGGAGGTCGGCGACGATCGGCGAGAGGCGGCAGCGGTCGGTGTCGGCGGCGGTCGGTGTAGGGAAGTGGTGGTGAGTTTGAATTTAAGAGAAAGGTAAAATTGAAAAAATATGATGGATTAAGAGTGAGATAAATAATCCTAAGAGGTGAGGGGTGATTATTTTATCACACATAATATAACCTAATCATTCATAAGAGTGATAGATTTAGTTAAATAATCACTCCTACCAAACATATGATTAGATGGATTAAAAAAAATAAACCCACCTAATCATCCCTACCAAACGCACCGCGAGTCTTTTGTAATAACCACGGATATGGAAAATGTTAATTTTTAAATTATATTAATTATTTAATTTAATGGTATAAAAATATACAAAATAATATATTGATACACTCGTTCTTTTGTGTGTAATTGTGTGTAATAATGGTATACGATATCACCGCATTATTCCAAAATTAAACCTAAATCCTCTCAGCTTTGAACCATCCTCTCTCCCGTAAAACCCTAATCTAATCTGATTCTATCCAATTTTCTGGGAAACCGAAGTATTGCCAGAGATGGGTAAGAAGCAACACAGCAAAGACCGGATGTTCATAACGAAAACGGAGTGGGCCACCGAGTGGGGTGGCGCCAAATCCAAAGAAACCGGAATCCCCTTCAAACGCCTTCCTTTCTATTGCTGCGCGCAAGTATCCTTTTCTTTTTGGCCTCCCAATTGCATAGCTTGCGTGATTTTAGTGGTGCTTAGTGATTAACTAATTGATTGATTATTGCAGTCTCACGTTTACCCCGTTTGAAGACCCTGTTTGCACAGCAGATGGCAGTGTATTTGAGATGATGTTAGTTATTTACTTCGGTGGAGCTTCTGCTTTCTCTTGCTTTTTGTTTTTTGTTTTTTGAATTTGAAGTTGAGGAACTTTGGTGTTGATATTTTCAATTGTATTTAGGTATATAATTCCGTACATCATGAAGTATGGGAAACATCCGGTAACTGGATCTCCGCTCAAGCAGGAGGATTTGATTCCTCTCACTTTTCACAGGAATTCTGAAGGTAAATTATGTGTTATGTCATTGGTTTTGAGTTTTCCTTCTTATTAAAGTTTGAAATTTTTGCAGAGGAGATTGTGGTTGAAATATGTCCGGTTCTTGGTCATTTGAATGAAATACGGACAGTTTAAATCTTGTAATTTTATTTGATAATGTTAGCTATCCCCTCTGTTTTTTAGAGTTGTAAATGACTTATATATGAAAAATAATTGAAAAAGAAGTTTTAGCATGGACTTATCTGTAAAGTTATTTTTCACTTCTCTGCTGCTTGAACGTTGAGTTATTTGAGTTTAAATTTTATGTTCCTATTAAAATCATTGTATGTTGCTATCTATCTCTGGTACTTTATCTTTCTTTCCTCGATTTGGCATTTTTATGGTCCTTTGAGGACCCTGCTCTGGTTTGAGATGGGGGTTTCTGTATTAGTGGCTAGTGGTGATGGTGGTATATATCTGAGAAGAAAGGAGAATGGAGGACACAGTAAGAGATTTTGGGCGACGAGAGCAAAAGATATATGGGTTTGCGGATTGGTGAAGTGGGTGGAGTTGGATCACAAGCTTGCTGAGTTGACAAGATTCAAGCTTGACTGCTCGAGTATTTTGAAGATGCAACTTTGAGCTCAAACTTAGTGGTTGTTTGTGAGCTTATTTGTAAGCCTTTTAGTTTTTTAACACAAGTTTCTATTTAATCAGGACTTTATAATAAATTTTTATCCATAAACTCATGACCATGCTCATGGACTAAGCTAAAGTATTGATATTTGCACCTTCTGATTGCAAGCTAAGTATCAATACTTGAGCCTTTTAAGCTCTAGCTCCTGCTCAAATTTGGAAGTCGAGCTCAAGCTCATAGTTCCATGGTTTCAACTTGTTTACACTACGGTGGTGGATGGACATAGTATCAAAACCTCGGTGGGAAGCATAATTAGTATGGTTGCTAGGCACAGTGCATGGATATGTTCTGTAGGTTTGAATATAGCCAAGTTTGCTCCTGCTATTGTTGTAGATAATAAGCTCAAGAAAAGATTACATGAGCCAAACTATCTAATCTAGTAGGACCTCGAGGAAATTTCAACTTTGATTTTCTAATATTAGAATTTCAGGTTTCTTCAAGTTTTAAACTTCATATTTATTATAGTGGGTTTAATACTATTCTCTTTTCGCAGGAGAGTATCATTGCCCTGTCCTGAACAAGGTTTTTACTGAGTTCACACATATAATTGCTGTGAAGACCACTGGAAATGTGTACTGTCATGAGGTACACCTGTTGTTGGATTTTCACGAAATTTCACTTTTCCCTGTTAATATGTTCATTCATTAAGTCATTGTTGCTGCCTAGGCTATCAAGGAATTGAATCTCAAAACCAAGAACTGGAAGGAACTTCTTACTGATGAACCATTCACCAAGCAAGACCTTATAACCATTCAGGTGGAATATGTTGCACCATGTCTTTTTCACCAGATTGATAAAATCTTTAATTAAATTGAAATATTGATTGAAGTTGCTAACAGTATGTGTCTGATTTTCATGAGTAGAATCCCAATTCACTTGATATCAAGACTCTGGTGGATTTTGATCACGTCAAGAAAAATTTAAAAATCGACGATGAAGGTTAGTTTCTGTTGTTTTTTTTGTTGTTGTTAAAACGCCTGCCTTCCCTGTTTCTTGGTTGCTGCCACATTATATTAAACCATCATGTTTCTCCTGTGGTAGAATTGAAGAAAATGGAGTCCGATCCGTCTTATAACATAAACATTAATGAGGATATCAAACAAATGCTTAAAGAACTCGGAACCGAGAAAGCAAAGGAAATTGCATTACATGGTGGCGGCGGAAACAAAGCAAAAAATGAAAGGGCGGCGGCCCTTGCTGCCATTTTAGCTGCAAGATCACGTATCAAGGACAACGCTGACTCAAAGAGCGGTGAATTGCCCAAGCAGACATACAGTATAGTAGATGCGGCTTCTGCTGCTGTTCATGGAAGAAGTGCGGCTGCTGCGAAATCTGATGCCGGTGATAAAACTGCTGCTCGAATAGCCATGCACATGGCTGGTGAAAGAGCACCAGTAAATGCAAAGCTGGTTAGTTTTGGTTTTTGATAATCATTTATATTATGTTCTCTTTGCGTCTCAAAGATGACGATGATAAGGTGGATGTGTGGACATACAAAAATGGATAGACTAAGAAACAAGTATCTTCGCCTATTGAAGAAAAATTGATGGAGACATGTCTGATATGGATAGACTAAGAAACGAGTATATTAGAGAAAGGGTTGGAGTTGCGTCTATCGAAGAAAAATTGAGGGAGGCACGCCTGAGATGGTATAGGCTCTTACAAATGCGACCGATAGAGTTAGGAGATGTGAGACCATGACTAGTACCCATAGACGAAGAAGACTACAAAAAAAGACTTGGATAATAACGATTGAGCATGATATGCATTATCTTAATATGGATGATGAAATAATGAGAGATATAGCACAATAACGAAGTAGGATCCATATACCTGACCTCATTCAATGAGATAATAGATTGTGTGTTGTTATTGTTGTTTTCTCTTTGCGCTAAAAAAACATATGTATATGTCTGATCTAAAATCTTGGCTGATTCTATGAACAACCATTTAATTTGTGTGGGAAAGAGTTGGGTTCTTTAGTTATGCTTGCTGTTTGGGTTCTTACTTTTTATTTTTAAGATGCTGCCTTTTCTGATTATTTATATGCAAACATGTAAAAAGATGAAGACCGAAGGAAGAAGTTAGAAGTGTTAAATGCGGCTCTTGTTATATCTTCCTTTTTACACATAAAATTCAAAACGTTACAAGTACTTTCCTGGATCCGAGAACGCTGTAATTAAGAAGAATGGAAGGATCGTATAGGTTAGTGAATATTGCATCTGACGTTGTGCATAGGGAAATCAGAGATCAAGATGAAAAGTAATAAATGTTGTTTTTCATCTATGCATGGGCACTGTCAAGCTATCAAAACATTCTATCTTGAGTTTTGACTTGATTGTTCATCAATAACCAGATATTTTAAAATGTTAATTTTCTTCTTTCTTTGTTGATGAGGTTACTTATTTGATATTTCTTACCATCAGTAGAGTTCCATTTCTTTGGTATCCTCTTATGTAGTTTGCTTGCACTGTCTCAAGAGGAGGTATGATTAACTTTGATACTTCTTGAAAATATTCCAGGTTAAAAGTCGCTTCACAAGTGGCGCTGCTTCACGATCTTTCACCTCTACCTCGTATGATCCCGTGACTCAAAATGAGTATGAATATGTTAAAGTTGAGAAAAATCCCAAGAAGAAAGGTTATGCCCGGGTTCAAACTACACATGGTGATTTGAACATTGAGCTGCATTGTGATATTACTCCAAGGACATGTGAGAACTTCATCACTCTGTGTGAACGTGGTTATTACAATGGAGTAGTTTTTCACAGAAATATTAGGTACTTGAAATAATCATTCAACAACCCTTCTAAATTTTCCTTTTACTCTTAGGACTTTAATATTAACTAATGCTGTACACAATGAGTAGGAACTTCATGATTCAGGGCGGTGATCCTACTGGGACTGGGAGAGGAGGCGAGTCAATTTGGGGAAAGCCCTTCAAAGATGAACTTAACTCCAAATTAGTTCATTCTGGGAGAGGTGTTGTTAGTATGGCAAACTCTGGTCCTCACACAAATGGTTCACAGTTTTTTATATTGTACAAATCTGCAAATCATTTGAACTTCAAGCACACAGTTTTTGGAATGGTCGTTGGAGGCTTGACTACCCTTTCAGCATTGGAAAAAGTACCTGTTGATGATGATGACCGTCCTTTGGTTTGTAATCTTCCTTTGTTATTATCTGTTCTCGCCTTCAGTCCCTAATTTGCTGTTTTTAACCTTTGTGTGGATGCTCAACGTTAATTTTTCAGGTTATTAGGTTCTTGGTTTTGAGCTTCTATTTCCACTTTTACTGTTGCCTTTTCAGGAAGAAATCAAGATTATAGGTGTTGAAGTATATGTTAATCCTTACACAGAATCTGATGATGAGGAGGAAAACGCCGGTAAAGAGAAGACTGCTGCTGATGACGAAGAAAATGTTAGTCTATGATTGTCTTGTTGCAGTGATTGTCATTTCGTGATGAAATGACTTTTTCTTCAATTTTCAAATGACAACTTTTTTGTTTTGTTTTCAACATGTTTTTTTGGAATACTTTCAGGATAAGATAGGCTCATGGTACAGTAATCCTGGTACGAGAACAGCAGAAACTCCTGCTGCGGGTGACGGTGTTGGAAAGTACTTGAAGGCAGTGATTGCTCCAGCTGCATCTGTCACCACCCTAGATAGTGATGTGCTTGCTGGGTCTGCTGTAAAGAAGAGAAAATTTGGCAAGTCAACTGGAGAACTTAAAGATTTTTCTGCTTGGTAGGATTTCCTTAATTTGTGTTATTTATCTGTCTCCATTGACTTTAAAAAATGTGACTTGGAAGAGAAGCTAGAGAAAAGGGTTGATAGCATAGATTTTAGTCATTGCGCTGCATTTAAAATAACAGTTTTGAGATATTGTAATATCTCTCTAGTGACCTTTTCATTACCGAATAAAATTTGTGTAATTTGTCACTGTGAACTTTTGATGAGTTACCTCAGAACGCGAACTCCATGATGGTCACTGGTGCTGTTTAGGTACTAAGATGTGGTTTTGCTTAATACCACGACTTACCCTTCCTTGCGTAATCTTGGTGATATAATGCAGAATTCAATAACAGGAAAAATATATAGCACCGAGAAAATCCATGTTTTTGACTCTCTACTTTGATTTGATAGGATACTTTTAAGCATATTTGAACTTTGGATAGAGCGGACTGACATCATTTCCCTATTGTATTGTGTCTCCTCACATTGCGAACCTCTAATTTCCTTATTCCGTCATTTATCGAGAACATGGTTTCTATGTTCCTGTAATTGCTCAATCACACATTCAACTCTCAGGCTATAATTGGTTGTTGAAATTAGTATATGCCTGGTCTTTAACATCATTTTCTTGCTGAAATCTGTCAGAAAAATCTGTAGTGTTCTGGTTTTAGAGTTATATGTGGTCCATTGCTTTATTAATATGCTTCCCCCATTTGGCATAGATCACCGAAAGGTGGTTCTGTTTAGCTCCCTTTGCAAGTTAAAGTAGTGACCACGTGAATGCTAATATGCTTGATTCCAGAACGGCCAGAAAAAGAACGATATTTTTAAGCTGGAGATTCCAGTTTCTTGTTGCTATAAAATCTTATTTTTATCGATCATTAATGATATCCTAGCGATTTCAGAGCACGAGTTGTGTGACTAATTTTTAATTGTGATAAAATTTAGTAAGTTAAGATTCATTTTATTTATTTATTGATTTTGCAATTTTTTTACGAGTTTATTTAAATTTATAGGAGGTAGTCATTCTTCTATTAAATGATGATAAATATATGTTCTCACACCATCACATAGTTAGCCTGAGTCTAATTGACGTCACAAAATAAATAAAAAAATATCAAGGTTCTAAAAAGTGTGAAGCGTCCCAAAGCGCCGATGTCGAGCTTCAAGCTTTTCAATCTTAAACGAGATTAGAACATGCTTAAGCGTGAAAAAGCGTTTTTTATTTTTAGTATAATTGTAATTATCTCAAACCAATAAATAGATAAAATAATACATAAATATGATAAATTTAAGTCTGATGCATTAATTCTCATATTTATAGAAGCATAAAAATCTAAAAATTATAATCTTTATTTGTTTTTGTAACTAGAACACATTAAAAATGTTAAATATTTGTCAAATCATTATCAGACACGCTTAATCATAATTAAAATTAAAAAATAAACATCTAAATTATAAATTTAATTTATTATTTTAAAATAAAAAGGCATACCTTCAAAATAAAAAAATTAAAAATAAATAGATGTGATTAATTGTGCTTAAGTACGTTTAATTAATCGCTTAAATTACGTTTAATTCGGTCAAAATGTAGTTTGACCGTTTTTTTCCGCTTTTTCCGAAGCTGGGCGTTTTTGCCGAGCTTCAAACTTAAGTGCTTTAAGTGGGGCTTAAGCGGATTTTTTTAGAATACTGAAAAATATTACTGCTACAAATACCAGGAATATAAGAAGAGATTGGCGGCTTACGTTCGACGACGGTTGGTGGCAACAACTGACGGTATTTGGTTGCATAAACAATTAATTAAAGAATGTAATGTACTATTAAGTGTGAATGAATGTATATGTAGAATCTCTAAGACGACATGAATGAATCATAATTGAAATTGGGTTCGGTTTAAAACTTGTTTGCAATTGTTCATTAAAGTTATCGAGCTCGAGATTATAGATATTCAACTCGTGAAGTCCGTGAGCTTGAACTCGGCTAATTTGTTGAACTTTGAATGTACAATTGTCCCACGTTGGTCGAGTTAGTGAAATGGAAAGTGTTAGAATTTTAAAAATCTGTAATGCTTTAATGTATTACGAAAACAATTAAGAAAATAACCCAAAACCACTTAATTGATTCCCAAAATAAGGGAAAAAAATTAGACAAACTTAGACGAGATTTGTACACAACTAGCACGATATATTACCCTCAATTTGATGCATTTATCACCAAACCTAAAAAGAAAATATCTATAATCAAACCTACAAAAACTACTAAAACTAAATATCTATTTTCCAAAGGGACAAATGCATGACAAAGTTATAACAAAGACAAAAAAACTTGAGGACTGGGTTATTTTTTCCAGGATTCCATTCTCCTCGTCCTCTGATTTTGATCAACCCCATCGAAACATTTAGACCTTAATTCGTCTCTATTTACGTTTCGGAAGTGGAACAGACGCGGCTCTGCCGGTGGCTGTGAAGGAAGCCATGTATCCTCCTTTTCCATGTCTAACAAGGCAAATTGATTTTGGAAAGTCTTTTGAACGCCTTGTTTCAACTTCTGCTCATTGATCATCTTCCGCTGCTTGGCCAAATACAGCTGCTGAGAGGATATTTCTCCGCTTCTTTCAATTTGAACTGGAGGTGGTGATGCCAATTGTGGCGGGACCATGCAATCTCGATTCTGTTGTTTGATGGGAATAAAAGAAAGATGTCATGGATTAGAACTTGACACGCGAGTCAACGGGAAATGCTTGCAAGAGACTAAGTTACATGATCTATCATGTTCTAGCCCACATGAAGTAAGAAAAGTTTAGAAGGTTCCGAAACACTCATTAGTTTGGTAGAAGCAAGTGAATTCGTCTAGGTTGTTCGTGAAGGATCTTGATCATCCTAGAATCGTGTTGCAGGATCCAAAATATTCATGAGTATTTTGTGATTGTATTAATCTAGAGTATTGTAGCAACTTGGAATGATCTAGAATCATGTAGTTGTGCATAGAGTAAAGCATTGTAGAATCTTCCTATTGTACATTAGAAACTATATATTCTTTCCAAACCCGTGTTGATTTGTCTTGTACTCTTGTTTGACTAAGGCTTACCATGGTGCTCAGATATAAAGATATTGATTTCTCTTGTACTCTTATTTGATTAAGACTTACTCGAGCATCTTTTGGAGAAGATTGCCCGAGTGTTGGACGGTGTCGGATATAAAGAAACAGCACGTGACAAAAAGGTGGTGATGGTTGCGTTCCCTTGATGATGCTCTGTCGCTGAGACAAGCACACAGCAGTAGAAACCTTCGCAAAAAGTTCCATACTTCCTACACTTTTTGCCCCAGAAAGGGGAAGATATGGCAGCGGTAACATCCCCTGCATGCTACTTCGTGGGGACAAGAGGGTGCACCCACACATCCTTCAGCGTTGCTTCTCCGTTATTAGTTTCAGAAAGTGGAAGAGGAAGAAGCGACAGCGACCAGGGGCGGATCTAGAATTTCGACTCTGTGGGGGCTGCTTATAAAATACGGACAAAATATTAAAAGAGCAAAAACAAAAATTTCATCGGTTATATTCAACTAAACATAAACAATAAGTTTTAAAAAGAAAATTTCTAACTAAAAAGAATTCGAGTTTCTTAAAATTTTCAAACTTTTCAATAATAACATCTATACAAATATTTTAAGCAATTTCTCTTTTAATAAATATCATCAATATAACCAAGAGAAAATCATCATCCATTTTGCTCTGAAGTCTAGTTTTGACGATATTTATAGTTGAGAATGACCGTTTTGTATTAACGGTAGCAGACTCAGCATCTGATAGTAGAAAATGCTTTTCATAAATGATAAATTTAAAAGTAATAAAGTATTAAAAAAATTAAAAAGAAATCAATTATTAAAAAAAGGAAAAAAAAACCTAAGATTCGAACCTGGGTTTATAGGTACAAAAACTTTTGCCTTGCCATAGAGATACATGCTCTTTAATTTATTGTGATGATATATATATATAATTTATTTTGATTTTTCAAAAATTAATATCAACTAAAAAAAATTAAAAAATTTGGGGGGACCGTGGCCTCGTGGGCTTTAATGTAAATCCCACCGGCAGCGGCGGTGACATCTTCTCGAGTTTGCTCTGCTCTTCCACCACTTATGGCGGCATAGGAGACAGCTCATCCTCCACTTCCACGCATACAGAAAAAGGATCTTGATTTTGTTATTCAGTGCAATAATCCCGTTTTCTCTCTCAAAAAGTGGACTAAGATGATGAGTTTGCAGCGACGGTGACATATGCTGGATGGGCCGTCCAGCCGCTCCTCCTCTGCCACTGGTGGCGAGAAAGGGGATGGCTCATCCTCCACTTCTGTGACTATAGAAAATGATTTGTCCGTATGTAATGTGGAAGAAGTGGTTGTGATGACCCGTTCTCGGTGGTTCTCTGCAAGCTCGTCGGCCTATGCTCATCCTCATCGGCCAATTCGACCCAAGAAGCAAAAGATTTTCCCAGATTCAATGCCATTGTTTCCACTTTTAATACTCTGTGATGCATGAAACTAAAATCTTTTAGATAGAGAAAGTATGGTGGAGACTTGCATATTCAGAAAAATGGTGGTTAATTATCTTGAATTATACCAGGAAAGGAAACTTTCTAGTATGGTAAACACATAGGATAAATAAACATTTAAAAATATAAATCATTGTTACATGATTTTGGTTTTTTATAATATTTTTTAAAGAAGATATGACATCATCATTAAATTTTTTTTTAAAAAAAATTATTGTTATATGATTTTGGTTTTTTTATTATAAATTTAAAATAAGATATGATATCATCATGTAAAATACTAAAACTACCTTGATATAGATGATAAAGCCGAATTTGGAATTCAACTAATACCCTACACTAATAACATAACAGCGTGCTTAGTTGGATGTATGGATGTAATGAGTCAAGAATGAAATGAACGTATAGCTTTTGGAATGAGAACATCATATTCACTGATTTGTTCAATTTTGAATTTTACTTTACTAAGTTTTCAATTTTTGTTTTTGGACATTAAATTTTATTTTTAGCTATTTTGGTCAAATTACTGACATATAATCGAAAATTCATCAAGTTTCGGTGTCATGTCAATATTTATAAAGTCACATCAGCATTTTCTCATTTTACATGAGCATTTATACGAAATATGATTGAAACAAAAAAAAATCAAAATTAGTATATCAAAACCAAAATTTGAAAGCTCCGTGAACCAAATCTAAAATATGTAAAGTTAGTGTAGCAAAAAAAATTGTTAACCTCGCTAGTCTATATATCCCTACCTCTAAACTCTAAATAGTAGGTCTTTTGAGACGGTCTCACGAATCTTTATCTTTGAGACATGTCAATCCTACTGATATTCACAATAAAAAGTAATACTTTTAGCATAAAAAGTAATACTTTTTCATGCATGACCCCAATAAGATATATGTCTCACAAAATACGACCAGTGATACCGTCTTACACAAGTTTTTGTCAACTCTAAATTATTGGATTTATTACTCCCTCCATCCAAAATCTCAGCTAGTTAACCAGATTCCAAAAAAAAAAAAAAGGGATTCCAAATTCTTCAAGATCCTCCTACTTGATTCAAACCCTCAATATATACACATTTCAAAGTTAAGAAAAAGCAAACAACTGCATATATATCTCTCGCTTCCACTTTAACAAGCACGTACAATTACCAATTGAAACAAAGATTCAATTTTTATTTTCATGTTAATTAGGTCTCTACATTAGATGGATACTTAGAAAGCCTCCAATCTGATCGATCCTTCAACTCCAGCAGAACTTTCAGTGCCTCTAGATCTTCTAAACAACACCTACATGCATCATCAAGATCAAGAAGAAGAATGCTATAACATTTTCATGGATGATGAAGATTTCTCCTCCTTTTCTTCCAGATACTACGATCCTTATAACCACCACCAACAACAGCAGCAAACGTCCAACACCACCATGCCAACCACGTCCACTGGCGGTGCCACCCCTTCTGAAAACCATGCGTACGGCCGACTCACTGATAAACTCTCTTACAGTTACTCTGCGGCACGTGATTTAAGTCTTGAATTTGCAGCCTCACTTTCTGGGCAAAATGGTAAGTGGGCTTCTGATATTCTCTTGGAAACAGCGAAAGCTGTTGCACATAGAAACACTGGTCGAGTGCAGCAACTCATGTGGATGCTCAACGAGCTTAGCTCGCCATACGGTGATGTCGATCAAAAGCTGGCTTTTTACTTTCTCCATGCCTTGTTCTGCCGCATGACGGATTCCGGCAAGCGTACGTATCGGACAATGATATCGGCATTGGAAAAGAATTGTTCTTTCGAGTCTACAAGAAAAGTGGTCTTAAAATTTCAAGAAGTTAGCCCTTGGACTACGTTCGGCCATGTCTTTTGTAACGGTGCCATAATTAACACTTTTGAAGGTGAAAGCAAATTTCACATAATTGACATAAGCAACACCTTCAGCACGCAGTGGCCTACTCTTCTTGAAGCCATAGCCACGCGCACACAAGAAACTCCACATCTGAGGCTTACCACCATCGTGGCTACAAAATCTGGCGGCGCAGGGGTGCAGAGGGTGATGAAGGAGATAAGAAGCAGGATGGAAAAGTTCGCGAGAATCATGGGCGTGCCCTTTGAGTTCAACGTCGTACATCTTGCAGGCGACTTATCCGAACTGAATTTAGCAGAATTAGAAGTCAAAGAAGACGAAGCCCTAGCCGTAAATTGTGTGGGTAAATTACATTCTGTAACAACAGGTGATAATCATAGGGATTTTTTAATGTCCATGTTCAGGATGCTGCATCCTAGAATTGTTACAGTTGTTGAAGAAGAAGCTGATCTTGATGTGGATGTAGATGAGGATGATTTTCCAAGGAGTTTTCAAGAAATTTTACGTTTTTTTAGGGTTTACTTTGAGGCCTTGGATGAGAGCTTCCCAAGAACAAGTAACGAACGTTTGAGGCTGGAACAGGCAGCTGGGACAGCCGTAATGGACCTGATAGCTTGTCCACCGACGGAGTCAGTGGAGAGGCGGGATACGGCTGCTCGGTGGTCACACCGCCTGCAACGCGGTGATTTTAGACCGGTTTCATTCAATGACGAAATTTGTGCTGATGTGCGCGCATCGTTGAAGAGGTACAGAGAGGGATGGTCGATAGTTCCGTGCTCGGATTCCCCCGGAATATTCCTCTCTTGGAAGGATCAGCCGGTGGTGTGGGCTAGTGCTTGGAAGCCTTGATGACTATCAGAAATAGCACGTGTAAATGTAATAAGTTGTTTTGAGCAAATGCCCCGTGGGAGGAATTAAGTGCATGCAATCGATGAAAATATTTTCTTGTAGAAAAACAGGAAGATGGAACAGTTTTCTCGTAAGTGATCCTTTGTTTGTCTTTGCCACAATATTAATTAGTTTAGTTAATGCTAGTGTCTTAACTAATTGATTAAATGGAAGTGGTCTTAGGATTGTTGAGAAGATGTAAAAAAAGGAAAAAAAACATTTGTGAAGATCAGTGAAATAGACGAGCGTTTTTGCAAATGTTATTTACTTCTTGCCTTCCTTCTTTTAATGGTTCACATCTTTATCTTCTGATGAGACTTGCCCCCTCCTTGTCTGCATTTTTCCACCCACTATCTCTTTCATCCTTTTTTCAGATTGTAGAATAACTTCTTTATAAAAATATTACAGTTCCCTTTATGGGGATTCTTCGATATTTTGATTTCAGTCTTTGATTTCTTGTATTCGAACGTCGACAGGTTTCCCACATTGTTTGTGGAAGCAAGTTGACAAGAACCTGTTATTGTATCTTTCCAGTTATTTTGCTTGTGGAAAAAGTGCACTTCCGCAGTAGACTACGGATTGGGGCCATATAATATCTTATTGTATATTTTCGAAATTTTAATTTTTGCATGCCCTTGTCGCCAGATTTCACGAGATGGACGTGACCAAGTTGTAATTGGGACAAAAATAAAAGATTGTTCAGAAAAGTTGATTAAACATTAAATTATAAATTATCATAACTTTGATTATATTTTATAAATAATAACTTCACAGTTATTTAACTAAATTGAAAAATATCATTTCAATATATTTTTTTAACCTCCATCAGCAGAATTTCCTACCATCTACACAAATTAAGATTTGAACCCCATAACATTTGGATATTAGGTTCTGAATTTCAAATATATGAATTTCAAATATATTTAAATATTTTTTTAAAAAATAAGACAATAATTTTTAAAATCACTTTTATATCATATTTTAAATTAATTATCATAAATTTCAAAATCAATCTATTTTAATTTATTTAACACATAACTAATGTGTTAAGTAATCTAAATATATAATTTCGATTCATCCATTGTAAATGAGGTATTTGGCAAACCATTTCGAAATTTTTTGATGGTTAATTGTGATTAGCAAAAGAATTGATCCAACCCAAATCTGCTTCTTCTTCTTTAAAACCCTCATAAATCTTCTCCGTCGCTCCAATCTTTTTCAGATGCTACTCTAGATAACGCATCCAACACTATCTTACCATTATGTCCTCCGTCGTCTCGAAAATACATTCCAAGCCCCTTGCCCGAACACTCTTCTTTCGTACACTCTGTGCCGCCACTGAATCACGGACCCAGAAGCTCGAACGAATCGCCGACGAGCTCTTGGATCTCGACAAGATCGAGCGTCATGATTACGTCATCCTGTTACGCCACAAAATGGGTTTACATCGATACGGCCCGGCGCCATCCGCATCCGGATTGCAGTCCCCTTCGGCGGCCGCTGGTGGATCATCCGCCGCCACTGATGCGGCTAAAGAGAAAACAGCTTTCGATGTGAAATTGGAGAAATTTGACCCCGCGGCAAAGCTTAAGGTGATTAAGGAGGTAAGAGGGTTTACTGATTTGGGTCTTAAAGAGGCTAAGGATTTGGTCGAGAAGTCCCCGGTGGTGGTTAAGAAGGGGGTTTCCAAAGAGGAGGCTGAGAAGATTGTGGAGAAGCTCAAAGAAGTTGGTGCCACCGTGGTATTGGAATGAAATTAAACGATATCCTTCGCAGTTTAGGTATAAAGGTGTTAACTTTGTTGTCCCGCTAATGTAGAATTAGACGGGTTGTGTTTCATAAAGCAATTGAAATTTTTTTGAATGAATTATGAGGCGTGCACTAATGATAAGAGAAAGCTGGTGGAATATATATTGAGTTTCTTTGGTTGCTAAATATTGTATCTTGGTTCTTTTTTCCTCTTGAGACTCTAATGATGCATTTACGGATTTGATAATCTGTATCGTGAAACTGTTCTATTGCCATGAAAATTTCGACATCTCATGTTCCCACATTGGGATATGGTTTCATTCACTTATACAGGATGGAGAATATTTGGCTTTCCTGCTTAATCATTTTAGTGTTTTTGAGTCGGTTAGCGTGATTAGGGAAGCCCATTGTTCATGTTGCAGTATGAGGTAATTCCCAGTTGTTTTCTTTTTCTTACGTTTGACTCTTTTAGAACATCCAAGAGCATCATGAAAGGGGTCGACAGGTATAACATTGGGGGAATGTAGAGTTCTGATCCAATGTTCTTGCTCTCTGTTTTCATTTTCTTTTTACCAAGCTAGTCTTTGACAAGATGAGGTATTTCTATGTATATCTTGGGCGTCATGGTAAACTATGTTGCACACTATGTGAATGTCCTGTACAGAAAGTTGTGTGATAGAATTATCCTACTTTTCTGCTCCGCCTGACAGCGGCAGACTTGTCCAACCGGATCATTCTCAAGGAGTACGTCCATTTATTTCCGAAAATTGGAAACTGAGATTTTGAGAGCTGATGAACAAAAATGTTTTCACATGCACAGCTAATTCAGATCATGGTCACGAAACCATGACCTTCTCCATGATTGTCAAACTAGGTAACTTGTTTAGGTTTTAACAATTAGATTCATGTGAAAGTGAAATTTTGATGCCAAAAATAAACTATTTTCCTAAGAAACATAAGGTCGATAGAAGTTGAACATGTGAGATAGTTTAGCACCCTTTCTTTGTGCTGACAGCATATTTTTATGAATTTACGATAGCATCTGGATGCAATATTTTGCCCTGCTTATACGTTGATCACTAACATAATGTGATTTTCTGCTACTATTCATAATTATTCAAATAGCATTCGCCAATTCTGAGATTGCAAAGAGTCAATGGCGCACGACTAGCTGTATATAGTTCTTTTTATTCGAAAAAATCATGCAGCTGACGATAATGGCTTGTTCTATCTAGAGGTGGTCGCCTAATTTTGATAAAGGCGGTACTTTGGGCAATGCCGTCTTATTTCATGTCCCTTTTCAGAGTTCCTAGCAAAGAGGCTGAAAAAATGGAGAGAGATTTTTTGTGGGATGGTGACGAAGGGGAGAAACATTGCCACGTGGTCGGTTGGAAGCAAGTGTGTAAACCAAAGGAAAAAGGTGGTTTGGGAATGGGGAATATTTGTCTCAGAAATAAGGCTCTTCTCGGTAAATGGTGGTGGAGATGTTCGGTGGAGAGGGAGATGCTGTGGAAAAAAGTCATCAAAAACATATATGGGTTACAGGAAAACGGGTGGGATCTGGGGTTGGCGGAGAGGAAAACTTTTAGAAGTCCTTGGAAATTTATCTCTCGGTCTTACCAGACTTTTCATCAACTTATTAGGGTGGTGCCAAATCAGGGAAACATCATTCGTTTCTGGGAGGAAGGGGTGTCGTTTAGGTCTAGATTTCCTGCCTTGTTTCGTGTTTGTACCTCAAGAAACAAACCTATCTGCCATTTTGTTCATGTCGCTAATCTTGGGGGTTCGTCTTCTTTCACTTGGGATGTGAGGTTTAGGAGGGATTTATCAGAGGAAGAGTTAGGTGAGTTTACCATTCTGTTAGGAGTCTTAGAGAGAGTTAGACTGCAGTTGGGTTCTCAGGATTATAGGGTTTGGTTGGGGGATTCGTCAGGGCTTTTTTCTGTTAAATCTTTTTATAACTCCTTTTTCCATTCATCTGATTTTCCACAATTCAATTACTTCCAAAAAATCTGGAAAGTGCACGTCCCGCATAAGGTAAAGATTTTCTCGTGGATTGTGGCATTGGGAAACCTGCCTACGTGTGACAGCGTGCAAAAAAGGTGGAGGGACTGCGTTCTAAGGCCTCAGTGGTGTTGTTTTTGTCGTCAGGATGAAGAGCATCAGGATCACATTCTTCTGCATTGCTCATACTCCAGAAGCATTTGGATTAAAGTTCAAAGAGAAATGGGAGTTCAATGGGTCCTTCCATGCCAGGCTAAAGAACTATTCTGTTCCGATTCAGAATGCCCCTTACCACCGAGATATAAGGAATTCTGGTACATGATACTTCACGGCGTATTCTGGTCCTTATGGGTGGAAAGGAATAGAAGAATCTTTGAAGATGCGCACGACTCAGTTGATCAAATATGGGAGAAAATAAAATTCAGGATTGCATCATGGACGTCGAGCTTCAAAGAATTTAATTTAATCATTTAAGTATATCAGACTTAGTTAGGGACTGAAAATTTGTATTGTCGGAGTAGTAGTTCGAAAATCACGCATCCGTGTAATTGATCGCGGATTACTCATCCGCATTATCTTGTAATCTCTAATTATTATAATAAAATTAGTCTTTTATCAAAAAAAATAAAACAAGACTAACAAGGTACTCTATTATCAACCTTGGTAGGCATAAATTTGATGAACTCAAACTATTTACGAGACAAATGTAATTTCGATTTACATTTCTGCTACTTAATTACATTGTAGGAACATGGTCGCAAAAGACTAGCACAATGATATCAAGACTTAACTGAGTGAATTGCCCTGCCTCATATCGGGAATGCAATAATTACACTGCCTCATATCGGGAATGCAATCAGTAATTATTGCCACTTGATCTCTGCACATGAAAGAAAAAAGGGCTATCAGATAAAGTAATAGTTTACACTTCACAGGAGAAGATGCAAACCAAACTTGCCAAAAATTGCAGTAGTTACGACTTACAAACTGAATGTCGCACGAAATGTTCTTTCCCAGAGATCAGGGAAACAAATTTTACAATTTTTTTTAAACTAATGGTAGAACCCGAAGGTCACACTCTAGGAAAGGGATAGATTGAGTTCAGTTCCAAGAATCAGAAATTGAAAACAGTCAATCGGCCAGCCTTTTGAACATTTGAACTTGTATTCATGCCAACATGATTTTAAAAAGCCCAGAGTGCTACAAACTACCTCCAAATGTGTTATCGATCAGTGTAAATTGGGCCCAAAGTCATACATGCTATGAATTAAGTTTATGATAGCATATAGAGTATCATAGCAAGTGCTCAAATTCAAGTATTGACTTTACCAAACCCGGATATGTCACAATTCAGCGCCTTTTGAGCTGCATCAGCAACACAGTGTGCTGCCTCCGCCTCAGCCTCTGCCTCTTCTGCTTCCACGACAGCTGCCTCAGCTACTGCAATTGCAGCTTCTGCTTCCGCAACAGCTTGTGCGGCAGCTGCAGCTGCCTCTTTAGCAGTCATGCTCTTCATCTTCTCCAGCTCCACGTCAATCTGGGCTTTAGTAAGAATCACAAGACCATCTTTACCAGCATCCGAAAGATTCTTCTTTGCTCCATTTGCATGCATCAAAGTAGGGTCTTTCCCTGACGACCACGGTGCGATTCTGTAGAGATGCCTCACCTGTCCAATATTAGATTATGATTTGAAACAAGAAAACTGGCCAAATCTTTTCTTGAAAGAAATACCTTAACCAACTGTCTATTTTCAGTCAAAAGTTTCAAATGTGTAGCCAAGGTACTTTCAAAGTCTGGAGGCGTCCAGTGATGCTCCTATCACACAAACATAATATCAGAATTTGAAAGAGGCACATGAACCATAGTGGATAGAGAGAACTATCTTGAAAAATCATGTTTTGGGAGGCATTGTGTTAGCGAGGGTGAAGAGCATAGTCCACGTCCAAAAAGACTATTCTACTAGGTGGGAACCTTATAAGCCATAATAGACTTGGGATTGCAATATATTGACACAAAATTCAGAAGGGTGATACGAGCCAAAACTTCAATTCTCCTAAAACTTTAGCTAATAGAAATCAAGCAACAATTCCATTTACTGCCATCTTATTTTTTTATTCATCGGATGACAATAATACCTCTATGTAATCAGCAATTGAATGTCGACTAGATCCTCGAGGTTCCTTCAACTTTGTTACAGCCTCCAATATAAGATCATCCAGCCTTGACATCTGTTTTGTGGAATCAGAAACCTGGAATTTTTCTTGACATTGTGTGACGGGAGTTCCATAAAGCCCTCCATAATCCTTCTCAATCACCAAGCTTTGACTGGTGCCTTCTTCTTCTTCTTCACGCTTGGGAATCAATTGATTCTTTTTATGTGTAGTCCTAGCCCTATGCCTAGACCCCAATCCATTTGTCATACAATTCAAATTTCTCCATTTGTCCTGCTCCACAAGTGAACACGGACATAAAAAATTATGAACAAATAGAGAGAA
The DNA here is from genome assembly GCF_012295235.1 of Primulina huaijiensis. Taxonomy (NCBI): domain Eukaryota; kingdom Viridiplantae; phylum Streptophyta; class Magnoliopsida; order Lamiales; family Gesneriaceae; genus Primulina; species Primulina huaijiensis. The sequence continues at coordinate 1,001,396 of NC_133306.1, forward strand.
TAATGCAATGTTATTCATAACAAATAATAAACCTAGGTAATTACGGTTCTTGTTATTTCACGGTTCACACGCTACACCAGACAACAATAGGCATTTTTGTCATCCAAACTAAGAGTTTTCTAGCTCAATAATGATCTTTCTTAAATTGACAAAACAGGTGGATGCAACAAGGGCGATAAGACAATCGCTCTTGCAACGAAAAAAAATTAAATAAATTTTTATGCGTAACTTCAAATTTCACGCGCAATGCTTGAGATCATCCTTCATTTTCTGCCCAGCCCCTCTCTCCTCAATTCTGAGGTCCGCCCTTGATTGCCACGTAGCAGAAAAGGAAGTATTTTCTTACCTTCAAGTCCACATTGGAACGAGATCTCAAGACTCTACTAAATTCAACATCTTTAAGGATGATACTCCATTTTCCTACCCCATACTGTTGAATGCCAGCTTTAAGAGCCGCTTCTTCTTCTGATGTCCATTTCTGCTTCGGAGCACCCATTACCAGAAGCCAAGAACTTTCACAAACAAATCGTCTGTAGTATCGCACCCGTTTGTTACACCTGAAACATGAAGACACATACCAAGACCCATTTTTTTGTACCAGAAACATATATCTGCTAAAACTTGCAAATATCAAACATAAAGGATAGCTGCTTTCAAATTAAATTAAACGGTAGTGACATTCTATATAACTTCCGAAGTTGCACAGGTTGGATATTATATAAGCTGACTCCTTCAAATGGTCAAAATCTTGATTTCTCAAGAAGGATATCTCAGGGAGCAAAGAAGCAAGCAATCCAACAACAAAAAAAAGTTAACAAGAAGTTGAAAACAACGCACAATTCACCCCATTAAGTCGGGCTTCTAAGCAAAAAACATTGGAATGATGATTAATCCCACTCTTATTTATCACTAATCGAACAACAAACAAGGACCCGACGAAATATGAAAGCAAATGATTAAAAAATTTAAAATAAAATGTGCTCGAAAATCTAATGGGAATTCGCCGATTTGTATTAAAATCCAAAAGAAGCCCCCGAAAATAAAATTGATCAGTTTTCATGCGTGGTCAAGAGATTTAGATTACCTTTCCCGAACAAGGAGGAGAATTTCGGTCCATCTGAAAGACAGACACGCACGAATTTATCGAATCAGTACTCTTGGAAACGACGATGAGTGGAAGCAATAACAGTGTGAGCTATATATATATTCTTTTCCATTTGCCATTCTCCTTCCCTCCACATACTTCCTTTGTCAACCTGGCTTGGATTAATATAATTATTTTTAAAATAAATATACGGGAAATTAAGCACAGAGAGTTTTATTTTTTTATTTTTGAAATGACACAGAGAGTTTTATTAAAAACAAAATAGTAGTTACATTTGGGTTTTCTTAAAATGTTGTCCAATGTATTTATAGAATACACAAAAAAAAAAAATAAATAATAGTTAAGGATCTCTTGGACTAATGTCCATGTTAAGAATATGGTCAACAGTAGGGGTGTCAAAATGCGACACGACCTGTCAACCCGACACGACCCAACACGAAAAAAATCAGGTTCGGGTTGGGGTTTTTCGGGTTCGGGTTGGGTGGATTCGGGTTAGTGCCATGTTAGACGGGTTTCGGGTTGGGTCGCGGGTTGACCCGCGAACTTTTTTTTTTTAAAATATTACCTATATTTTTATATATTGTATGTTTGAACAAAATTTATTGTATATTTATATGATAAATTTTCATAATTTAATATTTATTTTGCATATTTTTATTTTTTTAACAATTTTTTATTTGCTTTAGTAAATATGCTTTTAATTTTCTACGATTAAAATTTCAAATTTAAATCGAAAATTTNAACCCGAAATCTGACCCAACCCACCCGATTGACACCCCTAGTCAACCGTTAGATTGTCTCATAAATATATATTTATGATATGAATAAATTTGATTTATTTATGAAGGAAAAATTTAATATTTTAATATTAAAAAAATATTTTCATGTAGGAATAAGATGATAAATATATATCACAAAATTGATCATTTTCATAAAATTTTTTGTGTAATATAAATTCCATTTGTGTAGGTGATTTAAATTATATAGATAGAAAGCCGTCACTTAAAAAAAATGATATTTTTGATATATTCCTTTTTTTTTTTGGAAAAAATAGAATTATTCAATTAGCAGACCAAAATAACTTATTTTCAATCAATTGAGTACGATTGGCTGATTTAGTCAGTTCAATCGATAATGAAATTGACAGATTGCACAAATTTCGCATAAAAAAATATACAAATATCAAATTGAACGCATTCTGAGCCACACTACATGTATTTATTCAAAATTAAATAAATTTAATCCACCCATATTCAAGGGAACACTGCAACTTCGGTTGCAATTTTAGTACTTCATCTTAAGCAGGGCCTCTTTGATAATAGATATGCTGCATACTTTGGATCTTCAGTGAAACAAACAAATTCGAACTTGGTGAAGTTGTGCTGCAAGGTACAGCCATTCTCAACCTCCCTATAGAGCAGATAATATTTATTCGAGTCAGTTACAATGAACTATAGCTTCTATGTCATCGTATCATCCTGTGTGTATTGCAATGTATAGTTGAGGACAGAGTTCACGTCATGTGAAAGAACTGTTAAAGCGTATTCCGATCATATCAGGTGATATTCTCTTCGTGTAATACTTTGATCTACGTGTTAAATTTATCATTTTCCTTCTGTGCTCTGGTATGTAATCGATGGAACACTCGCAGAAGCCTCGCCTTACAAACCTGTCAAAGATGAAGTGAGAACACAAATGATATTAGGCAACCTGAATCAGGAATGCATACCAATCTTCGGTTCGTGTGGTCAGTAGGAAAAGCATTTGCAGTCCAAGGGAAGATGCTTTCTTCTCGATATAATCTGCACATTCATGTCATGCCATCAAAATGATTGAACAATGTCAACTCGATATGAAATGAAATATAAGGAGTTTTACCGAGTAATTTGTCTCCTTGTCCCTGCCCACGGCACTCGGGAGAAACAGCAATAGCAGCTACCTCTCCACACATTTCTTCAAAGAAAGGGAAAAGAGCAGCACAAGCTATAACGTGACCTTCTCTTTCCACAACTATAAATGAATCCAATGCTCTGAGTAGCTGACATGCAATGAAAACAATTATCAAAGTATACGAGGGCTACTTACTTTAAATTGTTTCAAAATAATATAAAGATCACAATCATTAACCTCTTCTTGAGACCTTTTTATCAATACGCCAGAATCCTCTAAAGGTTCCAAAAGCCGCTTGATTCCTTGAAGATCAGCAACCTTAGCCGTTCGCATCCCTTCATAAAGATCGCTGACAAATTAACACCAAGTGTTAGCAGATCATATCAACAACATATTTGATCCCAACTTTAACTGTGATACACTTTTTTCTATAGTTTACCGAGTAAAAGGTTCCTTTCAAAAGCATCCCCTAAAGAATACAAATGGTATCCAAAATGTGGTTTACCTTGCCACCATTGTGCCTACACCATCTCTTTGAAACAATTCCTTCAGTAACACTCCACCAATTGTACCATCCAGAAGATGGACTCGTTGTACACCTCCCTGGTAACACACAGAATCATAATTATAATAAAAAAAGTTAATAAAAATCAATAGGATAAGTTAAAATGTAGAGCAAACAAAGGCTGCAGCAGCTAATTCTGGAGGCTTACTCGACAAACAAAGGCTGCAGCAGCTAATTCTGAAAAGTAACCATTTAAGCGACTCAACCTTTCTTGCCCTCCAATAGCGAAACCTTGTTCACTGGTCCAAATTCCATTCCCATTGTCAAAGCCAACACCATTCTGAAATTTTGGAGCTTGATCAAAAGCCCTCCCATTTGGAAAAGAAAACATATTGTTTGAATAGTCGTGCACACTGACACCACATGCCGAGTCTTCCTGAGCAACAGCTTTTACATAATTTGCAGCTGTCTCGCTTTGTTTAGCTCGTTTACGTATTAACATGTCTGCATCTTGAAGAGTTAAAAAGCGTATAAGCCTTCCTTGTTCATCCAGAATTGGTCCATCTATGATGCAAATAAGTTTCTCCGCTCCGAGAGCCAAGGCAGATGCAGTAGCAACTTCATAAGTACTGCAATGTTGAGAAGCAGGTACCGTTGGATATTAGGACTCACTTGCTCATTGGCATCACCAAAAACTACGTACCAATTATTATTAACTCAAACGACAGTCAAAGTCAAGAAAAAGAACCAGCGAAAGTGTTACAAGAGCACATATTTAAATAACTGGGCGTTTCAGTGAAAAAATTAATCAATGAAGAAAAATGTTTATAACTCAATCAACCACCAAAATAAAAGCATAGGCAAAATATAAAAAAGCCAACCCAACATTGAAACCAAGCTATCTATCATGGATATAAAATTAAAAAAATCAATAAAGACAAGTGAAAGAAATAAGCCTACGAACAAATTATGCAGAAGTAAATAAAAATCCTATCAAAAGCCATATGATATAGCATACTTGCAATTTAATACTTCTCCAGAGCTTGAATAACCAAGATTGTTCAACAGCACTATGCAGTCTTGATCAAGACTCTCACGAATGCGAGGGACGTCTATTTTCTTAACTTCACCAGTTGAAAGATAATCAGTTCCCTCCACAACTCCTCGTCTCTGCCAAAGGAAGAATGTCAAATGCCATCAATACAAAAAGAAGGAAACCCAAGTTGAAGACTTCCTCTAAAAGAAATTTAACCAGATTATGGTATACACATAACTTATTATTCAATACAAGAATACAAGTCGGAAGCTGGAGAGTGGAGACCCAATATCCTCACCTTAGCTGCCAGAAAATTACCACTAGCAACACTGACACCATCATACCACCGGCTATTGTCACCATGCCGTCGGATACCGCTCAATGAAGGTCCAGGAGATAGCTTAGCTTCAATCATACTACAAATCCTTCCAGCTGCATCCATTGCAGCCCTGAGAGACTCAGGTTCGGTTATCCTGTAGCTACCGACATACTTGGGTTCCGATCCTAAGACAAAACATGCATATTTATATTAACAGAAAGCCAAAACAAATAGTATTTGCACATCAGCATGAACCATTTAAAAGAAATTTAAAGATGATTGAAGTCAAAAAGCTTTTCATGCTTCGAAGTAAATGAAGTCCAGCATTATGAAAAGGTAGCATCTTAATTTTAATTAGGATATATGATAAAATGTAAACTTCGCTGACCTCTTTCAGCCAGAAGCCTGTCGATTTGGACATGGGTCCCAGGAACAAGAACAAACTTTATCCCTAACCCATGAAGGAGAGAAATATCCTACAAACAAGGCTTCATCGATCAGATTACCCACCATCCCAAAGCCAAAACCTAATCCAGCTTACTACTAAACAAAGTTGCAGCAGCCTTAGCGAATTAAGATAACACCATGTAAAGTCTCCAAAATTCAATCTTTTGTCCCATGAAGTTATGAATTAACGGCATACATCAACAGCTCTTTTGAAATAATAAAAAAAAAGAAAGAAAATATATCGTGCCATGAGAATAGGGTCCAAATGTGGGCTATCGACAATTTCAGCAGATATCAAAACAACGAAAGTACTCCCTCCGAAAGCTATAAAGTACGGCCACGCCTCTCGAAAGAAGCTCACGACCAGCTCATCTTTAACCGAACTACTCGCTTCGATTCCCGAGCTCTCTGTTTCTCCTAACTCGTTAATCTTCTTTCCTCGGCCATTCTCCCCAGAAGACGAGATTTTCGCCAATTGAATTCCGGCAAACTTCTTAATGATCCTACCATTGTCAAATCTCAGCCCCCAAATCGAGCAAGGAGACAAGAATGGCTTTCCAAGGTGGTGATAGTTTTGAAGTGAACCCGTGGAGGGGCTCGCAAATGATGCTGACATGCTATACGATCCTACTTGAAATGGATTGAAACCCTAATTTAAACTATGAATTGAGCTAAGTTGTTAGCATCTCCAAACAATGTGCCTGGATTTTTAGTTACGTGTTCATTAAACTTTATAAATAATAATAACATATAATTTGAAAGGAAATAAAAAGAGAAGAAGTTGCACAGATATGTAATATATTGTTAGGGATGGTAATTTCATCCGATCTCGAGAGAAAATCCGATACTCGATTCGAACGGAAGAGGGTAAGAAGAAGATTTTTTACCCATCAAATAAATGTGTAATCGGTTATGAAGATTTTCGGAATATTAATTCTAATTTACTTTTGAATGATAATAGTTAGATGAAATGAATAAAATTATCAGTATAAAACTAATGTTATTTTTATAGAATAATNCTTAAGAATTTGGTAAACAAATATAGTTTTATCAATGTATATTCAAATTTGAAAAAATGTAATTGTAAGTGGTAATAGGATGTTTGGGTATTATATGAATATTCGGTCATCCGACAATTATGGAGATGAAGATGAAAATTGAATACTAAATAGAGATGAGGATGGAGATGGGGACCGAGGCATAAAATCTTACCCGAACACGAACCATTGTCATCTTATATATTATATACAATTCAGGTTTATTTACTTAATTTTATTTCTTTTGTAGGAACAATTCATGCTTATTTATTTAATTTATTTATAATAAAAAATTGGGTCGCGAATCTCGAATGTGAAAGCTATCCCAAGTTGAGACAAAGATATCACTGGACCCCGGACAACTAATATACTATGATATCGTTTGGTTCAAGTACTTCTAAGTACTAATATAAATAGTACTATCATATCACTTGTTTTGTACAAATATTATTTATCTCGATCAATCAAATTATTAATTATTTATTTCACATCAATCAAATTCGTAATAATTATCTCACATCAATCAAATCAATAATATAAAATTATGATATTACCCTTAATAAATAATATTATTAATATTCTATTAATATTTTCAACAAGGACAAAATGATAATATCATATTATCTCAAATTTAATCAATCAAATCAATTAAATCAAACACTATATTAACTATCATTTTCTATTTATTTTATTATTACAAAATATTACTTATCCTCATACTATATATCGGTTCTGTCGACAGGATCTGAGCCGTTGATTTTAAAGAATTTGGTGGACCCCGCATATGAATTGATGGACCTCGCATAGATGTGGTTAAAATTGGGCATTTGATCACCTCATGGGACAGTGCCTCATAAGGTAGGGTAAAATATTCTCTATATATCTCATACCATGAACCAAACGGTACATATCTATAGTTACTAAATTATTATGTTTGAAATAATTAAAATAACTAATTTTGATGTATTTTTAATAAACAAAAAATACATTTTTTGTCCTCAAATTACAAAACATCCTATTTTTTATTTAATAAAAATATCATAAACACATTTTATTAAATTTGCATCTTATCTATCTATCATATACAAATGAAATACTTCTTATATTTATCTATATTTTGATTTTTTAGATTAAATAATTAGATCACTCGCAGAATAAAAAATTATTATAAAAAATGTTTTTAAAACTTTAAATTTTAATATAATATCTCGAATTCACACAAAAAATATCCAACACTAAATTTTTTTAATATGCATGTAGATATCGAAAAGTTTAACTTTAATCAACATAAGGCTGGCATTAATTACAATTAATGAAACCAAGATTGGTACTTCCATATAATTTGATTTAATAGTGATGCCAATATGCAACATTTCGCCAAGAACATTAAATTATCGAACCATCTTGTCCGCAAGGGCAAAGTTCTTAAATAGGATTGATAAGTGCAAACTGGCAGCATGAATTGCCCACACACAAATCAGTGAATCACTTATTTAAATTTGATTAATCTTTGGGTAACTTAAATAAACAAAAGTACGTGTCATGCATGAAATTCTTCTAAATTCCCTTGGCTTTCCTCCTCCTTTGACTGAAATTGAAGTTCATTTTCCAACTGCAACAAGACAAGAACAGAGGGGCATACCTGGAGAATGGAGGACAAGTACGGACCATCAACAATCCCACTGGACAGCGCCACCACCATCGTGCAGCCTCTATTTGCCACAAAATACGGCTGCGCCTCCTTCATCGCCTCCGCCCACTTATGACTTCCTGCAGCACGGCAATTTGTGGAACAACACCTTGGGAGGGAAAGCTTTCCCTTCTTATGTTTTCGACCATATGGAAATCCAATCTTCCCTTTCAAATCTGCCCTTCTGAATTTGTCATCTTCATGGCTCGGGAACTGAAGAAACAGAGTTAATGACTTTGCCGTGCACATGTTTTGAATCGGTAAATCTAGAGAAAAGGTCAGAGAAAGACTAAGGTGGTCCAAAAGATGCAGCAGAACGTTGATATTGGTATATGATCAAATGAAGACATCCGTGTGACTTTGAGCATCTGTGTTGATGCCTGATAAAGGCACGTACATGAATTAAATATAACGATAGAGCGTGATGAGACCACACTATGGCCAATCAAAATCTCCATCACTCATTGTGTCCAAAAAAATATCTGCATCACTCAGCAACTCACAAATCGCGAGACTTTACGCTTTGAAAAAAAAGTATTTATGTTCCATCAGATATATATATTTTAGTTTTTGATGTGTCAGATCAATTGTAAGATTGGCATTAAAATCAAGTTTTACATCATGACTACAATTAGGACAATAGCTTAAACTTCTGACACAATCATACCAAGAGTCGAGAAATTACAGGAGTTCAGATGAATTGGCTGAGCCATTTGCGGGGGAAAAGGTGAATATTAAGCAATAAATCATCGTGTAAATAGTGGATTCTACATTAGCCGCGACTATTTTTGAGCAAACATCGTCAAAGTCAATAGGTTAGCCGGCCTAAAGTTTATAAACACGAGGGGTTAATCAAACAAGTATCACCACTCTATAAAGTACAGAATGTGCGCCAACTTGAATTAACATGAATCTTCAAAGCCAACTGAACCATCTCCGATTCTTGTTTTCAACTTCCTCTTTCTTTGGAGCCAACGTTATCCTATCCGCATGAGCGACGGCCCATTTGCTAAAATCAGGAGAAGAAACAAGCCCTTCTAGCGCTTGCCGTGTGGATTCCCTACTGAATTTATCCCATTCAGCCTTGGAAAACTTTCTTCGATCAGGGGTCTCATGGAACGTAGAATAGAACGTCTCTGCATTAGACAATCTTGTGGGCGACTGGCTAGTTGAAACTGAGAGTACGGGAAAAAAATAACATGTCAAGAAGACCACATACTTAAAATTTGATGATTCAGTTTGAAGGGAAGAATATTAGAATTCCCAAGGAAACCTACCTCGACTGGAAGAATAAGTAGTTCTGTTCAAGGGTTTGGCATCTCGACTGGAAGAATAAGTAGTTCTGTTCAAGGGTTTGGCATTGGATGAGATGTTGGCTGGTGATGTATGGGGATCGGGTGATTTTCCGTGATTGATCTTGTCAAATCTTGACAACTTTCTGCAGGAATTGCTCGTATTATTTTGCATACAAAAATGCAAGCCGATCTTCAATATAGTTTTTGGAACAAACATCACAGAGAGCACGCAAAAAATTCTCCTTGGGTTCAGACTGTCACATAGCTTGAAATTCAATGTATTGTAAATTTCCTAGAGGACTCGTATAATCGAACGGTCTGTGCTACATAGAATGAACTTGACCAGATATAGCACCACATTTTAAGTTCATTTTATAAAAGGATAACCAAATTTTATCAACCAATATAATGGACGCTTATGCTGGTAACACAGACTTACTTATAAACACGACGAACTAGCTTCGGGTGTATCAATGTTTTCAACACCGAGGAGATGAAGATTCCACACACCAATGCCTCTGCAGCTAACAAAGGGTCCACAGAACACTGAAGCATACAATATAGAGCATCTCAGTACTTTCTCAGCAAAGAGATGATCATTTTGACACTCAGGTGCTACTAAACAAAAAAGGAACCTGAAGAATCATCACAGAGGAAACGATCCGAATAGCCCACGCAACGAAATGAGAGACACCTAAGTCAATGGATCCATCCTCTGTGAGCACAAATTTGCGAACCACCCAATAACCCAGCCAAGCTCCAGAAATTGTTAAAAAAACCAACAGAAATAATACCATCTGCGTCAAATAGACAAGCGTATGTAAGTGCAATGGCTGTCTTCTACCGTCACAAGAGAATCTAATAAATGGTGGAAGATTGTGTTGGAATCTAAAAGAAATAGATTTGAAAAACTTACTTACAGGATCATATATGTCTTCAGAAAGTCCAATCTCAATAAGTAGTGATCTAAACAATCTTGGCACGTATTGTAGAAGGAAAGTTCCAAGTCCAACCTGAATAAAGATTTATATTAAGTAGACACCATCATTGTAGACAATCAAATTAACAAAACAGAAGAATAGGATGCTTTAATTTTTGTATATACATACAAAGCATGAGTACAGGAAAATCGCAAGCGAACTCTTCCGACCAGTAGGAAGAAGCTTCATACCCTGTCAAAGAACAAGAAAAAATGGTGAAAGGAATTACAATGAAGTACGCAGAAAAAGAAAAAAAAAACTAGATATATGCATCTACAAGAAATATAAGATAATTGTGTCCATGAGATTCTAGGACTTCTAACAAGCCAGCCACTCAGTATAAGTTCAACAATTCTCTGTAAATCACAAGTCCAGAGGTCTTTTGCACCAGTAATTAATAAATACATGCATGCAAAAGTAAAAGACAAACCTGGAAAAGGACCATTAGTGCCACAAGAAACACTCCTACTGCCATGGCACCACTATAGTAGAAAATTAAAGATTTACTTAGCCAGGAAGCAAGAGTCATCATCAATATCCCCCAAAACAGGAATATTACACGGTACAAGAAAAATTCTGCAAAATGAGGAACTATCACTAACCAAAAGGGCACGGTAAAAAATGAGAAATTGAAACAGGTAACAGAAGGCCAAGACTGCAGCTGTAATAATGATCTCAGCATCAAAGAACAGATTATCGAGACAAACCTTCAGCTAGAGAGACCTGAAGGCTTTCTGAATAAGATCCTGCTATTCTTATATCTAAGAGCTTGTGATCAAAAGGAGACATCGATTTAATCCATAATCCCTCAGTAAACCTTTCCCACTTGTCTTGAGAGCACATTCCTATCCCAAGAGATAAATTCCTGCGATTTATAATTGTGCGATAAAGTCTGTTTTTAGGAGACAGCACACCAATACATGAGACACATGCACATTTTAACATGTAACATAAGAAACAGAAAAGGAAAATTTAAGATGATCGAAGTAAAAACGAAATGGTAAGATGACCGAAGTAAAAGAAAACACAAGACAACCAAGGTATAACATCAGCAAACACCAACCTAAAAATTGATATTGAGATTTTAGCTTCAAATTGATGGACATTTCTTGCCTAAGTGACAGATTCGTGTATCATATTAATGAATATTGTTTTGCTCAACATTTGAGTGGCATGCTTCACGAGAACTTACAACTCATTCCGAGCAGATACGGACAAGAGAATAGAATTATTAGGAAACAAATTATTAACTAAACCCAAGTGTGATTTAGTCTGCTTTATACAAAACTCACCTATGGAAACACATCTCAATATTTGGAGAACGACCAGTCTGGTTTGCATGCGAAACTTTTACCTTCACAGAATTGGCAAACTTGTTCAAATGTTTAAGTCTTGGCAATCCATGAATTTGAACTCTCTCACATTTTACTTTCGTTCCAGGCTTCAACCCTGGAGATTTTTCTACAACCAAGCTGGGAGATAGATGCAACGTTGTAATCTCAGAAACAACTGCAAAACAAAAAAGAGTCAGATATTTCCAAGAATGGAAAATGCGCGCCGCTCTCATCGTTAAAAAGAAGAAGAAAGAAAGATAGGATTTATCAATGTTCTTGACACCTACATACACACTCTTCCCGAAATTGAAACTATTCCATCTTAAACTTTTTGGCAGCAATTTTTTATTAGGCTAATTAAACTCCATTAGAGGGTATCTAAGAATTTAATAATAAATTATAATGTGCTCATCATAAAACCCTTACTTGAGAATTGAGATGTATGATGATACAATCCAAGTGTTCTATTAGGTCGTGTTTGTTATCTGGATTTAAAATCTATGGATTTCGATTATAGTTGATTGATCCAGATGAAATAATGGATGCAATCTTAAATCCATAACTTAATTATTCACCCATTAGTTACACAAAATATAATGAATTTCAAATGTCTGAATTTCAAATGTCTTTATTATTGAGCGAACTTGAAATTAATTATATTTATCATAAAATACCATGTAAAAGTGAATTTGAAGTTTATGTTGTTGTTTCTCTAAAACTACAAAATATATTTGAAATCCATGATCTATCTTGATGCAACCTTACATTATTATGAGCTAAATTCCTGGGAGCCAAAAATATGGTGAACTCGAATGATCAATTAGTTCGGGAAGATAGTAAAACCTACTTCCGAGAAGAAAATTAATAACTTGCAAAAAGATAATCTTCGCACTAAAACCCTAAAATCACAAACCAACAGATAGACAACTTGAAACCAAATCGATCAATATTGTCACACTTCAATCTGTAACCACAATATTTATTTCCATACTCTAACAGCTAGCATACGGGTGTCGAATCTTTTCCTTCTAGCGGAAGAGCTATTTAAAAAAAAAAAAAAGGAATCTTAGAAAGCAAATAATTAAAAACCTAGCAGTGGCAAGAGTTTTACCCAAAGAAAAGTCCGCAGCGGAGCTAATTGAAGGAAAGACAGAAGCTAACACGAGCAGAAGCCAGAGAAAGAAAGGCCATGGAGTTGCAACGGCCATTGTTCAACCCAGTGAAGATGACATTGAAATCAATTTCCTTTTCAGAAAATTATACAAATCTTTTACATTGTTCGGTAATCGGGATAGCGTTTGAAAACCCTAGCAGGCGTGAATTGTCAGAAAAGCTCAGACAAAATGATGAAGCAAAAATATAAATGCTCTCGTTGAGAGTCGAACTCAAGACCTCCCGCTTACTAAACGGGTGCTCTAACCAACTGAGCTACGAGAGCTTGTTGTGACGTAAGATTAAATGTTTATTACATATATTAATGACGTAGCGACAAATAATTGTCCCAAGGTTATTTTTGTTTGGATCCACTCCTTGTTATGTTATTATAATTTATTTGAAACGACCACACTGGCTTTGTTATTCCCATTTCTTTCGGGCCAAGCAAGTGATACAACCTCATCTCTGAAACGGTGTCGCGTGACTTAATGCGCATTGAACCCCCATTTTTAAGCTGGTGTATGTGACAATTGCAGAGTACGTACACCTCCACATGCTTCGTCACATTCGATTTAGCCCTCTTACCTACTAGGAGGATACACCCCGCTATGCTCTCATTTCCAATCTTATAATATTCTCTCAAATTAATTTAAGAGTCAATTTTCTGGAAATAGTTCCATCATCCAAATAATAATAATCAAAGTGTGTTTGTTTCATTCAAAGTTCTTTAATTTAGTGGCCAAAATTTCCAGGTAATCATTCCTATCCTTGTCCTAAAAGCACGATAAAGTTCCCCTGATTAACGGAATTTAATCCACTGGAGAAAGAAAAAGCTAAGGCATCTGAGATTCTGTATCCTTAATCCTTTACAGTCCTTTTATCAAAGTAATGGCGTTATTTTCACTTTTCGATCACTATCAGACTTAGTGCACCCATCTTTAATTCCTTGCCGACACCAAACACTCTCTGCCCACGAGTTTTGTTTATTAAAAAGTTCTAGACTTTAAAATGAATTATTAACAATCTTTTTTTTCCCGTTTTTATAAAATCAGGACAAATGTCATCTAGCATATTCATTACATGGCCTCATTTTCAAAAAACGATATTTGAAAGTCCTGTGTTCTTAAAATATCAGTATGTGTCTGATATTTTTAAACACGATATCGTAAAATACCATTTATTTAGGAGAGAAGATTTTGTACTTTTTTTTTTTAAAATGTTTTTCATGTTGTGTTATGCGTTTTGAAATCATTTTATTGAAGAGTAGATCTTTTGTGAGACGATCTCACGTATCTTTATCTGTGAAACGGGTCAACCCTACCGATATTCACAATAAAAAGTAATACTCTTGGTATAAAAAGTAATATTTTTTCATTGATGACCCAAATAAGATATCTGTTTCACAAAATACAACCCGTGAGATTGTCTCACACAAATTTTTGTCTTTACTAAATACTCCTATTTACTCAATCAGATGTGTGATTTTGTAATTTGTTTTTTTACAATATACACTTGTTTCAACATTATAAATATTACCTGAAGCTAATCATATTATTTACAAAATATTTGTTTATCAGGTTTACAAAATAAATTTACGATCAATAGATTTTCTTTCCCCATTGACTAATTATTTAAATTTTATCGTATATGGTTTGAATTCAACTACGATACTATTAAAACGTAAAAATTTTAAAAGTAAATGTTAAGTTTGACTGTTTGAGTAAGACTTAGCTGCAAATCTTAAATCTCGAACTAGGAAAAAAATCAATTTTGTCATTAATAAACTCAATGGCTTATGTTTAATTAACTTGACTCGATTGAAGCTATCGTGAGAAGAAATAGAAAGTTGAAATGTCTAATATCGATAGAAAAGTTGAAAGAAACATTTAATAACTTCGGGATTTAATACGCAAAATATATATATTTTTTTTCAAGAAGGAACAAAAAAGACAAATTGCATGATTTCTAATTTCAGGTGAGCTCATCGGATTCATCACCAGGAAAATCGAACGGCAATGGCCTAACGGTGGATCCATCCTTGATATTTGGGTGTCTGAAACCATAATTCCTCAGCACCTGATTATCTGCGAAATTCAAAGCTCGTTCCATCTCCAATCTGCAAGAATTTTCCCCGTACTCCGGGTTCTGCTCCCCGCTACACGGCTGGCATCCAGTAAAATGAGTAACAAAAGGCCGCCGCCACGGGAATTTCTCGCGCCGCATCGAAGCTCTCCGTCACCGCTTCCGCGTGCCTCCGCCTAAGCTTCGGCGCTGCTCTTTCTGCCTCCTCGTATTTCTCATTGATGCTGTCGAGTTTCCCGACGATTTCACGCCAGTAGCCATGCAAGAAGTACTCGTTTTCTACGTAAATCATGTCGCCCCATTTCTTCTTCTCTTTCAACAGTAAATAAACAAGTGCCGACTGATCATCCGACTCGGGGAACAATTTGTCTTTCAGGGTTGATCTCAAGATTTTACCCCATTTCTTATAATCTGGACTGCTTGGACCCATGCTTGCCCATTTTTGCAAGAAATCCATGGACCATTGACAGTTTCTCATCAAAAAAATACCCGCATTCAGTCCAACCCAGCTCTTCTTCTCGTAAATCAAATTGGGCCAGCCATGAACTACAAGGTTGTGATCTTTGTACCTCTCCAGTGGAACCTTGAACTCCATGTCTGTGAAAATGGCATCCGAATCGACCCAAAAGATCCATTCCACTTCCGGGTGGGCCACCATGGCGGCCCGGACTACCGGAATCTTGGCCCAAAAGGAGCGCATTTTTGGATTCAAAATCGCGTTGTTGTAGAAGATATCATAGCCATGAATTCTACAGTAATCAACCTTGTTCTTGAATAACCTTAAAAGCAAAAAATCCCCTACAGGATTTTTACACGGAGTAGGTTGAGAACCCGTCAGGACCAGCACACGGGTCTCCACCCCTGACCCGAAAGTCGGGTGATTCTTTAGCCATTCCCTTTTCTTTTCATCCCAGTCCACCACAGGTCTATCCATGGTGTAACCAACTTTTGGGTCATCATGGAATGTTTTCTTTGTAATTTCTTTGCTCATGTTCAGGATTTGCGCTCCTCCGTCTGTGCAGTTTTTCCCGTCGGGTGTCGAGAATAAGGTTGAAAAACTTGGGAACGGGTCCGTAAAGATCCACAGAGCACAGAACATTAGAATTACCGTCGCAGATGCTATACCGAAAGACATCTCTCTCCCAAGATTTGAAGGTTTTGTTTGGACAACAGATTTGGCCATGGCTGATTTTGAGGAGAGTATGGAAAAGAGAATAAGGTTTGCAAGATTTAATGCATAGCAGCAGATTGCTGTCTTGATTGAAATTTGAAAGGCATAATCAAACGCAAAGGTGATATTAATTGTGATTTTAATAACGACATGTGGGTGAGATTTTAAATTTTTGAGGAGTGTGAGAAATAAATTCCACTTAAGCCAAATTATATAATTAAAAAAAGTAATCGCGTAATGCTTGTCCAATTGGGCTTGTTTTGCACGAAACTATATATGTATGAATTTCGACTGTTTAAGAAAGATACATTAAGTTAAGGAACCATTGGGCCAATTTAGAGTTAGAGGGCTTTCTAAATTCAGAAAACTGAAACGACAATCTGTGTCAGCGCGGGGCTTCTAACAAATGCACACACTCTGAAAATACACCGCTGGAACATACACACTTACAGCCAATCAAACAAAAAGCTACGGTACCGAGTCTGAGAATTTTTCCTTGTCTTTTTAATTCTATAAGGTATTATTACATGATCATCCATCATCTTCCATTCCACAATTTCAAAAATTGTTATTGAATGCTGATAGCTACGAAACATTTATTATCACATTCAACTGTCAACCACCCATTTACTACCTCATTGATCGAAACAACCTGTGAATCTTCTTCTGATTT
This sequence comes from Primulina huaijiensis, assembly GCF_012295235.1. NCBI lineage: Eukaryota > Viridiplantae > Streptophyta > Magnoliopsida > Lamiales > Gesneriaceae > Primulina > Primulina huaijiensis. The sequence goes on from NC_133306.1 coordinate 1,018,115, forward strand.
TTCATTTTTGCCTTCAACTTCCTTAAACGTGATTTTATCAACCATCCCTCAAACATTTCCAATGGATTCTGCTACATATATACTTTTTACCAAGATATATAGAAATCAAGCAATTTATTGTGCATATACGCGAGAATACATTATAAATGCTTAAAACTATATCTATTCTTTGTTTATACGTAATTTTAAATATAAACTCTTCGATTTTTTAAACTTTTAATTATTATAATATAAAAATTTATGAAGTTAAGGGACACCAAATATACAGAACCCGAACCAGAATTTAATATATATAGATATATTTAAGCAATATTAAATAATAAAGCAAGATTAAATATTTTTTTCTGAAACTCTTCATCATGGCTTGTTTTGTTGGGTATAAATGTAATCAAGATGAGCAGCCAAACTCCTCCTCATCAAGCATTCTTCATCTCCAATTCCCTTGCAGCTATTTTCCACTTCTAGTACCTTATTTAACAATATGTATAAGTAATAAATTTTTTCGATCAAAATCATAATGTTAAGGACAAAAACTTTGATGTTATTGTATGATCGAGCATTTGCTGTCTTACTGAAAGATATAGTTAATGATAACGGTGTAACTCAAATTTTTTAAACCGTACAACAGTTCAAGCGTCACGTTTCAATCTAGTTTGTACGATTTTTTGGAATCTACATACATGCACACGGGATCGGATCCCGGCCAATCGAGACATAGTTTTATTAACTCGTAATAGATTAATAAATAATAAAATATTTATTTTCCGAAAAAAAAAATGATGACATACCTCTTGTTTGGCTTCCATTTGATCGATATGAAGAGGGGGGTGATTAGGAAGAGTTGAGAAGGACAGAGAGAAGCTTGAGAAAAGGAGGAGTGCCATTAGGAAAACAACCTTGGCTGTAGCTTTAGACATTTTTATTTTTTAATTTGTTGTTTGCTGATGATATGTGGAAAAAGTTTGGGAATGGAGTCAATTTATATAGGTCTCGTGGTTAAGGTGCTAACAGTAAGGGGTGAACTCGGAAAGTGTAAAATGGGAGACTTGGATTGAATCAATGTCATAAATGTAAACATTTGTCAACTTTATACCAAAAAAAAAAAAAAAAAAAAAAAAANAAAAGATTGAAAGATGATGGATGATACGTTATTTAATTTTCCATATTTCTTGATTGGTAAAAAAAATTTGTATATCTGAATTCAAAATTAAATATGCGGAAAAAATAGTGACATCAAAGTTTATATGCATTTTCTTTTAATTGTTGAGTAAAATAACACAAAAACTAAAAGTAACGAATATATATTGTTTTGAAATTATAATATGCAAATGGGAGACGATACAATCTCAGGAAAGTAATTAAGCGTGGAAGTTTCCTTCGGGTCGTTGGTTGATTAATTATTGATTTTTGGAGAAAAGACCTGTCCATAAAATATCTGTCTGCATTCGGAATTTTGAGTATGATTGAATAGGAAAATCAGGCAATCTTCAAATTCCTTAAAAAAATCTAATTCATGTTTTTGGAATATTAGTGGAAAAAAGATATTCAGCATTCTCATAAATATCACAATTAACGTGGTATGATCTATCCATTTGATTGCAAATATGATGATGTCACAAAAGCCATGTCACTATATTGATATTAAATATAATTGAAATTTCAAATGAATATGGACCTGAAAAAATCTACTATAAAAAAAATAACTCAATTGTAGAATGAATTTATCAAAACAACTCCAACATATTTATTATTATAAATTTGAAATTCTTAACTCCGATTTCGATTCTTAATCCAAATAAATCTTAACAGAATACTCGTTTAAAAATTTATTATTGAATTTTTACGTCTTATGGGCGATAATTGTTCACACTTGATTCACTTTATCTATTTTCTTTTTCTTTTTCTTGTTTTTAATCGTGTATTTCTTTGAGCTGTTAGAACGTATTGAAATCCGGCCCACTAACTGGGGATTAACGGGCCGCGTCAAATGCGGTGTGGTCGTAAGTGGGCCAGGTCTTAATCACTAATATATAAGGGCTAATTGGCAATGTGCAAATTTCGTATGTATTTCGTATGATACATATACGAAAGTTGGATTAAATATCTCACTTGTAATGCATATGTTGCAATTAGATGCATCGAGCTCATAAAACGTTGCGTTTTTGTTTTGAAAAATGAAATCTGTTCGAGAACTTAATTGATAATTAAATATTATCAATTATGAATCCATCATGTTTCCCCAAAACCAGATTCCGCCACACCCCATGCACCATGCATGAGCTGGTTGAACGTTTGTTTTATGCAACATATGGTTCTTAACGTAGATTACTTCAACAACACCTAACACAATCCAATTTCGTTTTCTACCTCAGGGTTCATACTAAAGTAATTCGATTCGATAATAATACAAAAAAGGGACAATAAGCTTAATCTTTTTATTCAAACATACATTTTATTAATACATAGCAGCCTCCTGTATATGAGGAGAAACTTGTTTACTTACTTATAGTAGTCGAAATTATAACGCACATAGAATAAATAAAAGCATTACAATTTTATTTTGAGAGAAAAATGAAGATGTTGAATTACATGTTTATCTTCCTTCTACTTTGGTATTTATGGAAGTCTCTGTGGATTTAGAATCCGAACTTCAAATTTTGTGAATTATTCTTTCATTTGTGGCTAACGACATCTTGTGAGTGATAGTCCTTTCAACCACTAATTAATGACTTGTATTTATGGGTGGTTGAGTAGTTCATCTTCTACGAGTTAGTAAAATCATCTTTTAGTGTTGGTTCATCCTCCACTAATGGAGTTGTTAGATCGCATGTTTGCTTTATCTTTGTCAGAGAATATTTTGCTTTTGAATGGTCCCCGAAAAAATTGTTTTTGGATGGTCCCTCGCTTAAAAAATTGAGAAGATGGCCATGTTATTGCGGATGGTTCACCTCCAGTTGTGAATCTTCAGATCCACGACCTTCATATTTGCAAAAGATTCTGCAAGGTCTTGGAGATCATTTAGAGCAATTCTTTCTAAAGTTGTCATCGGATTAATTTCTTTTCTGAGAAATTTTTAATTAGATTGGTCATTTTAATTTTGTCAGTTAAATGTTTTGGCATCAACTTATCGTCCATTTCTGGTGGTACCTGTCTATTGAAGTCATTTTACTACAACTCGCTTGTTTTTCTAGAATTTGAATTCTTGTTTCAATATCATTTAGTTTTACAAGAATTTCTTCTTGTTTTTCTTTGTTATACCACCATAATTATGAAACGCTTTTTGGATTTCCTTAAGATATCCAAAGAGCTTGGAGGAATCTCATACTACTTCCAAGAACTTATTAGACTGAATCATAAATTTACTTTTGGATTTTAATAAGTTTCACATTACTTCTGATATTTAAAATTGGTTAGATATTTTTGTTTCAAATATTCTAAAGTATTGGAATAATTATCGCAAATGATTAATATCTAACATGTGTTTGGATCTGCATTATTTGAGATAGTTCTCCTCCTCAAACATTTAATTACACAATAATAATAATTTTTGTGTATTTGAAATAATTTTACTTCTGATCTGATACTATTTATGACCTAGGTAAATCAATCAATTAAAATCAATAAATATAAAGGTATTTTTGTCATTTTTTCCATTTCTGACCCAAAAAAATCAATCAATTAAAATCAATAAATATAAGGGTTTTGTTATCATTTTTAGCATTCGGGGAATTCAAACAAAGTTTTTTGAATATAAAAATTTAGGATAAATTTATATTTTGATCTAAAAAATTATCTCCAATTTAACCAAAAAGTTATTTGATCGGTCAAATTATCATTTTTTATTCACCGTATATATATCTATTCAAATACATGTCCATTGATTATATTATTTAATTTGCTAAATGTAATCCCAAAATACTAAAAAATAAAGGTAAATTCGTCAGGGAAGAAAAAAGGTAAAGAGCAGGTCCCCAAAATTACACAGACAATAAATTAATTACTTTAATCTTACATGTGAGAAATGTGGTCCAAATAGCAACATTATAGCTTGGTGCCGCCCATGTTGGTAACCGTTAGATCCCAATTTTAACAACTTTAGTGAATGAGAAAAGTGATCTAATGTTTACTATTCAAATTCGGGTGGCTTGACTGAGTAGAAAAATGGAGAATATCAGGCCCAAAATAATTAATAAATTCCACATTATAATATAAACATACATTTGTTACGCACACACGCAGACATGTGTGTGTATATTATGAAATAATTAAAGAGTTCTAGAAGATAAAAAAAATGTTAAGAATAAAGTATAATTTTTGCTTACATGCGGTATCACAACTCTCAAGTTTTCAGACACAGAAAATATCACAATATAAATATAAAATGTTTGAAACCTTACATTATCTTACACAAACTCAGGACTTTTGGAACTGTAACGATGAAGTTTGAAAAATTACGAATAAATTTATTTATTTTTTTTCAAAAGAAATTCACCTAGCTAGGTGGTGGTGACAAGCAAATTAAGTGGAAGTTCGGAAAAGTCTTAAAGCAGCTGATAAATCTTCATTCTTCTCTTTTTCATCCCTTTTTCCTTTAGATTCGATCTAATCTTTATTCCTCTGTGGCAGAACTATTTAATTTTTATGGTTTTTATATAAGAATTAAATGAAATAATTTGAAATTATTTTTCTACACGTTCCACGTATATACGCGGGTAATTATTGGACCCTGCTTTTCCTACACGCTCCACGTTTGTATGTATGTGTCTGTAAATTTATATCACTGTGATTATCAAATACAAATGTTTGAAGAGGCTAATGTTTTTTACGTAGATATCAAGAATAGCAGGTTATTTTGCTTATTTTTGTAAATATTGTCGAAAATCAGAGCTCGGTTTACGAGCATGCATGAAAAAGCTTTATGTATCTTGTACCTAGAAAAACTGTGTTTTTTATCATCTTGTATTTTTGTTTTTTTTTTTTTTTTGCGATTTTGATTATTTATATTATCAAATATCTATTTTGTTCGTTATCTTTGATTTTTTTGCAATATTAGTCATAGCGTTGATATGTATGGCCAAATATTGAAAATACATGACCAATACTGAAATTCGAAACCAAATTACAAAGAAGCAAAAATACATGACAAAAAATACAAATTTTGATATATTAGATAATTATATTAGAAAGGTATATTTTGTTTGTGTGAAACTATAATAAATTGAATTGGCTTACCTAATTTTCGATTCTTGCGAGGAAAGAGATGTATATATCGTCTTCTTGGTTTTTATTTTCCAAATTTATTTTTTATCATCCAAAATTTGAGATGTCAAAACGAGTTAGCGGAACAAGCAACCAGTTTTTTGCGGGTTGAAATATTACGAATCCAACCACCTATTTTAAGGTGGCGAGGTATGCCTATCCGATAGACTTCACAAATTTTACGTTGGGAAGGATGGTCTCTCATTTTGGCGGGTTGGAAAATTGAAACCAGGCATGCTTATTGGTTCCACCGGACCGGTTTCGGACCGGTTCCTACCGGTTCTCGGTCCGGTGAACTTGGAACCGGTCCGAACCGGTTAGGAACCGGTTCCGGTTCCAAGTTCAAATACTTGGAACCAATCCGAACCAAGATCGGTTCGGATTCTAATAAACCGGTTCCGGTTCGGTTCTAACCGGTTCCGAACTTTAATTTAATATATTTTACTATATAATTAAAATTAGTCATATTAATGGAGAATTTTTTATTTAGAATTTTGATTGCAAATAATTATGATTACATAAAAAAATTTTAACAGAATAACTTAAACATTTACTTTTGCAATTGTTAATCTAAAATTCATCACGATTTATTAAAATATATTTAGAATATTCTGGATCTTCGTCGGAACTTGAGCTTTGGAATTCGTCGATCGCGCCAGAGGTCCTATTCTTTTTTTCTGCTGCAAACCAATCTTGTAGGCACGTTAGCATGGAAAGTGTTTCTGGCTTTAAATTAGTTCTTTGGTCACCAATGATTCTTCCACATACTGAAAATGCTGATTCGGAAGCTACACTTGAACTTTGAATGGGTAGGACATCTCTTGCAATTGCAGATAACACTGGATAAAGTTTAGAATTTACTTTCCACCAATCAAGAACATCGAAATTATCCGTAGTCTCAATATATTGACTTAGATAAATTTGGATCTCATTGTAATTGGTTGTTGTCACCGATTTTCCTTTGAACTTTTGTCGTTTCAAACTTTGAAAGAAGTTCAGTGCTCCACTTTTGCTCTTATATGTCGGCATCTCCTCCGACTGCGCACTCGGTTCATCACATTGTTCACTAGCATACAAATCAAACAATTCTTGGAGAGAATGCATGATTGACTTCTTTTGATCGTCAACATTCTTCCCAAGAAATTTAGCATAATATTCAAAGAACACGTCTAATCCTCCTTGATTTTGAGTAGGATCAAGTAATGTTGCTAAACCATGCACAATTGGGATAGTTTCCCAATATTTTAAAAATTTGTTTTCCATATTTGCAACAAAATCACGCATAATAGAATCATCGCGATATTCAATAAATTTATAAAACATATTGAAAAGCAAAGGTAGAAACATGGTTGAAGTAGGGTAGTTAATGCCAGAAAATTTTTCGGTTGCTTCTTTAAAAATTTCTAACAAAGAAACACATTTACTCAAAATATTCCAATCATCGTCTGTTAGCATTAAAGCTTGTGTTGTAATATTATTATAATACGGAGTAACTAAATCTTGAAAACGTAATAAAGTATGAAGCAAGTGATATAAAGAATTCCATCTAGTTTCAATAGGAAGAGGAAATTTTTTAAATTTAATTCCGGTTGATTCGACTAGTGCTTTCCAGTCACGTCCATATCTTCTTTCACGTAATAATTTCCCACATAATTTGAATTTTTCTATTACAGTGGACATTTGTTCATCACAAGCACATTTAACACATAAGTTGATAATATGACACGCACATCTAACATGAAGCAAATTACCTTCTAAAATTGGTTTTAGTGAATCTTTAAGATATTTAATTGCAAGAGTATTGGCACTCGCATTATCTAACGTTATCGACATTATTTTATTTTGTATGCCATAAATCTTAACAACATTTAAAACATATCTAGCTATAGTGTATGCGTTGTGAGACGATTCTAAATGATCTAGCGCTAAAATTCTTTTTTGCATAGTCCAAGTTTCGTCAATCCAATGACATGTAACAACAAGATATGATTCATATTTTAAATTAGTCCAAATATCAGTTGTCAAACTAACTCTACAAGAAATATTTGAAAGATGCGATTTTAGTGTTTCTTTATATTCTTTGTAAATATCAAAACAATATTTTTTAAGTGTGTGCCTAGAAATATTATGAAAACCAGGTTGAATAGTACTAGTAAATTCAACAAAACCTTCTTGTTCAGCTATTATAAAAGGTTGACAACATTTGGTAACAAACTTTACGATAGCTTTCCGAGAAATTTCTTTTGTAATTGTAAAAGCTTTACCACTAAAAGGATTAATTTGTTGTTGTATTGGTTCCCTACCAAATGGTTGTAGCGTATCAGGGTCAAGTTTATGTACCTTAACTAAATGTTTTTTCAAAGTACCGGTACCACCGGAACCACCACCCGTTTTGTAAGAATACCTCGTTTTACAAATTTTACAAACGGCAAAAGAGTTATTCGTACCTTGTTGTTCAATATCAAAGTGATCCCAAACTTTGCTTCGCTTTGCACGGGCTGTCGTCGTGCTCGTTGACATTGTGTTGCTTGCTCGAGTAGACGATGGCGTCCCTACATCTTTGTTGGGGAGTTCCATGGCTTCTTCATCCTCGTGACCAGGTTCAACTTCATCAAAGTCGGGAATGTAGCCAAAATGTTCACCAAAATCGGGAGCGTATTCGTCACGACCACCACGACGGTTTGAAGACGATGCCATTGAAATTCGAATATTTGTATGAGTAAATTGCGAAATATTAAATAAATAACAATAAAAATAATATGGATTATAGATAAAATTATAACACAATTATTGAATATATTTGGAGAAATGATAGCAAAGAAATATATTGATTGTAGAGAAATGAGAAGTTGAGAGAAAATTGATATGTGAAATATGAAAAATGACTTGTATTTATAGGTGATTTTGAGGGTTAAAAAATAAATATATATTTGCAATTTGACCCCCAAAATTGGGGGCCAAATTTAAAAAAAAATAAATAAACCATTTCAGTAGCCGTTGAAAAACGGCTACTGAAATGGCGGCTTCTGCAAATGTTCAGCCTTGGGCCAACGGCTGCCAAGTGCCTTTTTTAATTTTTTTTTTTTTTTAAAATTCGATTGTCGGATCCGGGTCCGGTTTCGGGTCCGGTTCCGGGTCGGTTCCGGATACGTCCCGGAACCGGTTTGGAACCGGATCCGGAACCGGTTGAACCGGTTCAGAAAATACTGAACCGGTTCAACACACAAATTAATGGATTGTGTTTGGTTTCGGGTCCGGTTCTCACATACCGGATCTGGTTCCGGGCTTATCGGACCGGTTCCGGGTCGGTTCCGGCCCGAACCGGTCCGTTAAGCATGCCTAATTGAAACCCAACTTACCTATTTTACACGATGAGATGTGTATGTCCTACATGTTTAATCCATTTTAACATCTCTATAAAAAATCAGCATAAGTATTATCAAATCATTTTCATCATTTTTGTTATAAATATATTTTTTAAAAAATAATTTATATACTTTCTTTTAATCATTTTTGTTATAAATATATTTAAAAAAATTAATTTCTATAATTTCCTGATAATTGTTATATTTAGTTCAATTTTTCATCAATCTTAAACTACGTACTTACTTTCAAAAAAATACATATTAATTTTTCAAAAAAAAAAACACATATTAATGAAATATTAATAATTAACCATCAGCCAGACGATTAAATTCCTGGATCGGATAAGCGAGAGGATGGAGCGGAAGAAAGCTTATAAAATTTAGAAAATTACAATTTTAGAGCGGCAAGTTGAATATTTTAGTTTAGTCTTGTAATTTGTAAAAGTTGATTTTCATCCAATAATTTAAATTTTTTTTGTTCTTTTTCCCGAAAACATTAAATCCATCGAATATCACTTATTTGATACTAATACTTTTTCATGTGGTTCATGTGACAAGAATAAAGCTTGTATTACACATATTAAAATATATATAAACAAAAATAAAAGAAAACGACAAACTTTTTTCCTATTGTTTTGAAGTATTGAGGGTAATTTTGTTTTATTTTTCTCTTTTTTATAGGATAATTTTAATTTGAGTCATATTGGCTTAACTCTCACCGCAGGTGTCGTGTACGAGATAATAAATACCAAAAAAATCATATTAGATGGATTTAGAGATTCGAGAAAAAAAGAATAAAAGTAAAAAAAAAAAGTTAATATATGAAAATCAAACTTTGACAAATTACAGGAGTAAAACCCAAAACTTGACAACTTACATGACTAAAATTGTAATTTTTTTAATAAAATTTTTATCGAATAATTCAAAGGGATTTAGTTAAATCTACTTTAAAGATATTACCCTCGTGATAAATTTTGCATTAAAAAATATTTTTATGTTGAGTCAAATAAGAACCCCCAATGTTTGGACCGATGATTATAATTGGATCTAAAGTGGAGAAATATTTACAACGTAGGGTCTCATTAAACGAAGAAAAGTCATGCATCATGCAAAAGTCGAGGAATAGCAGAAATGGGGGAAACATTATAATAGTTTTATTTATTATTTTTTTTTAAACTGGTATATTAATTGACACGTTTCAGATTCAACGATTCTCTCCACTGTATTAATACAGATATTTATAATGTGCTTATGTCATCATTTACACGCACTCTGAGAAATTTTCCAAAAAGTTACTCATCTCATAATTGTCACAAGTCAATCACGCTTAACTTTGAAGTTTCTAAGTGTTTATCTCCTGGCAAAAACAAAAGATGTATCTTATTGATATAAGTAGGAGACATCTAATCTTTAAAGCATTCTTCGAATATATAGTCTCGTACCTACACAATTTCAAAATCTTGTTAATTCTTGGACCTAGTGTCACATTAATTACTTACGGGCTTGTTAATAATAAAATTGCATGCAGTACACACCTGGGGGAAAAGCAACTAAAATATAATAATGAAATCGAACAATTTATAGAGGTGATTGAAACAATTAAAGGGAGCAACATGCTAACCATTAAATTTCAAATTACGCCGTAAAGTTTTACCCCGCTTTTTCTTAATTATGCTCCGTTTTGTCCGAATAAGATTAGTTTATAAAGATTCCTGCTACGGAAAGATGAAGCTAAGCAATCATTAACGGAATCCATGAACAAACAATGGCGATTCTTAATCAATCAAAGTGGACAAGGAATAACGTAGGAATTAATTTAACCATTTTGTAATGATTTTAGCGGATACACTATGTGGTGAAAGTGATTAGATTATTATTTTACGAGGTAACACGATGTTTAACTAAACTTATTTAAAACAGCTTTTAAGTTCTTATATCTTATAATTTGTTTTAGCAGCTTATAAGCCGTGAGGTCTTATTTTAAAAGTAAGTTGTTAAAGTGTTTGAATGAATTTATTTTAAATAACTTAAAGATATTAATGTTTTTGGTATTATAAAATCTTTTTGTTGTCAAAATTATAAGATACTATGAATTAATGTAAATAGATTGAAATGAATATTTTATTTCTTAATTAATTTTTTCATTGTTGAAAATATTGATGTATTAAAATATAGAATTTTTTTTTTTTAGACTAATAAAATTTTCTTTAATATTGATATTTTCTTTGTTTGATAATATTGTGATATTATTGATATATATTATAAGATATCTAGATATTATAATATTGTTCAAAAGAGTTTATTTCCTAATAAAATTCTTGTTTTTTTATTTGTGTAAGACTCTATAAAATTAATAAACTTTAGGGCAAATGAAGTCTATAAATAAGATATCATTGATGTTGCGACAAGTGGTTTTGAGACGATGTATTTGAGAGTCAAAGGAAGAGCAAAAAATTACATCAGTGAAGGTTTTTCGTGATCGATTCACACTATTTGTTGTGTTGTTGTGAGGTGTTGGAGACATTCGAAGATAACACTTGTGTAAAGTGTTGGTTAAAGAGTTATTTGTGGCCTCGGGTTTCAGCAATACAGTTATTGCATTCGTGGTTTTGTTTATTTTTATTTGATATGCAATTTACTTCCTTGATATGTTAAGGGGTATAATTTTTCGTAATTTCACTAGTATTGGTTTTGTAAGCTATTTACAATTTTCTAGTGAATAATTTGCCATGATGCACAGTTTATTATACTTGTACTGTGCATGATGTATTCTGTCTTATTTTAGTCATTAAATTTTATTTGTGTGTTTAATTAATATATTTCGCTGTGTTTAAAATCTGATACACAATCTCAATATTTTCTTTATTTTTATATTAAACAAATCAACTCTCTGTATTCTAACTTTTTTAAAAAACAATTTATAAGTTATCAAACAACTTATTTTGACCGCTTATAAGTTGTTTGCAATTTTTCTTATCAAACAAATCATGAGAGCTTATAAGCTGTTTTTTTACCTCTTACCAGCTCTGTCAAACACTCTTTAATTATATATCGAAAACCGTTAATGAAGTTACGAAATTGCATACATGATTTTCTTACAAATTTAAAAGTTTTGACATCTGATTTAAAATTGAAATATGGAAAATAAGTGTTATTTATTAAACTCCGAAATTGTTTAGTTATCGGTTATGCATCACTTTTCTTAATTATATAATTTCCATTCACCTTAAAAACTCAACTGCATTAAAATTGTCATGTTCTAACAAATAAATAATTAGGCGCACAGACTTATTTTGCTTCGGGAAAATAACCACTTATTTTATTTAGTTCTAATTTTAATATTTTCCAAGTAAGTTAGTGTAAAAGCCTAAAAGACACAAGAAAGAACTTGATAAGGCGAGTACTCGGTCGTTGTCGCAATCAACAAAATTAATTGTAAATTATTAAAGCCACCACAAATATTCACTTAAGAACACGTATCAAAATCAAATGCCATTTTCCACCACATATAAGTACGCATGTCGGGCTGCCCTCTTTTATTTAACATGTATAACGTTGTCTTGATATTTTAAAAACAAATAAAACATATATTAAAAATCTAAAACAAATTTTTTTTTAAAAAAAATTCTCTTCGGTTTTTTAATCGAGTAATATATTTATTATAATTGAATCTTAAATACGAGACTCTCATCTTAGAGTTTTAATTAAGAGTAGGTCTCTTGTGAGACGGTCTCACGAATCTTTATCTGTGAGACGGGTCAACCCTACCGATATTCACAATAAAAAATAATACTCTTAACATAAAAAATAATACTTTTTAATACATGACCCAAATAAAATATATGTCTCACAAAATATGATCCATGAGACGTCTCACACAAGTTTTTATCTTTAAAATTAAAAGTGCCGAAATTGGGTTACTTAATTAATTAATGAGAGGCTCAAAAGCAATGACCAAACCTACCAAACACAAACCACATTAACTATGTCACCAAACAGCTTACCGAGAACCGACACGTGTCCGGACAGATCCCACATGTTTTTCTTCAGAACTAAGCTTAAAAAATGACCCACACGCTGACGTAAGCACAATTAAAAGGATACTAAACCCCACCACAAATAGTGGTTCATGACTCAAAAGTTAACCGCGCCAAAAGACTAAACTGCCCCTAACTTAGTCCCAAAATTACTCATTGTTTTGCCGATAAATACCGGCTCCCTGCGCTTACATTCTTCCCTTTTCCCCTCCTCTCTTCTCTCCTTATGTTATCTACAGCCCCAGCCATGTTTTCATCCTTCGAAAACCTATTCGAGGCTTTCGAACCCGGTCTATCTCCTTGGGGGGTTTCTGATGATAAAGAACCTCCTTTTGTCTTTCACGCACACGAACCGGCTTTGGTCGTCACCCCACCACCGACCTCCCACGAACCGGAGAGTTCCAACTCCGGTTCGTACAAACACACTCAAGTCCTAACTATTCCGGATTCCGGCTATACAGAACCGGTTCTAAATACCTCTAAGAACTCAAATTCAGGTTCGGTCATAGATGAACGAAAGCATAAACGCATGATGTCGAACCGAGAATCAGCCCGGCGGTCCCGCATGCGGCAACAGAAACACTTGGAAAACCTGAGGAACCAGGTGAACCGGATTAAGGTCTCGAACCGGCAAACAATGAACCGTCTGAGTTTAGTGGTGCACCAGAACCAATTGGTCCTCCGTGAAAATGAGTACCTTCGGTCGGAATCGGCGATGCTCCGCCAAAGATTGTGGGACATACGGCAAGTTCTTCTGGTCCGTCAGCTTCAGCAGAACCTGAATTCCTCTGCATGTCCATGCAATAACTTCACGTCCACTAATGGAGGACAACTACAGCACCACTCTTTGATTACATGACTTAATTAATAAACTAAAATCTGCTTAATAATCATCAATTCGCACTATCGAACAGGCGTGAAAATCCCCCCCTCTATCTCTCTCTCTCTCTCGAGTTAAATATAGTTTTCGAAGAAATTTAGAGATGAATTTTGGGATTGGTTTGGGAAAAATGGTTTGTTTTTGGCTAACACAGTAAATTATTTGTAATTAAAGTCTCTCCAAAGTATGGGTTTATTTCATTTTAGAAGGCTTTGATTGATTAGTGTTACCCTAGCTATGTATCTACATATATAGTTTTACTATTAATTTCATATATTATTATAATTATTGTCGTTTTCCCATTATGATTTTTTTTCTTAGCTATATATTTTTCTTGGTTCCACGTCCATATCGCCTACAAAACAAAATCCAATTATCAATCGCTCATTAAAGCAAGTGGATGGAAAATCAATCATTGAAATTGAAATTGATATATTATCACACGTATATATAAAAATACAAATTGATATATTATTTCATACTGAGAGACCAGCGTCTCCTTTAAATAACGTGTCAACAGAAAATACATAATATCCCAAAGAAAAAGTGGAGGATTCGTGTTATATTATATAATAAAGGCAAGTAGTGGAGTGAGTATAAAAACTTTGATAATTAATAAATACTAGCTAATTATTTGACTCTATATTGTTCTCAGATTAAAAAAATTAAATTAAGTATTGAAATTCAAGTGATATTTAAAAATTTATTTATTAATGATCAGATAAAAATTATTTAATACCAAAAAAACTTTGAATTATACACACGAATCGTAAATGATTTGTTATCGTTAGTGTTTTAATTTATTTCATAATGTGAATTAGTTATCAATGAAGTAGTATATATCATAGCCGTTCATGGCCAGTTATGGTTAGTGTTTTACTTCATAATTTGAAGTAGCGTGTTAAGGAGAATTGAAAAATATTAATAAAACTGACAATATATTTATATATAAAATTTAATTTCTATCAGATAAATATAAATAATTTACTTTTGTGCCGTAATACCGCTTGATGATAAAGAATTGACTGAAACCGTAAATTACATAACCAAAAATTAAAAAAAAAAAAGGGGTAAATTAGACTCATCCAGATATCGACAACTAAAATTATAGAAGTGCTTATCCTTAGTGAATCCACTTACACATATATGGCTGAGCATTCGATTCCAATTGAACCAACCAAATTGAAATCTGAATCAAAGTGACCAGGTATATATATATATATTTTCCATCTAACTTAAACTCATAAAAATATAATTCACCAAATTGGTATTCTACCAAATTGAAATATTCGTACTGATTCAACAAAAAAACAATAACAATTATTTTTCCTAGAATGTTCGGTTTGTTCGATTATGAAAGAAAAGTCTAACAAACTGGTCTTTCACCCGTGTTCTGAGGTGATAACTCTTACACATCGTGGTTGATAGATGTAACTGTTTCTGACTTATCTATTACATAATT
Source organism: Primulina huaijiensis (assembly GCF_012295235.1). Classification (NCBI taxonomy): domain Eukaryota; kingdom Viridiplantae; phylum Streptophyta; class Magnoliopsida; order Lamiales; family Gesneriaceae; genus Primulina; species Primulina huaijiensis. Next base: position 1,033,118 of record NC_133306.1, read on the forward strand.
TGGTTTTGTCCTAAAAAAAAAAATCAACCAGAGGTGGGAAGAGTATCTTTATGTGGACAAGCAAGTCCCACATAGACCAAATTTTCAAATCCACTTTTTTTTTCCTTTTGCTTTATCTTGATTGGTATTCGATCAAGTACAACAAAATTGTGCCAGTTTTAAGAATTTAATATAAAAAAATGGGATAGTACTTATGCAGAAAATATTAATAAAAAAAGTTTGGACCAAGAAAATAAAATTTTAAAAGAATATACACCTGCAACTTGTGGAATTACCCGTTTTCCTTACAAGAAAAAGACAAAAAAAAAAAAAAAAAAAAAAANGTTTATTCCTCTTTAAAAGTCGACTTTAATTAATGATAGCTGTAGTTTTAGCCGAGGAAGGGTTAAGTATTCAGGGATCGAGTGGAAAGACGTCATAAAGAAATAGATATCAGAGTATGTGAATTTTTGTAAAGGAAATCATGTTGGATCTTCAATATATAGTTAAGAATTTAAATACTTGGAAAATAGGATTTGTCAAATAGTATTAGAAAAATTCTCAATTTTATATGTAGTTTAGATATCAATTTTTTTTAATATTATTTAATTTACTATCGTTTCTGAATCGATTTTATTTACGTACATGACTAAATAGATGGACATTTCAGCTCTAATTTCAACGACTAATTAATTACAGTTTTAGGGTGGATTAACTATTTGTTAATTAGTGGGAGACTAAGTAAAGGTTTGATATTATTATAAGAGGTGCGACGGTCGATGGATATTCCCCACATATGTCATTTTAATATATACGGGTCTTCTGCCAATGACTTGTAATTACCTATTTTTCATCAAAGTTCTATATTTTCGAATTCCGAACTCGATTTTAACAATCTCCTCTCTTAATTCAGAAAAAAAATAAAAAAAAAACATAATTTTTTTATATATAAGATGGGATATGTACGCATGTGTTTCATGAACTACCCACTATGCTTGAAAGTTCGTGCTATACACATGACATATCATGATTGTTTGTATTATTAAAGTGATTATTCAATCTCGAAAACAAAGCAAGACATGAAATTTCTCTCTGTTATGATCAAATATATTATTTATATTATGATTCAAACAATTGAATTTGTGCTTATTTATATATTTGATCATTTAAATAATAAATTTTAGTTTTAATTTGTTATTTATGATTCTTTTTGCAATTTTATTTCTTCTGTTCGTGGTTTTACTTTTTTTCCCTATTGAAGAGCTGACGTGACGCGAAACGAAAATATAAAAAATGACTAACATTTCAAAATATTGAAATATACATAACTAAGATCAAATTTTGATAACATTTACTACTAAAACCGTAAAAATAAAAATATACAAGACAATTGTTGCACTTTTTCCCTTAAAAGTATTTAGTACCCCAAAGATTTGTTGATTGAATTTAGAATGTGTGAATCCCTTATATTTCATATTACCTAAGATAAGAAACTTCCGACGATATTTCAAGAAATTAAATTTCAACAAAAAAGAACATGAAATTCCACAGCCTTTTTTTTAAATATAATATTCAGATGAATAATGCATAAAAACATTAATTTCCCCTAAAATTTCATTCAACGAAGAAAAAAAATGAAAAAAAATTACATAACTTTGGACTAAAAATAAATTCATTATTTGGTGGATATATGAAACATGCTACATATTTGTTTTTATTAAAAAAAATTATTTATTAAATCGAATCTGAAAGAAAACGTCGACTAGTCTCAAAAAACTATTTGTTAGTCAAAAGAGAATCATATTACAGTTTTTGGATTTATAATAAACTTTATACAATTGAAAATCTTTATTTATTTTGCCTTTTTATCCTTCACTATGACCTTTTTCAACTGCTTTTAAGTTTTTTCCGTGATGAATTTTTCTTCTCATTTTTCAAATAATGCTCTCAGTCTCTCTCATTCACGTCTATCAAAAGAAAATAAAATTTATATTGATAGCCACATATGCGTTAAATGAGATGCTATACTTATGTCATTATCTCAATTATGTATATAAAGATGGACATTTATTAGGTCGATAATTTTTTTAGCGGATCTCACGTGTATTATTAAATGTTCACCCGTATATGCATTATGATAACTTGAAATTTCTCGTATTTACAATATATATAATCGTGATGATGTATAACAATATTTCTGAAATATCTAGTTATACACAAGTTAAAGATTGAATAAAATAGATATAGAATTAATAAACTAAACATGCATCAAATGTTTCGAATTCAACATTGAACATCTATTATGTAACGGTTTTTGTTTTTCGGATCATGGTTGTATGTAGGTTTTTTAGTTGGGAAGTGGTTTTGTAGTCATTAGATTTCGAACTCAAAACTTCATCTTACATTTAAAGTTTTGTGTCAGATAAACTATAAGTTATTAAAAATAAATAAAAACTTAGGATTTGAAGCCATGATTTTTATGTTATCTTCCATGTTAAATTTGATTTTCCTAAAAACTAGGTAAGGCTATTTTGTCAACTTTGTGTTCATACTTTTTCATACTAACATTGTAACTTCCCTGATTCGACGACTGTCCTCACTCACACGCACCATATGAAACTTCTCAGAGGGTCACCCATCCCAAAATTATCCTAAGACAAACACGCTTAATTTTGGAGTTCTTATGTGATGAGATGCCGAAAAGAAGATGCATCTTCTTGATATTAGTAGCATATATCAAATCTTTTAAACATTCCTCAACTGCACAGTCTCATTCATGAATAGTTTCGGAATCCCTCTCTTTCCGGTGTAAGATCAGTTCAATCATATTCCCTCCGTCTAGAAACCTGCCAGGAGCCGCTAATTGTCCATGCAATATCATGGCATCGGCGACATTTACATTAATAATCGGTATTTAATAATTTTCTATAAAAAAATCCAGAGCTTATATTAAAATAAAAAATATTATATTATAGTATAAATTTTAGAGATGATTTTCGTAAGAAATTAGGAACAAGTATTGTGCAATTAAATTTGAATGGAGTCGTGAATAAAAAAAAGTGACATTCTTTTGTCAAAAGGTATAACCATACGCGGGTTGTACGTGTCAGGTTTCTTTTCATGGAATCTCACAGCACGTGCCAAATACTGATAAGAGATTTGTAGCTATCTGATCACTCGAGAATCAGAATCATATAATCGAGATAATGTACTACGAGTTTCATCTCGTTAGTCACCAATAGTTTTTTATATATAAAATAATACAAATAACTATTTTTTTTCTGTCATTTATAATAATTTTCAAATTCCATTAAATAAGATAATATTGTATCTAATATTGAAGCGGAAAAATTATTTTAATATTTATTGAATTAGCGGCATAACAATTATATATAAAAAGATAATTTTAAAGAATAAAGAAGAAATATCAGTGCGAAAAAAAACTGTTGAATAAAAGTTGTCTTCTTTCGGTGTGTGTATGTGTGCAATTGTATGTGTAGAAATAAATTCTTATGTGAAACGATCTTACGTATGTGTATCCGTGAAACGGATCGACCCAATACACATCTGTAATGAAATAATTTTTTGACGTAAAAAGTTATATATTTCACTCAAATCAACATATATTGCACATATACTTTTGACATAAAAAATGTGACTTTTTACTCAAAACTATATACTACATAATATTTCTACACATGTAAGTAACAAAAATATATATGTTCAATGAAAACTAAGACTTTAGACATATAAAGTAATATTTTCATGGGTATCGTCAGGTCAGATATCCGTCTCACAAATTAAATATTAGAGTTTCGTTTTCCGCATCGAAGAAGCGACATAAGTTTAAAAAAAAATACTGCTTTGACGTTCAAAACGTTTTTGGGTGTCTATGATTTAAAACATTTTAAATGGTGTTAAGCTTTGATTTATCGTTATATTTAAGAACGATGCACCACCAAACTATTTCAGGATTAGCGGAGTTAGTCATTCTTGTAAATCTCTACGAACTTTCTTCAACCTTCAAATCATGTTCATAATCAGAAATTTTGTTCCTCGTGTGGATTGCACTAGAAATCCATTCGAAATTATGCGTTGCGAATAATTTGATCAGTCGCCATAAATTGAAAATTACGGTGAGGCAACGACAGCGCTACATCGACAAAGATTGGTGTCGTGGTAGTGCTCGGTCGTGAGCCTTGGACAAGGTGGTGTCGATTATCATAGGGGATAAAGAGAAGGTGAAGGAAAATATTAACTTAATTTTCTTGTTGTGCTAATTGTTATCTTTTTTTTTACAACACTTTGATATATTGTATTTAATAAATATAATATTCCAATCTCATCAAGATTCCCCTCGAATCAATATTCTATATTTTCATTATTTAAAACTCTCATATGATATTTTTCACTCTTTAAATATTATATATAATTAAGTCATCTTCAACTTTTGATAAAATATATAAATATATCATCATTATTTAATTATTTAACTAATTATTAATCAATTAATTAATTCTAGACTCTTTTAAAATATTCAATTAAAATCTTATATTTAGTATTCGTTGAAAATAATGTATTATTTAATTCTCATTTTCTAAATTCACTAAATAAATCATTGTGATCTCACTAATATAATGAATAACTAAAATTTTAAAGACAAACATTTTCTACATATTCATTTTTCGCAGCTTCCGGTTTTGTGAACTCATTAACTAAAATCGACATTTGCACTCTCCTTACTTACTTAGTAGTTAAGCTAACTTCCACAATTCCAATAATAAATCTATTTATGAATTCTTTTATAAGAAATCTTTTTTATCTCCATCAAACAACAGTCGTCAAATTCAACTCATTGAATTCGAATATCTCAACGGGAATACATAATCAAATACTTGTGTGATCTTCAATAGTTCAGAGATACAACTAGATGTGGGTTCACAACATCATATGATTTAGAATAACATTTTTTCTTACTCTGACTTATCCTAATTAGCATTATTCTTCTCATCAACCCCTTGATCAAGAACTTTAGAACTCAAGTCTGATTGCACCCAGTGGTTAGCATATAGTAAGGTTCTTTCTGCTCATATATTTCGATCGAATATTCAATCATTTATATATCAAGAGTTGCATATGAATTCAAAAACGATGTGATGTATCTTCGAGTAATAATAGTGACACGATATGTGTAACTAGAGAAATATCTTTCCATAATGCACATGTCTTATTCTGGTTGGAGATTTTTTGCACTAATAACTCATCAGATCATATAAGATATATTCACCTGTATGTGAGCGGTGAATATTCCCCGAATACAATGAACGGCTCTACGTATTTCGAAACTATACGTAACCTTACTACCTAATGGACCTCAATAGAATCGTTAAACAGATCAAAGTACATGCTAGTAATGATGTACAATCATAACCACGAACTAATTCATTCGATACGTGATAACTACTTAGAAAGTATGAGGAGGGTTGTTCAGCAAATATATATGAATAATCATCTCTATACCCTCATCAATGAAACATGACGTTTGCATCATAAATGCTAGTCTCAAGTTTAAGTGAAATTTATCATTATCTTGTGTGGCTGAATCGACTGAGAACCAATTTAGAATCTTCAGTAAAATTTCTAATGAGTTTCACGATCTTACGTTGAGAGATATACATTAGGTACTTATTTTATATTAAAATTTTTATCTATGCAGCTTGAATGTGTATACATATAAAATAAATGTTATAATTGGATAAAATCATAAAATATTATTAAATTTTTTTTTACATTAAACTCAATAAAGGACAAGCCACAAGTTGGCTCGTTGGACACATTCTGATATTAAACTCGTGAACCCGATTAAGATTATATATCTAATTGTTTATTTTATATGAATTGAAGAAAACAGACTGGCGAGAGAGGATCATTATATTACATTGGAGGAGTATAGAACACCCAATGTGGTCCCTTAAAAAAAATGAAAAGAGTAGTTTGTTTTAAAAAATAAAATGAAATTGAAGTTATGAGTTTTTTCAATTGAAATGGTAAAAAGAAAAGGATACATTGAAAAGAAAAATATAAAATATAGAGTCGATTGATTAAAAGATAATTTTGGAATTAGAAGAAAGCTTATTCAGCATATCAAAATTTATTTATTATGGGAGGCTTAGCTTTAATCAATAGCAAGTATAGAAAAATTTGTCCAACTAAAAATATTAAAATTCAAGTTTCAATAAAAAAAAAAAGTAAGTTATTTTAATAAATATAAACAATGATTTAAAAATTTCAGACCTGAAATTTATGCATGTTACAAGAAAAAATATTTTCTTAATTAAACCTAAAAAAATTCAAAAATTGAGAGTTTCTCGGTAGATATTTAGTGTAGTATAGATAGATATATACAATATATTCACAAACACAAATACGTACGTAATCATAATTTGGGCCGGCCTCTTGTAGACGCAGGACTAGACATGTTAACAAATTAAATTAAATCGATTCGAATATGGCAAAAATTTAAAGACTCAAACTAGTTTTATTCGAGTTCGAGTTCGAGTTCGATTGGAATTTTGAAAATTTTAAAATTTTTGGCTCGTATTCGATTCAAATTAATGCTCGAGTTCGAATTCGATTAGAAAGATTCGAACATGTTCACAAATATATGAATAATTGCACGAAAATAAGTACTCGAAGTGCTCGAAATTTATTTATTTAATATACAATAATATTATATTAATAAAATATTAAAAATTACGAAATGCACATGAACTATCGAACAAAATCTCGACATACCAAGGGCGGGACATACATATTTTAGCATTTTTCTTGCCCCGCTCTTGGGAAGTAAACTTTTTTTTTTTTAGTTTTGCATCGTTTTATATATAATTTGTATTTACTATGTTATATTTTCCTCTCATACAATGCTTCATCTTTCGTTATTATAATTCACAGTTGTTTTATAAATTCAGCGTTATTAATTTAAATGTTTTATTCATGCACGGAAGCTATGGTATTCCAACGTGCACATAAGCTATTATCTTGAATTTTTATAGGTCAATATTTAACTATCATGTTATATATATCTCCAAATTTGAATTTTTTTAAATATTTAATTAGATATTGAATTATAAATTTTTTTCCCTAGATATTGAAATTATAATTTTTTCCCTTCAAAAAGTTTTTATGTTTTATATAATAATAAATCGTTTTACAGAAATTGGTAATTGATATACATTAAAGAAGATTTTGGTTTTCTGAACATCCGAATTTGCTGAGTATATATGGCAGGATGAGCGGAGAGAGGTTACAGGAAATTAAATAAATACCGAGTCCCTCTATTTAATTACTGTGAAAAATTATATTTTTGGAATAAAATGTAAATTTTTTATGATTTGGGTCGGGTTGAAAATTTTTATCATAAAATTGATCCGTAGAACCGTCTCATATGTAATTAATATATGTTAAAGAAGATCTGAGTTTTTCGAACATTCGAATTTGCTGAGTATATATGGAAGGACGAGTGGAGAGAAGTTACGTGAAATTAAGGTGGGTGTATTCAATGTAGGAGATTTATTAACTTTTAATGACTTTGAGTCCGTTTGGTATAAGAAGCTACAATTAAAAAAGTGTTTTTTTTTAAATAAAAAAAATTGCTTTTTTAATTTTAACTTGTTTGGGTGGGCTTCTAGTGCTTAAAAAAGCACTTATTTAAGTTGAAATTAGAGCTTTTTTAAAGCCCTATTTTAGAGCTTTTTTCACTAGCTTTTTTAATAACCTAAAAAACAACATCCACCAGTAGCCTCCTCTCAATCTTTTCTCCGTTCTTCTACAAGGTACAATTTTTTTTTTCCGTCGACGTTTTTTTTCGTTCATTTTTTCTGCTTTCTTTTTACTGCAGAATCTATACTCCCTATTCATTTACGTCTGTATTACGTATTGTGAATTAGATAATTATGTTACAATTCGGTCAATGATCAGATAAATCCAGGAAGTCAGGAAGGGGAAAGTATTTGCTTATTCCATTTTTTTGCAACTACGTATATAATATTCATCAATTCTTGTGTATTACGTATATAATATTATATTAATTAAAATATGTTATATACCATAATATTACTGTAATATTATTTAATCCTTGTTTGTATTACTTTTTCATTTATGATATTGTAAATTAGATAATCTATTGTTTTTTTATGTTTTATTTTTGAATATAGAATGTATTCGAAGTTAGCTCCTAAACGAGGATTATCAAATCAAAGTCAATTACCTAGATATACGATTGAGACTGTTGAACCTGGATTTGTTGCTGATGAGAATAATAAGGCGGATTGGACTGATCAGAATACCGAAATATTTTTAAAATTTGTGAGAAAGAAATTGAATCCGGCAATAAGCCTACCAAACATTTAAACAAAATGGGGTACACAAATTTAGTTTCAAAATTTCATGAGAGAACGGGACTTTCTTTGAATCAAAAACAATTCAAAAATAAATAGGATTCTATGAGAAAATATTTTGCACTGTGGGCACAACTTATTGGACATTGAACTATTAGTTTTTATTGAACTAAATGGGATTCTATGAAAGAATTGAGAGATGACATAAGAAATTTACTGTCAATACAAGGTCGACATTGAACTATTAGTTTTTATTTAAATAAATTAAAGTAGAATGTAAACATTAACCATTGTTATTAACAATTGTTTTTATGGTTTTTAAGATTTCAATATTTTATTGTTTTGGTATGGATTTAATTATTTATATTTATACATCACACTTGTTTAGAAATCCGTTATAAAATATATATATATAAATTAATGAGTTAAAAAAGCACTTTAATGATATGTATCCAAACACATTTATTAATTTAAAAAAAGTGCTTTTTATCTATTCATCTAAACACAATATTAACGCAACTTTTACTTAAAAAAGCACTTTTAAAAGCCAACTTAAAAAAACACTTTTTTAATCAAAAAACTTTTGATACCAAATGGGCTATACATACAAAAATTAAAGCTTAAGGTGCAACTATATATTGTCAAAAATTGTATTTGGTTCAACCCAAAGATTTGGATGGATTTTTAAAACTTCTAACTCATACACAAGCTATTTATTTATCTCTCTATCGCTTCACATCACCTCTCTTCTTATCTTCTCTCCACTCAACTATCTTTATCATTCTCTCAAATTTTTGAAGTCTATCTCTATATCTATTTTCATCTTTTTTTTAAAAAATTTTCATTTTTTGGCTGATTGTTCATTTTTTAATTTTTTATTTTTATATCATATGTGATTTTTAATTTATGATTTATACAAATTAATGTAATATTCAATAATAATAAAAGATGATCTAAAAAATTTCGCTTAATTCTTAATAATTGAATAGCCTCGTAACAACTATGATATTTTTATATAAAATTATATCTACACAATGCTAAATAATATTCTTTTCACATGTATATTATCAATTCAAAAACAAGATTACATATTAATCAATTGATGTATTTTAAAAAATTTACAAACATGCGTACAAACCTACATATATACACATATAATGATTAAATGATTTAACTTTTAAATAAGTATATTTATTTATTAATATAAATATTGAAAAACTATTTCAAACTGAATATGTTATATATGTCAATTAATTATTGGTTCAAAGAAATTAATAAAGAAATAATATGTTATAATTAAGTACAAAATTTATAAAATTCTATTAAAAAAATTTCTACAAAAATCTTGCAAAAAAGTCTACATGAATCCACATAAATTTGTTTATAAATCTGTGTGAATCCATAAAAATCAATAAAAATCTATCAAATCCATAAAAGTTTATCATTTGAAAAAGTCATTAAAAGTCATCAAAACTCTGAATTGAATACACCACACTAAATAAATATTGATTCTCTCTATTCACTGGGAAAAATTATATTTTTGGAAAAAAATGTTTATTTTTTTATGATTTAGGTCGAGTCAAAAATTTTTGTCATAAAATTGATCTGTAAAACTGTCTCATAAGTGATTCATATATGTTAAAAGAAGATTTTTTTTTCTGAACATTCAAATTTGCTGAGTATATATGGCAAGATGAGCTGAGAGAAGTTACCAGAAATTAAATAAATACCGAGTCCCTCTATTCACTTTGAAAAATTATATTTTGGAATAAAATATTATATTTTTTTTTAAGATTTGGGTCGGGTTGATAATTTCTCTCATAAAATTGACCCATAAAACTAACTCATAAGAGTTTTTTTTGCTAAATATATATTTAATACTTCATGTAATCCCAAATTGAATATCACGTGTCAATTTGACCAAGTTTAAATATATAATTTTGAAAATTGATCTCAGTCATTTTTAAATTTGTAATAATAGTAAAATTTATATATCATAAAAAATGAATTGAATGTTGTATTTAAATAATTTTTCTTAGATATTCATTTCAATGTTTTCATAATCGTATTGGTGATCGAACAGATCTATTTTAAAAAAGGTTCAATCGGTCATACAGGAATACTATTATATTATATAAATATTAATATAATACTAACGAACAACACACATGCGATGTAAAATAATTAAATAATGAATATTATGTATATATGAACCATAATGATGATTATTAATAGATCGAGTTGATTGATAAAATTTTGTTATAATTTTAATTATTATTTTAATAAAGATATTGTAATTATATTAAATATTTGATTTGTAGAGATAATATGTGAATTTTTTATTTTTTAAAGTAAAAAAGATAATATATTTATGAGTAAATTATACGAAAAATATTGTTTATCTAAATGAATAGAATATTTTTGTAAAAACTAAATAGTGTTGGATGATGAATAATATATTTTAAAATTTATAAAACCTAAAAGATATAATATGTAAATAGACAAAAAAAATATTTATCAAAGTTTAAAACTAAATAACTATATACATATATTCCGATTTTAGTTATATATATATTGTGACTAATTCCTTACCTGTTTGATCTGATTTTGAAAACATTAATTCATTTTAAGTATAATAATTGTAAATATTGTAGTAGATAAATGAACCCACTTTCAATATTTCCTTGGAAGAGTAGCCACAAATCTTTTCTATATCAATCACTATTGGTATTCTAAAATGCATATATATGCTGCAACTAAATTAAATATAATCCGCTGTTAGGCTGCTCGTTTAACTCAACAAAACCTGGATATATTTAATTGCTCAATCATAACAACCACTTGTGTTGTATCTATATATATATATATAAACTTTGGCTTGGCGGCGCAATTGACGTGGCCAAGGCCTCAAATGGAAAAGGTATTTTTATATTTGGCGGGTAACATATATTTCGGATTTAAGATAATGCTGATAAAACTCAAACTAAAATTCAAGAAAATCAAAGAAGATCTTAATCCAGCACAACCTCTTCGCCCTCTACGATCCTGGCTATCTCAATTCTGAAGTCAATGGAGTCTGAAAGCAATAAGCTTTTCGTTGGGGGAATAACACATAGCACTAATACAGAAAATTTGAGAGAGTATTTCAGCAAGTATGGGGAAGTGAAGAATGCCAAGGTTATGAGAAATCGAGCCACGGGTGTGAGTCGAGGGTTCGGATTTGTTTCTTTCGCCGACCAGTCTTCAATGGAAAAAGCACTGCAGAATGAGGAACACGAAATTCTCGGAAGAAGGGTTAGCAAATGTTCTCTCTTTTTTTTTTTCGCGTTTTCTTCTGTTTTGTATTATTATGATGTATGTTTTTTTGGATGGTTATTCATTTCTTTTTTCGATTTTTTGTTTGGTGTTGCGATGGTTGATGATCTTGGTTAATGTAAGTAAAATGGGATTCACAGGTTGCCGTTAACATCCCGAGACCAATAGAGAAGAAGCCCCTGCAGCTTGAAGTTCCGGTAAATGACAGCAACCAAAACAGTTCTCCATCGAAAACCAATAAAGTTTTCGTGGGGGGTTTGCCACCAAGTTTAACTAAAGAGGAGTTCGATGGTTACTTTGAAACTTTTGGTAAAATTGTAGATTCAGTGATCATGTGCAACAAAGAAAACAACAAGCCTCGGGGCTTCGGGTTCGTTATCTATGATTCCGAGGAATCAGTACAGAAAGTGGTGATCGATCGCTTCCACCAGCTTAAGAACAAGTGGGTCGACGTGAAAAGGGCCATACCTAGAGGAGAGGCACTAATAACTTTTCACTGCCATGATCCTTACCTAGCTTCTTGGGGTTATGCGCCTTATTCGATTTATCAAAGGCCTAGTCCCAATATTGGTGGTTATTGTTACGATGCCTATGCTAACATGGCCGGGACATCAAATTCAGGTCACTATGGTCCCCAAGTTTGGGTGAATGCACTTTATCCATCCTATCGTTATAACACGCCATTAGGTCAACTGGGAAATTCTTATGTTGATCCAAAGTACGAGGGTGCAAATGGGAATGGACGGTGGAGGGATGATGGGCCTTCTCGTAGTTCCAATACTGCTGAAAATGGCAATGGCATTGCTAAAAGTGCAACAATACAAGAGACAGAGGTTGTCGAGAACGGAGTGTCTGAGAAGCCAAATGATGATATTATTGCTACAAGTGCAACAATACAAGAGACAGAGGTTGTCGAGAACGGAGTGTCTGAAAAGCCAAATGATGATATTATTGCTAAAAGTGCAACAATACAAGAGACAGAGGTTGTCGAGAACGGAGTGTCTGAAAAGACAAATGATGAAATATCAAAGGTTGTAGTCCATGCAGAGTGTAGTTTATGTGGAAGACCTAAGGCTATCGACAATGGAATATCTGAAATGGCGAAGAGTGAAGACTCAAAGGTTATAGTAAATGGAAATGGCTTCGCAAATGGTCACGGTACACCGAAGACTTTATCAGCTTGTGAAATGTAAGCCATTACTCGAGATGAAATGGAGTTGCATACAAAATGGTTCGTCGAATAACCAGTGCTGAGCCGGGGTATATTATCAAAGGACCACATAATATTGTGGGGTTTGAACAAAACAATCATCCTCGAATTCTGTTAATTAGATGACATTCTATATTTCATTTTTGAGTTATTCTATTCGTTTTTGATGTACTTCAAAATTTACATGCAACTTTGATACATTTGCTTGTGTTTTTGGTGTATCTTAAAATATTTTGTATCTTGTTACCTTCAATATTTGAACATTGCATTTTTATTTAAAACATATGTGTATTTATAATAGCATTATTAAATGTTCTCGGAAACCTAACAGAAATATGGTTATTTCTCACATGACCAAATATTAGAATTATATATATTTTATTTTTTTGAAGGAAGGATAGTATGTTTTAGATTATTAAAACTTATAAATGTGACAATTTATGTAGAGATTAAAATCTAGAAATCTATTTTTTTTTATAAAAAAATTATAGGATTAAATCTTTTTTGATGCTATAGATACCATTCGAAAAGTATATTGTATATATAAATAAAAAAAAATGGGTAAATCAGATAGTCCGCCTTTGTGATCATTCTCATGCCTTCATAATTGTAGTTAAAACACCATCCCTTACACTATAGATACAACAACATGAAATAAAATATTGGGTAAATTTGGGATTCTTGACCTAATTCGGAAATTGGAATAATCTTCCGTTTGGTGGATTTTAATACATTTTTAGTAAAATTGTTCCATTCCATCCTCAAAATGGATGCCAAAAACCGAAATTACCATAAAACAAATTTGAACGTCAGTACTATTTATCGACTCATTTCCAAGTCCAAGTCCAAGTCCGAGTCCGAGTCCAAGTTGGCAGACATAAAGGACACCTGGTTCATGATAAAAATAAATATTTGTGAGATCGTCTCATGTGATATTCAATTTTAAGTGAAGTTTGAGTAATAAAAATACAAATTTTCTAGTTTCATCTTTTTATTTAAATATAAATTCTCTTGGTTTTTTCTTTAATTTAAAAAGCTTATCCATTCCTACACTCTCTGGTGAAAAAAAGCCTTATCTATTCCTCCACCTCGAGTTTCTTCACTTCTCCAGGAATTTTAATCAATTTTATTCAATGTTATTATTCCATTAGGCTATGTTTGGTGTGTAGGATAGGATAACTAATTGGATTGATGATAAAACTCAAGGTAAGGATATATAATGTGTTGTGATAAATCATGTTTTGTTTGGTAAGATTTTAATCAGTATGATAAATTTTACATTTTTTGTTGTTGAGACAAAAATACCCTAAACTAGCATTGATGACAATTTGGTATATAAAATGATATTTGTAGCAATGTTTTCAAAATCATGTGTTTTGTTAATAAATAAATATTTTATAAAATTTTAAATTATAAATAATGTATTTATCTGATAATTTATTTTTTTTAATAAAAATTAATATGATTTTGCATTTTATCTCATTTTTAATATTGATTTCTAATTACTTTTTTCTCTATTTTTTAAAATTTTATTTAGTTTCATCATGAAATTATTTATGTGATGTGTGTGCAAATAAAAAAAAATAAACCATCAAAGAATAGAATCCAAACTTGTAGATCTCTCATGTTGATTTTTTGTAGGCAAAATGGTAATTTATGTTATATTTTAGGAATTGCATTGTCAATCCCTCCAAAACAATGAGATATCTTTTCAACCAAATAGGTTTTTTTTATCATGAGCTTCTTGATTAATTGGGTCCATAAAAAATGAAACAAACATGAGATTAATAATCTATCCTTGACTTATCACTCACACCAAACATACTCTTAGAGTCCCAATTTTCCGCAAGGTTGTGAATCTCAGTTTCCTTGATTTCAAAATTTAAGATTATATCCAGTTGGTCAACCGACAAGCTTTGTTGTAAAGTTGTTCGTTTTGACATAAAGTAAACCCTTTCGTCCCCATTAAATAATCAAATAATTGGGTGGAAAGATGAACTTGAATTTTTTAATTAAGAGCTTAAAATAATATGTAGAATTTTGATAAAATATTATTTATGCACATAAAATTCATAAATTATTTTTTGTATGTATATAATTTTTTCGGTATTTTTTTCCTAAAAAGTTATGGAGTGGGTCTCATGTGAGACCGTCTCACAGATCTTAATCTGTGAGACGGGTCAACCCTATCCATATTCACAATAAAAAGTAATACTCATAGCATAAAAATTAATACTTTTTCATGGATAACTCAAATAAAAGATCCGTCTCACAAATACTACCCGTGAGACCGTCTCACACAAGTTTTTGCCAAAGTTATGAAGTCATAATGAAATTAATAAGTTTATAAATGAATTTTAGTGTGACATGATATCTAACAGATAAACATAACAAAAATAAAAATTATAATCCGATTAACAAACTTAGAGATCTTTAAGATTCCCCCGCCCCAAAACAGATATTTACCTTATAGATTTATTTCTTAAGAACTGATAACCCATCGAAATTATTTCATAATTTTATTGTCAAAATATTGATTTATAATTTGATAATTAACTAAAATAATTTTTTGGTACGAGTTTTTTTTATTGTATTTTATATTTTTTATTCTTAAATTTGAAGGATAATTTTGATATTAAAATTGAAATCTCTCATCCAAATCCATCGTTTTATGTTTCATGATGGCGATGATATCTGATCAAAATAAAAATATCAGGGAGGTAAACTCGGAGATCTTTAGGATTTAACTAACAAATCACTTTAGGTCGTAAAAATCAATAACCAGTAGAAATTATCTAACAAATTGTTTTCAAAAAATTATAACATAAATAATCATCCAATACAAATTCCAGGAATTAAAATGCTTGAGATACCAGCAGTTATTAATATTTTATTTTATTTATTTATTTTGAAGTTGATTCAGAAACAGTGGTCAAATGAATTAAGTAGGAGGAAATTGTCTATTAACAAGCACTAAATTAATCTCTTAGATAAGTGTCACAACTCATTTCTAAATATTGGGAAAGATTAAAATGTACAGTATGTAAGGGGAACAAAATATGACAGCAGCTTATATGACCTCCGAAAAAATTGCGAACATAAGATTCTCCTCCGGCTCGCTCGACTACGAGTAATCCTATAAGATTATATGATGTACATTGGTATTGAAAGAAAAATCTGTGTATTAATACTAATTTAGTGTGTCCCTCCCCCAAAACCTAATATATATATAACAAGATATGCATTTAATCGACGTCGGGGCTATGGAGATAGAATCTCTTATGGTGAATACGACATGACACTCATGCTTTGGACTATGACCTTTCAGAAGAGAGAGAGAGAGAGAATAGGGGGATCAAAGAGTTGCTCAAATTTGGCAATGAGAGTTTTAAATGGTGGGGTACTTATAAATTTATGGCGTGTCCCTTTATTTCCCCATGCTTTCTTTTCTTTTCTTTTTTTACCCCCAAAAAAAAAAAATGGTTACA
Source organism: Primulina huaijiensis (assembly GCF_012295235.1). Classification (NCBI taxonomy): domain Eukaryota; kingdom Viridiplantae; phylum Streptophyta; class Magnoliopsida; order Lamiales; family Gesneriaceae; genus Primulina; species Primulina huaijiensis. Next base: position 1,049,509 of record NC_133306.1, read on the forward strand.
GTACTACTACTCAATATAAATCCACCACTTATATCTCAAAAGCATTAGCTAATATCATGTTATTATATTAAATTAAAATACAATAAATTTAAATTTTTATATAGCTTGTATATAGATTATAGATACACACACAATGTATAAATTTATAATTAACAATGGTGCCTGAAAAGATTTAACAACGTTCTTTGTCTAGAAAAAGGAAAAACTTTAAAAGGGAAATGGGAGACTTATAATCGCAGACTTCTATGGTCATTTCTGAGATTGGTTGCTTTCTATTATCCACTTTTTCACTGATCTCTCTTTTATTTATATAATATATTAGATCTTGTTTGGATTTTCTGGTCTAACCTGCAATTACCCTTTTTTTGGCACCAACTTCTCTTGTTTCATTTACTTGAATTACTATGCTACATTATCTTCCTACAACCTTTTAGCCAGCTATTGACTTCAGGAATCTGTCTTATTAAAACAAGATTTTTTTTTTGGTTTTCTTATGTGAATTTAAAAGGCAAAACAATTTATAATCTAGTGTAAGCAGCTTTTAATGACATATAATTTGAAGTAATTTGGGTTGAATCAATATTATATGATAGGTAGGTATGAATGTCCATAGATATCCTCATTTCTCAGCTGTGGGGGGAAGGTAAGTTACCAATAATGGAAATTTCTCAAGGTTATGTTTGCCTAATTAAGTCACATAATTACATAACCAATTATTATATTTTTCCCAACCTGCGTTGCATTGTAAGTAGCCCACAAGGTGTAATGGATACATATTGGAAAATTTATGACCAATTTAATTTCAAATTACATTAATCTTTTAAACTTAATTTTTCAAACCAAATAATTTTTTTAAATAACATGTAAACGTGGACTTAAATCATGATCGAACACTCTATACATAACAAAAAAATATTTTATAAATGTCTTATAATTAGCAAAATTAAAATAGAATTTGTATTCTATTCTAAGATAAAAATAAATGCACGAGCCAGCCGTACAACAGGAGAGGGGAAATTTAAATGATTACAACTACTTATTTGACAATAATTTTCAAAGCTGGCCAGACTTGCGCTTCCAAAAGAGAAAAAGTACAGTTTCCATTAATACGTACATCACTGTGTGCTTGTAATAAACTCACCATTAAGATTGGGAACTGGCAAATAACCACAATTGGATTCAAACATTGACTCAATCTCTTTGCAAAGGTACGATCCCCACTATCCTTGTGTTAAAACTTCAATAAAGAAGCACAAAATTAAACTATTCATCAGCAACCAGTCAAATTAAACTATTCATCAGCTATATATATAAATTTAAAGATTGATTTTGCTCAACGTACGATGTATGAGCTAGCTCGCACGCTTTTGTACGTAGTTGTAAGAAGACTTTTGTCAAAGGCAGTTCCAGACGGCATCGTTTAGGGTTGTCTAGTAATGGGAGAAAGAAGATCAGGTAGGCTAGGGTGCCTGTGAACAATTTACTAGGGAGTAGCATGCATGTAGGTGCAGTATATATGAATCGAAATGACTACTGAGTGTGTTTGTCTTTGTGCGAGCCCAACATTTTTATTTTTTATTTTTCCGAATCTTTTCGTTTGACCAATGCTGCTGTACACTATAAGTCTTTTGCCCTGAAATCTGAATCATAAAAGTTAAAATCAATTAGTTACAATACACAGTAAACTTTTTTAATATTATTTATACATATGGAGCAAGCTTACTAGTACTAGTAATTAAAAAGAGGATCCTGGACGACGTCGTTTCAAAATTTGTGGACGATTTTGGAGGAATAATAAGGTGATGATAATTGTATGTATGAGGTATTTGAATTGACCAGAGCTTGCTGTTTGTTTCTTTCCTGCCTGGAGAAATCTAGTTCAAGATCTTCTGAGACACAAAATACTCGCTCATAAATATATTGGAAATATATAAATATTATATATATAAAGATAGTTATATACTTGGTGGGACTCACTCCACAGCATAACATGCCAATTGATTGTGTTATCATATCACATCAACGTTAGCCACCTTTTTTCTGAATTTACTGTTATCTTCAAGAATTATCGTTGTTGATGTAAAGTTGTATAAAAATATCTTATCTAATAAAATTATTTAAAAATTTGTTTGAGCTCAAACATTATGTTGTAACAAAGTATTTTTGTGAATTGATCGACCGCGGTCAAGTTAAAAGGTTCGAAGAACGAAAGAGAAAAAAGTGTTTGATCAGGGAAGATGAATAATTTCATGAAAATTCAAAAAAATACATAAGACAAAAGCCCGCTTCCCTTGTGTGAAGGACGTTGGATTTTTCTTGGTAATTAATGAGGAGCTGTATTTTTGCGAGAACAGATATGCTCAACTAATGGTGCAGGCTTTGGACCGAATAACCTGACCGCACTATCGAGTGTGAGGTAATTTTTTTAGCACAAGGTTTGCTTTTGAAGCTACTTAGAGCATGTATACACACTCAGAGGTGTACACAAATACACTGCAAATTTCACGTATGTAGCAATTAAAGAGACGGGAAGGGAAAAAAAAGGAACATAGAGGAAGCAGGTGTGGAGCGGAGAAAAAAGCAAAAGAAGATGTCTTTCTCCGGCTCGGATCCCGATGGAATGCAGGAAGGATACCCAGCATTGTTTGCTGGAACTCATTCTTTTTGTTTAAGATTAAAGGGCCTTGCATTGTTCTCTTTAGAAAACTTTTCAGAGAGAGAGATAGAGGATAAAAAAGCAAAAGAAAGAGACCACAGATTCAGTGATTCAGCAGAGGAGGGATGCGCTTTGGCTAGATCTTGGTTTAGATTTCATTCCTACTTAAGTCTGCAGCTAGAAAACAAAACGAAACAGTTTCTTGGTTTTTAGTTTTTCTTTTTTAAAATCTTCCATGGATGAGAGTTACCCACTTCCCATATGATTAGTTTACTTGGTTTCAATCATTGACTTGCTTTCTCGCAACAAAGGAAAAAGAAAAACTTGTGAGAATCTTCCCCTTCTCTTGTTTTTCAAAGGGAGAAAATGAAGGCTGAGGGTGATGAAATTAGTAATAACTGGTTAGGTTTCTCTCTTTCTTCTCAAAATATGGAGGGTTCCTCGGACAATGATTATAATACTCGGCCTGGTTCTAATGATGTTCATGATGCACTTCCAATGAATTTCCCCTCTTGTTACAGTAGTTATCCAGGGTTTTACTATGGAGTTGGAGGAGAGAATGCTGGATTTTACTCTCCTTTAACTGTGATGCCACTTAAATCTGATGGCTCATTGTGCTTGATGGAAGCTATCAACAGGTCACAACCACAAGGTTAGTTAGCTTAAACAATGCTCATTGCTTGAACCCTTTTTTATTGGGTTCTTGTTGTGTGTTGGAATAAAAAAAAATTTGTCTACTTTTAATGTGAAGTTATGGCGACTTCAACTCCCAAACTTGAAGATTTCTTTGGTGGTGCAACAATGGGGACCCATAACTGTAACAGAGGAGGAATGGTTCTTAGTTTAGATACAATGTACGATAATCACAATCCTCAAAGTCAGACTCACAATATTGAAGATTTTTTAAGCCATAACCAAGAAAACTCCAGGCACCACCTGATTCAAGTTCAAGAGTACACAGATTACACCCCATTCAGGAGTCAAGAAATGTACCAGGGATCAGAAAATGAGCCGAAAGAAACTCAGCTTTCGGACGGCAATTTGCAGCTTCCAACAATGGGCGATGATGAGTTACCTGGCACGAAAAACTGGGTTCCCGGAAACTATACAAATACCCATGCATTGGAGCAGAAACTTAGCATCAGTGTTGAAGGAAATGGCGGAGAATCTGGGCAGATCGGTGCATTGGGGTATGGTGATTTGCAGTCTTTGAGCTTATCAATGAGCCCTGGCTCACAATCTAGCTGTGTTACTGGTTCTCAGCACATTCCACCGGCTATGGCGGATTGCATGGGATTTGAGAACAAGAAACGGGGACCCGAAAAGGATGAACAGAAGCAAACTGTGCATAGGAAATCCATTGATACATTCGGGCAGAGAACCTCACAGTATAGAGGTGTTACAAGGTTGATTTTTAAATTATTTTTTTAACACCTTCTGTTCCTTTTGGTTTCAATTATTATTATTTAATACAAAATCTACTAAAATGTTGGATATTTGTGCACCAGGCACAGGTGGACTGGTAGATATGAAGCCCATTTGTGGGACAACAGTTGCAAGAAAGAAGGCCAAAGCAGAAAAGGGAGGCAAGGTCTGCGAAATAAAATATATTTTTGTGTTTTCTATTTAATTATTTCACTCGTTTTACTAACTTAAGTGCGCCGTCTTCTTTCGGAAATCTTGGAACGTTTGGAATGACTTGAAATCTCCTTCCCAGTTTATTTAGGTAAATGGATCTTCCATTTTTACTGTCAAAAGTGCTACAAAATGTGCACCGACTAGTCTTATGCCGCTTTTTTTTTCTCTCTTTTTGTAGGAGGTTATGATATGGAAGACAAGGCTGCGAGGGCGTATGATTTGGCTGCACTTAAATACTGGGGACCTTCAACTCATATCAATTTCCCGGTACCGCTTTGATTCACACTTCATTTTAATTATTATTGGTTTTTTCAATCAAAGTTACACGAACAATGAACTTCTCGAGTTGACGCAGTTGGAAAATTACCATCTAGAACTTGAGGATATGAAGAACATGAGCAGACAAGAATATGTTGCTCATTTGAGAAGGTTGTCTTTTGTCCGTGCTGGGATGACTCATCAATTTGATTTTCGTTATCCCCATATTTTGTTAGCTATGTTACCACTGCTATATAATCATTTGCAGGAAAAGCAGTGGCTTCTCAAGAGGAGCTTCAATATACAGAGGGGTGACCAGGTCTGAAAATCCGCTTCTATGCAAACCTTTCCCAATTGAAAATTTATAACCTGGCTTTGCTACTGTCTCAAATCTCTGTTTTTGCATTGTTCTTTAGCAGACATCATCAACATGGTCGGTGGCAGGCTCGAATAGGCCGAGTGGCAGGAAACAAGGATCTTTATCTTGGAACGTTCAGTAAGTTTTCAGCATTCTAAAGTTTGAATCAGACGTTTTCGTATTTTCTTTTAAAACTATTTGGTGCCGTTACTCGGACGTGTTTGCGGTGTGGTTTGATCCATAAACAGTCAACAAATAGGCATGATATGTGAAGCTCCGGTTCCTTTAGTCTTCTGGCCTCCTGTTGTTGAATTTCTTAACCATATCTAGTATATACTAAATTTTATCAGGTAACGAATGCCTCCTGCATAAATTTTCGATCTCATGAGTTTACATCAAATTTCAGGCACTCAGGAAGAAGCTGCTGAGGCTTACGATGTAGCAGCTATCAAATTTCGGGGCGTAAATGCTGTAACAAATTTCGACATTTCAAGGTATGATGTAGAAAGGATTATGGGAAGCAACTCCCTTCTTTCCGGGGAGATGGCTAGGAGAAACAAATTGGTTGATTCAGGTAACGAAAGCTCGCTTAACATTCCTCTGAATCCAAACAATATCATGGACTCGAATGTGTCGAAAGAGAGCAGCAGCAGCAATTTGTCTGACTGGAGAATGACCCTTTATCCGTCCCCTAATCCTAAACCTGTAGGAGATTTTAAGGTTTCAAACGTCTCAGCTCCTTTTGTGGAAGAGCCGGGGAAAATGGTCAACACTTTTTCGAGCAATTCTTCTTTGGTTACAAGTTTGAGCAGTTCTAGAGACGGCAGCCCGGATAAAATCAACAGTCCTCCAATGCATTTACTGGTGCCTCCTGGTCAAACAGCAAGTTCTAACATGAATTCTTGGATCCAATCTGCTGCCCAGATGAGGCCACAGGTGCCACTTTTTGCTGCGTGGACTGATGCTTCATAATGTGATCTAGCAAGTGCGACTGGTTTTAGTTTTGTTGTACTTTTTCAGAAGTTAAATTATGGTTAGATTTGTTTGTGTGGTGCTGAAAAATCAACTTTTTATGTCTTATGTTTTTCAAGAAAACTAGTGGGCAAGCCTTTAAATGAAATTATTGGGTTTTTTATGGAATGATGTTGATTTGTAGCGTGTACCCTTTTGAGATTAAAAGATTTGAAGTCAATGTTTAACTTGTTTTTGCCGAAATAGGGGCTTTGCTTTGCCTTTTCTGTATTAGCAATACTCACAGGAAATTTAAGGTCCGATCCCAACAAGTATCACTAGTCTAGACGTGGGTTTCAAAATTACCCTGGGCCTGAAAATCATAAATGAGACCGTTAGAAGGAGACCATGAGGGTGTCCTGGCGTAGCCCCTTCGACGCTCAAGTCAGAGACGGAGGATATATGAGGGGAACAGCTAAGGATGCTGCTGAAAACAATATAGTGAATTCAATATCATACGCTCAAACTTGGTATTTATGGGAGAATAACTAGGTCCTTGATGGGCCTGTCTTCCATTTGGGTCAATGATGGACCATGGACAATGGGCTCATTCATGGGTTCATCTAGGGGTATCATATAGAAATAATCCGAGAATATTATGACGTGCATAAGGCATCTGCTTCCGTTTCATTTTTAATGCAATTAGCACTACATAACTCGCAATTCGAACATTAGTTTATTATTAAAGAATTAGTTACATGATATGATCTCAAGAATTAAGTTTATTTTATTTTTAAAAAATAAAAATAAATCCATGCTTCATTTTTTAATATTTTTTCATTAAACTTATTTTCTTTAATACAAGTCTGCACAAACATCGGAAACAAAACAAAAAAATACACACAATTTTAAGTATTTTTCCCCATAATTGTGTAGGTATGCGTGAGCGGGTGATTCTGTTTGATATGTTGGATTCAAACCAACGCAAAGCGTGTTGTGTTTAATTGAATATTTTATAACATGTGCATGCTCATGAAACCTAAAAAATTGCTTTCCCAAAAAGAAAACATGAAACCTAACATATTTGGCAAAAACTTGTGTGAAACGGTCTCAAGATTCGTATTTTGTGTGACAGATCTCTTATTTGGGTCATCTATGAAAAAATATTATTTTTTATGCTAAGAGTATTACTTTTTATTGTGAATATCGGTAAGGTTGACCGTTTCACAGATAAAGATTTGTGATACCGTCTCACAAGAAACCTACTCAACATATTTATATATTTAAAATTTGCGCAATACAGTAATTATATTCTCATTCTTAAATTTTTTGAATTGGATATAATGTCATATATTGTCTTAATTTAATAGCAACTTTGAGTTTTTTACATGTTCATTAAAAAATCACAATCTCATATTATCGTAAATTATAAAGACTAATAATAAATAATATTGCACAAATATTTTGTGCAATAAAGTAAATGCTTACAACTTAATGCCATCGCCTCAGTCTAAATATTTTCTTATATATGCCTGTGATTTGTAGTCTATCTGATATCAAAGTTAAAAATTTTAAATGAGTTCCCATATTCAAGACTTAATTGTAACATTATCCCAACTAAAAAAAAATCATACATAGAACATGTTTCTTTTTATAATTTTGTTAGAGGTTTAGTAAACCCCAGAACTTTAATCACAAATCATACACTGCAATCATACAGTCTTGAGTTGTCTTTTACTTTTATATATTGCCTTTTCTAATACAAAAAATGGCCAAAAGGATATTAGCCAGAGATATAGCTAATTTCATATATCTTTCTTTCTTTTTTTTTGTCAATCCAGATATAAATTTAATAGCAAGAATTATTTCTAACTACTTTACTAAAAAAGATTGGCCAATTCCACTGGTTTATAACCCTAAAGTACTGATTGTCTTTCTTGATTTTTCCAAAACAGTAGTTTTTGAAAGCCGTAGGACCTTTATGCTTTGATATTGACCATGCAAATTGCTGGATTCCAATAGGGTTGCCATAAGTTTGGTGTGTTTTTGGTAGAATAGTCTAAATTAGATATAAGTTCCAAATATAATTTTCGGAATATTCCTTCATTATTTCACCATACATTACATGACAGATACTTATTTATCCAACAATATTTGAAATGCATTTTAAGATTTTTTTTCTTCTTTTTTTGCGTACATGAGCCAACATGACATCGAAAAAATTGAAGTTTTGAAATCAAAACAATGTATAAATTTATAGTTTCATTTGTTCTCCTAGTGCTAAAATTGATTTCCTGAAAAATTCTTTTGTTCTTTTCGAGCAACTTTTTCCTAGTTAATTGATATCTATCACGTACCATTATTTCAAAGTCATACTGACAGATCCTATATAAAGATTTAAAGAATGCATAACCCGAAATATAAATATATTAGATAAAAAGAATATTGCAAACACAAAATAACATTACATAATTTTTTGTCACTATGAATATATAAAAACGGAAAATTTCCAGATTCGTCCAATGAATTGTAAATCAACAACCCTGATGGTAATATTTAGACGGGTCTTGCAGAAAATCAGGTATATATACGTACGCATGAGCCTTTGGAATCTCTTTAACTATTTTTATATGCAGAACTTAATTGGATGAAAATTATATACATTGATGTATACCTGTACGATCTTTTGTGAGTTTGTGTTCAAATTAATTCTATGCAGCTTTCTTTTGATCTACTCGAAACATGGTTAGTAGAAAACCGTGATGCATCCATGTTCAAGAGAAATGGAGAATCCATTTTAAGGGTGCTTGCTCTCTTTCAAGATTATCATGGCCTTTCCAATAAATATGTATATAAATGTGAAATATATCTATTTAATTATTTTTTACGCATGCGTTGGCACGATTCATGTCAGAAATCAGAGGAAAAAAGTTAGTTTTGATCCAAATAAGCTAGTACTCACCGCCGGCGCAACCTCCCGCCAATGAAAGCTCATTTTCTGCCTGGCTGACCCGGCGACACTTTTCTTCTTTCTAGTCCGTACTATCCCGGGTTACTCTTCTTCCAAGTCGAATTTTTCAAACTTCAAACACTATTCAGTTTGAAAATGAATTACTTAAAATTATCAGTTATATATTGTGTGGCGTTAAATATGTTTTCGAGAGCTACTGGATTCAGGTTCCATAGAGACCTTAAACGGCGAACAGGAATCGAAATTGTACCGATACATTGTACCAGCACTAATGGCTTCAAAATTATGCACCTGCTCTAGAAGAGGCTTTTCAACTTGACCAGACATGCAATCTCAAAGTTAAAGAAATATTAGTAAGAAATCCATCTAATCCTCTGCGAAAAACCCTGACCTGGACTGAACTCGATCTTCTTGTAAACTTCATCGACATAAAAGGTATCCATCTGACAAGCGACGAGATTTACTCGGTCACAATTTTCAATTCTCCGAGATTCGTCAGCATAATGGAGGTTTTAGTCTTTTAGAGAACAAAAAATTTGTGAACGCAGAAATCCAGAACCGTGTTCACACAGTGTACAGTCTTTCCAAAGATCTGGCACTTCCGGGTTTCAGGGTGGGAGCCACATACTCCAATGACCAGACTGTCGTGTATGCTGCCTCGAAAATGTCAAGTTTTGGGTTGGTTTCCTCACAAACTCAGTCTCTTCTGTCGGCCATGCTTTCGGACAAGAAATTTACCAAGAATTACGGTGTCTAGAATAGAAATCGGCTAAAAAGCCGGCATGCAGTGCTTGCTAGAAGCCTGAAATGGCCGGAATTTCATGCCTGGATAGTAATTCCGTTTTATTTTGTTGGGTGGACCGTGGATGCAAGGCATCTGTTGAGATCCCAAATTTTGAAGCAGAAATGGAGCTGTGGAAGAAGATTCTGTACGTTATCAAGCTGAATATCTCTCCAGGTTCTTCATGCCATTGCGTTGAGCCAGGTTGGTTTCGAGTTTGTTTCTCTAACATGTCGGAAGAGACACTAAATCTCGCTATTCAACGTATAAAAACCTTCGTCAATACCATTTCGGTTGGTAAAGGTAGCAATGCTTTTCATTACAATTCGAGCACAAAGTCAGTGGGCGAATGGGTTCTTTGCCTATCTTGTTACAGTGACGGAAGTGAACGTACGATGATGGATAGTCTAGCTTGAACAGCCATTGATCGGTTGGAGACCATTCATAGTTGTCGTACTCTCCAAATTTAGAAAAGATTTGATTTTTTTGAGTTTCCATGCACGGTGTTTTATGCTCCATATATATATACCTTGTAAACCCGTTTTTAGATATTTATCATGTTTTAAATTCTCAAAACCTTTGTGAAGTCAACGTATTACTTATTTAATTATTATAAATAAAATTTTCTCTATCTTTTAACACAATTTTTTTCTCGCAACATCGTCCATTTCGAATTGCTTGAATAACAGTAGTGAATATAATCAAAAGAAAATTTCAAGTAAATTAGGAAATCAACTACACTCTAACTCTCTAAGTGACAAGGCTATTTACGATCACAGGTAGCCCTTATACCCGTGAATTGGTCTAACTGGAATATACATTTTTTTTTATTATTATTATACATTAAAATCACATAAATTTTTAAGTTGGGAACAGAAATATCACGCAGCAACAAAAACCAACAAATATCACGGGCCGAGGCCCCAAATTGTATATAGGATGTGACCTTTTTCGGCCCAATAAATAACCAAAGAAGAATAGGCCCATGTTTTCGAGGTCCATCGGGCGCTTAAGAATACGGGTGGGTTTCAAAAAATTTGTAAGTCTTTTTAGTAATTGTAGTATTTAAAAAAACTGTTTATATTCTAATTTTTTTAAATAATAAAAATCAAAGAGGCAAGCTAATGGCAGCCCTAACGTAAATGCGTGGGATGAACATTTCCACGGGTCGATAATTTTGGGGCATTTTCGTCTTTTACTTAAAAGATGGATGATTGAAAACAACATGTCATTCTAAATCTAAGATAAAAATCATTTTTTTTTTTTTTATAGATTTCAAATGTATTTTAGTTTCCGTATTCTTATATCAACCTATCCATATTCATTAAATATATCATATGAAAATACAAATAAAAAATATGAAAATTATATCCCGTGGTATTTTATGTCGTGCAAACACATTTTAAAAATCTTACTTTTTCTCTAATCTTGGACATTATTATTAATAAATTATTACTTAAAAATGTTTGGAGCAAAGGCACCAATTACGTTGTGCAAGAAACATCATCGTACTTTCCGCGAACGAATATTATCGCAAATTTTTGAATTACATAAAAAGGCATTAATTAATTAATTCCATTGTTGGATGCACAGATTGGGTTTAAAGCAAATAACTTCACAAAGAATAAATTGACATTCCACACGTTAATTAACGATAAGTAACGAATCAGTCTTTGAATTAAAAATTAAAGTTGCATTTAATCCAACACGAACGCCAATTAAAAAGGTATATTAATTAACAAAGCAAATCCTCTCAAAATGCTAGAATAAATTTGAATTTAGTACCAAGTTTGTACACGACATGGATACCATAGGTATGAACAAAGTTGCTGCATTCATTTTCATGTGTGAAATCTCGTGACTTTTATGCTGCGTGTTCCCAATGTATACACATAAACTCACCGTTAAAATAATTTACGACACGCTATCTCAGCATTAATTTTAGTACGTACATGGCAACATCGTTATTTTTAAGAGTAAGTCTAGACTGTCTTACGGATTTATAACCGTAAAACGAGTTGATCCGATCAATATCTAGAATAAAAAAAAATTAATGTTTTTTAGAATTAAAAGTAATCTTTTTAATGAATCAAGTCAGATAAGAGATCTATCTCACAAAATCGATCTTTGAGATATCTCATAAGTTTTTTTTTTATATGTTTAATTATTAATTAATGTTATGATAAGACATTAAATTATTATATATTATTGTTTAATCCAACGTGTGACTCAAGTTATACAAATTACTATAATCATACATCGTTTTGTTATATATACTAAATAATTTTATCGTCTTTATATCATTCATTTATCTCATCTCACCAATCAAGCGGTGTTAATATATATTTTTCAGATAGAAAACAATGAACATGCTAAAATATTAATGTAATATGGTTTTTTTCCCCTAAACACTTCCAGCTTATATCGCACGCCATAGGTGAATCTCGTCGAAAAGCGTGAATCATTCATGCCGCCACCGGGTAATAATTTATCGCCATGAATCATGGTGCTTTATATAAATGTATAATGATCCGAATAAATTATGGAATTTTGCAGGTTAATTCTAGAAGTTGAATTAAATTGAATACTGAATGGAAATTGGGGGGCTAAAAGTTGACAATAAGCTTAAGCCCTCGAATAATCGTCAAATTGTACAAATAGACCCACTCAAGCAAGTGCTCTTCTTTTTCTGCTCTCATTATCAATTAAATTAATTATATATGTACATAGAATAAACTTGAAATTAAACTTTCTATTTAGTGAAGGTTCGATTTATTGCAGGAATACTACCCATCGTGCATCACATAATCGAAAATTCACGGGTGTCACGTGAGATTTTAAGTGGGATCCGCGTATATGTACTTTTATATATTCATTACTTAATGTATGACATGCTACATCAATATTTTCATAATTGATAGAAAAAAAATATTTTTTTAAAAATTTTTTTTTTGAATTTAATATTTTGTTATTTATATATACATGATTATGAACCAGTTTTCTCGATAAATAGCCGGTTCGATTGATTCTTGACCGATTTTGATTTATTTTGACTGGTTCGATCGCTAAAATAGTTTTTGAGAGTGTTTCAGATCGGATTAGCACTAAAAAATATTTTTTAGTACTGTATGTTTTTTTTTGGTTCTATATGTTATCGAATTTTATTCTTAGTCATATATATTCCAATTTTTGATAATTTCAATCATTTTTTATGTGCATTGCTTATGTGTAATTACTGACGTGTCATTATACACATCAAGTTTCATGACCTCGAGTTTTCAATTTTTTTCTTTATATATTTATCACACTCAAATAGAAAGATTTAGAAACTAACACGCATACAACAAGTTTGGAAAGCAAAATCAGCAACCCCCATTAGAAATCGGTAGCTCAGACAATGCGGCACACTGTTGTCACTCATAATGCTGCTTCTCCAAATCTTAAATCCTTGATACACCCCAGGTCATATCGCATCAATACCACATCGGAAAAATAACTAATATTACTGCAAAAATTAAAGATAACAAATTAAAACTGACATTTGAAAACACAAAGATCATTATTAAAAATGTTGGAAAAATTTGCAACAAAGAATAACATAATTAATAGTTGAAAAATTTTCAACCAAGTGGTTTTGTGGTGGACCTAGCTTGTATGCATACAAACAACACCACATAAATACACAAGTCATTATTAGCTTTAATTTCTCTTTCCAAATGATGGCAAAACAATCACCAAAAGTGGGATGAAATAATTTTATATAAGAGGCGTTGTTTCAATCATGAACTTCTATTAAACGAGAGAATGATGCTTTCACATGAAAGTCCAATTCAAAAAAAAAAGTCTCGCAAGGAAATGATGAAGGATGGTATTGTGGAAATATCATGCTAAACGCGTAGGTTTGCTTTAATAAAAAAGTCGGTTCTATATGATAAGCCTTTTTCACTATAAATTTGAAAATCATTCCAATTAGATGGTGACTGGTATTGCCATTTTATGTTGAATGTACAGTTTAATTCCAGCAATATGTAATTTGTGTACTTTGTTGAAGGAATGATCAACAATTAATATTTGCTTTTTATGAATTTAATTCTGCTGAAACTCTGGTCCCATTTCTAATATTATTTTATTAATTACATAAATTAGCCAATTTAGTCATCTAAGTTAATGTTTTATTTTTTTTCTCTCACTAAGTTCTCGTTTCAGTCATGTAAATTTGGTATTTGCTGGTTTTAGTCATAGTTTCATAAAATGATTACATGGCGCCGGAGACATCTTCACTTTCCGATGTCATGTCAACATTTCGCCAAAACACATGACTAAAAACGAACAAAAAATATAGTTAAAGGACTAAAACACAGCTGTAAAACCCGTGATTTTGTACAATCGTGATCATATCTTTTATTAATATGATTATACTAGGATGGTGTAATCTTAGATATTAATATTTAAATCATTCAGAATTTTAAGATTTGTTTTAAGGTTATCTAAGTTGTGTAGATAATTGTATCGTGTGCATAATTATGAAGCTCGAAATTTAGATAGTATTATTTATTTTTCAACTTGAAAGTTGGTAGCTAGGAATAAATTTATCTCAATCTAAGGAATTAAAGAAGGAATTTTGAAAATAAGCAGATAAATGTCTAAGATTTAAGTTGATATTGAGATACCGGGAGAAAAAATCAAGCAAGAGATAATAAAATCCCTAGAATTCAAAATCTAGCAATATACACTATGAAATTTTCGAAAATTATATGGGGAAGGAAGAAGGAGATTTCGAATATCTACCTATATCACGGATATATCATGATTTTAGATTTGATTCACAGTTCAAACGCACTATAACTCTCGATCACGATAGCAGTCAACCCCTATAAATAGGAGGGCCCTAATTTTCGAAAACCACACCTCTAAAACACACAAAATTTCGAAAATTGTGCTCTAGTCTTCTTAGGAATTTTCGAGCACAGCGAAGCGCTGCCGCCGAAGAGGAATTTTCGAAAATTCCTGTACAAGCAAGCCTAGCTATTCACGTTTTTCTTTCAAGAATTCAAGGTAAGTGGGCAAATTTTAAATTTTTAAATTTTTGGGTTATGTGTTTTTCTTTTTTAAAAAAAAAAATGCGGTCGAACACCGTCTACGTTTTTAAATCTTGTTACGTTTTGTGAGGACACTGTGAGGATTCCCTGAAAATGGGTGGAATTCCAACATATGGCCCTTAACAGTGGGATAGAACTGTTTTTATGGCCTCGCCCACTTAGAGGATTAAAACTTAGGGACTGATATCAGTAAACCATGAAAGGTGAAAAATTGCAGTGTTATAATTATGAAAAGCATGCTGTAAATATATGTCATTTTCGAAAATATGAAATTTTTTTATGTGGTGTTCGATAATTCCCCCATTTACTGAGTATTCCCAAAATACTCACCCCTTACAACCTTTCCCAGATAAGTCCGAAGAACAGGTAGAAGAAGAAAAATCGGAACAGTTTTGGGGATGGTGATTAGTTTATCTTCGAATTTGGTAGACAATATTATTTTTTTGAATTTTAGCAATTTAAATTTGATGTTAGATTTTTCCGTAAATTTATTTTATTCAGTTGTAAAGACAGTTGTGTTTTTGAGAAATTATGAATAATAAACTGGTTTCGGTTTATACTATGCTACGAGGCTGGTTGTTTCAATTGTGTAATTGTCAAACAACGCCGGTGTCAAATCCCGAGTTTCGGGGCGGGACAACAACTAACATGACAACTTGGAGAACGAAATAAACTATTCTCACTGATTAATGATCAAGGAGTTGTCGTTCATATATACAAGCTTCTCATTGGGAAATTTCAAAAGGATGAGTGGGTATAATCACATAAATATTTCTAGTTATCTGTTCCCAGTTTAATTTATGGGCTGTGGCTTTAAGGGGACAAGCGCACAAAATTCACGTGAACTTTGGAATTATTATCATCATCATTATTATTGTTGTTGTTATACAACATCACATAAGTAAATTACGTGCTTTCACACACAACTAATCCATTGTAAATCTTATGTTTAAAGTTATGTAGCAAAATGTGTCATTCCTTTAAGTTAAAAAATTTAATTTTCATCGTGAATAATTATTTTTTTCACTCGAGATCGATAAATTGGAAAAAAAAAAAAGGGTAAAATCCAAGAAAGGAGACAAAGATGTACAAATGATATGAACACTAGTCGTGAGCGGGTTTTGCAAAATGGACGGCTGAGCGGAAAGACGGGGACTAACAAAGCACACCACCAAAAACCTTATCCATCATCATTCCCAATTTTATCATGCCACAAAATTATTATTATATTATTATTACGATATGATAAAAAAATTTATTATTATCATGCAAAAAAATTATATTTTTATTATATAAAATATTATAATAATATCCACAACGGGGATCCAATTCCCATTATACTAAATGATTTGTGGGGCACTATTGTCTAACCATGTTTTTTTTTTATAAAGAAATTTTTCTTGTTTTCGGTTCTTCTTTAAGTATCTAGAAATAAATAAATCTTCTTTAAGTGAGTCATCACACGACAAGTTTCTTATCCTTTCAAGGGTGAGAAGATGCACGTAATCGGCCCTTTCACTCTTATAACCATCTTAAAGATTTGGAATAATTTTATAAAAAAATATAATTATCTTGATATTTTTTTTTTGGATAAAAAATGAATACTTATACTGCTTCCAAAAAAATAAAATAAAAACAAATATGAGTCAAATATTATATCCTCATATTACTCAAAATCTTGTTTTTTTGTCGGCAGATAACATAAAATTCTTTCTCGATAAAGTAATTAAATGATCTGAAATCTCGTTTTCGTAACTGTGTTTCATTTAGATTTTGTACGTGCATGCTTGTAGCTCATTCGTGGTCAATAATAGTTTCCATTAATTTCATTACTTTATGCATAAAATTAAACAAGATTTAGTATTTGAGGTTAGAGTTTAAGACTTTTGTGTACATGAGAAACAAAATTAAGAATCGCGGCGATGACTTTTCACATGCCTCATATATATATAATAATATGATTTATGAATATTGGATTGGATTGGATTGGATTGGATTATTTTTAGGCGTGATTGAATCACATAATTAATTTGTGGTTAATTTTAATATAATCTGCATCAACATCAAATTGATACTACATCAGCGTCACGTTAGATTAACGAAAAAAAATGTAAAAAAAACAAAACAAAACAAAACAAATTTTATGAAATAATTAAAACTGATGAAATTTGATAACATAAAGAATCAAAATCGCAAAAAAATACAAGACGAATGCTGTTTTCCTAATTTTAAAATATGTTATTATATATATATATATATACACACACACTCTCATATTCATATAATTCTCTACTCAATCATATTAACATCAAACAAAAGAAATGTTTTGAAAGAGTCAATGCTAATCTAATTTCTTTCGTGTACAGTTTTGGTTGATTATGATGATTGCTTCTTTTTCTTTTTTCTTTTTTTATTTAAAAAAGGTGATTGAACTCATGCGTCTTGCAATTAGTACCAATTAACTAACAAAATATTGCGAGACGGTCCAATAATTGAAGAATGTCTTCATTTAAAATTAAATGTTGTCAATCATGCTGTTACTCTAAAATCTAAAGCAGTAATTATATTTGTATTTAATTGTTTTTTGTCTGTCGATGTGTTTGATTACCCTTTCAGCGTTTTTATAGTGACAAAAACTTGTGTGAGACGGTCTCACGAG
This sequence comes from Primulina huaijiensis, assembly GCF_012295235.1. Lineage (NCBI taxonomy): Eukaryota > Viridiplantae > Streptophyta > Magnoliopsida > Lamiales > Gesneriaceae > Primulina > Primulina huaijiensis. Next base: position 1,066,880 of record NC_133306.1, read on the forward strand.
TCATATTTTGTGAGACAGATATCTTATTTGGGTAATTCATGAAAAATTATTACGTTTTATGCTAAGAGTATTACTTTTTATTGTGAATATTGATAGGGTTGACCCGTCTCACATGAGATAGTGACATATGTTATTTATGTGTATACAAAGATTTCATGCATAAATTGTACAAATAAAAATTTGGAATTACTTAATTGAATTTTTTGCATATATTCCAATATTTTTAAAATCAATATAAATTAAGACGACTAACAAAATAAAAATGGAAGTTGAAGGAGTTTAGTGGGAAAAAAAAAACTATATTACGATTTATAAAAGTATGTCGAGAAAATAGACAATTTTTATACGTATAATTATATTGATGTAACGAGAGGGATTAAAAAATTTAGTGAGTTACTACTTGATGTTAACTCACATATATGCTAAAAAAATATTTAAATTAATTTATTTTTACATGAGATTGATTAATATATCATTCATGTGTAATTTATGACCTAATCTCTCAGCACAATCAGCCGACAACGCAGTATCATGTGTTTCTGAAAATGAGTGGACCAAAGCCAAACACACCCTATCTACTTTCTGATTTAGCAAATATCCCGATTCATATACATGAATAAATATTCCATCACCATTATAATCCCCATCCAACCACCTCTTTATGGCGTGTTTGGTCTACTTTTTCCTTATTTTCCTCCCCGTTTTCTATTTACCATATATGTACAGAAAACTCGACAAACAATTTATCATGTAAACCCCTATCTATTTTGTCTTTCGATTGATTAATTCGGTACTCGCAATTATAGAATTAATTATGATTCTCAGGATTCATATATTATTGTTATTTCTAGTTTTAGTTTTTGGTAAAACGATTCGTCACGTTTAATTCTCTTGCGAAATGTGAAAAATGTAAGGTTTTTTTCAGTATAAAAACGGTATATACCGATATCGTATCGAAATCTCGGTATACCGTACAATTTCGTTCGGTACGATATCGGTATGAATTTTCTTTTACCGTAATTTTCGGTACGGTATCGGTATGAATTTTCTTATACCGTAATTTTTGTACGATATATGATATTCGATACGGTACGGTACGGTATACCACCCCTAGTTAAGGCTAAGAACTGAACCAATAATTCCCTTTTTTAATCATCAATCGAATCACTTTTTCGAGAAATACAAGACATCTAAGTCGTACAAGTAAAGCCAATATATATA
>NC_133306.1:1068134-1291522 GCF_012295235.1 Primulina huaijiensis
TCTATATATATACACACACATATATATATACACACAGTGGATCCATCCTTCAAATTATTTTAATATAAAAAAGGAAAGATATTTTGTCAAAAAATTAAAGTAACATGAAACCCATTTTTTACTAATGAAACCAAACATGGCGCAAGAGACAGGTCATGTGGTCTGCCAAAATATAGTCTCGACAATAATTAATTGTGGAGACAAACTTTTCAAACATAAAAATTTGTTTAATTTGCGAAGGCACATTTTGTTATAATATATTAATTTATTTGTTTCGAAATTATTTTGATGCCTTGGGTTTATTTTTTTTAATTGATGTGTGGTTATCGAGTCATTGCTTCTTTGACCTTATCATACTGTACAAGATTACTATTTGCGCTTCAAAACATATATCATTAAACTAATTATGAAACTCAACGTTAGACCATTTTAGTTGTCTAACATCTGATAAAATCTTTTAGAGTTATATATATGAACTTGGATAATTCTCTCATCTTGAACTTATTTTTGAGGTTGAGTTAAGTCTAAATCTCAATCTTAACATGATATTATTATGAATTATTGCTTTAATACATTTGGAATTTTAATTAAATGGAACCAGAGAGAGTGGTGGGGAAAGGACTGTTAATTTGCTCCCCATCGGCATGTGAATTCCACGTATGTCGAATTAAAGAAGAGTGGAGGCTGATACTTCTTTTCGTTTCCTCGTTGTTGGCCATCATAATTGATAAGGGCAAGTGGGGTTCATTTTAGTCAACCTTTGATGTAAAAAAGTGGAGAATATTATTTGTTCCTACATTGAAATTATATATACTTAATGATTACATCTCCTCTTTATTCAATAATTAATATTTGCATATGTCATCATAGTTATCTAATTACAACCAAACATACACTCAATATATGTGATTACAAAAGGAGATATGCTTTATATTAAGATGAAATGATAACCATTGCGTGAGTGAAATTATTATAAAAAAAAATAACAAGATAGGATTTGAGATGTTGGAGGATTTTGTATGCAATGACTCCTATCAGGGGTATAAAAGTGCTTAGGGAATGACTTATGAAGTTATTTAACAAGATATTTACAACGAAGATGTCCGATCAATAGAAATACATCGAGGATCTGCTTTAATCATTTATCTTGGACTTGTAATGGACGAACTTACCAGATATATTCAAGACATGGTGCCTTGGTGCATATTGTTTGCATATGACATTGTTTTGGTGTATGAAATTCGTGAATGAGTAAATTCCACGCTTGAAACTTGTCGAGAAACTTTGGAAAATAAAGGTTTTAGACTTAATTAGCAGAATAAATAAAAAAAACATGAGATATAAGTTTAGCAATACTAGAAGCAATGAGACAAAAGTTAATGTTGGAGATGTTGAATTACCAACGAGTGAGACATTTAAGTATCTATGATCATATTTACATAAATATCGAGGAATTGATAAAGATTTATCACATAGACTACAAGTAGGATGATCGATTTGAGATGTGCAAGTGATATTATGTGCAATTGTTAAGGTACTCTTAAAACTAAAAGAGAAGTTCTACAGAATAGCAGTAGATCTGTTTTGTTATATGGATCTGAATATTGAGTAGTAAAGAAGGCACATGAACAAAATATTAGACCCGCAGAGATGAGGATATTAAGGTGGATATACGGACATACAAATATAGATAAGCTACTAAACAAGTAAATTAGAGAAAAAGTTGTGGTTGCATCCATTGAAGAAAATTGAGGAAGACACGCTTGAGATGGTGTGAACTAATAAAGAATAGCTTATAAATTCATAAGGGTATGTCATCCATTAGGCAAATCGTTTCATATGATACTCATGATATTAGGTTTATAACCTAACATTTGTGCTCTTATTGAGAGTAGATGTATCGGAAGGGACGACATAGAAAAGAGTTACCATCATATCATTGTCGATAATAAAAATTATAGACTGGATTAATGTTCTTGATGTATGTAACGAATACTGAAATGTGTGAATGTTGTGTAGAATGGACCGCCATGGATGCTGGCTTCTCAAAGAATCAATAATATTACAAATGTCTCATATTGAATATTAAAACTAATAAGAGCAACTAATAAATCCATGATGATAGACCACCAATTAGGCAGATATTTTGGGATAATATCTCTCTTAAGTTCATAACCTAACAGTTAGATATGTGAGATCATAACTAGCATCCTTGTTAATAAACAAAAGAGATTATAAAAAAAACTTGGATAATAATGATTAAACATTATATACATAATCTAAATATAGACCATGATTAAACCCAATACCGACAAACGATCTATATAAGCCCACCTCAGTTAGAGACATAAAGACTTTTGTGTTATTGTTATGTGTGTATAATATTTTGACATAATAAATATGTATGTGTCATGTGTGAGAGTGCCTCTTTTCATCATTCTCGCGCACAAATTTCTTTTACACACTTATTCCTTCGTTGATTATTAATCATAGAAACCCACCCCAGCAAAAGTCTCCCCTATTCCTCATATCCAGACAACAAAAATAAGGATATTTTCTTTTTTAAATCTTCAAATCTAAAATTAACTTTGACATTCATTTTTTATCAGAAAAAATATATGTTTGTATTCTTTGATCGACGAAAAAGTATTTATGTGCTCCATGGGCTCATGTGTTTTTTTTTTCAGATGAAATTTGGTACAAAATATTGAAAATATGATACTAATATTTGATATTTGAACATCAGTAGTTTCAAATATGGTATTGATATGTGATTTTAAGTACTCATACATATATGTAAGTATTGATGTTAATGACATATTTGTCTTTTTTGGATGAAAATTGGTACATAATATTGGAAATGTAGTACTAAATATGATATTTGAGTACCAACTGTTTTATATCTGATATTAATATGTGATTTTTGATAACCGAAACATGTATTGCAAAAGTGCAGGAATTAATAAAGTTGTTTAAAATTTATACTCAAAATCTTATCTTTTATAGCAGATCTAAACTATTTGGTGCTCAAATATCAAATACTAGTATCATATTTTTAATGTTTTGTAACTATTTTTACTCGTGAAAAGAGGGTTAGAGAGTGTAGAATCTTTTTTTTATAGATTAGGGAATACAATTTTCTAACAGAGATGTGATATAAATTTGAGTTTGAGTTTGAGGATTTAAAAGGAAATTTACCCCAAAAATAATCAAGAAAAAAAGAAAATAAAAAGGAATCCTTTTTTCCCAAATATATATACCCGCCCAACACCCTTCTTGATTCCAAACACTCACACACCCTCCTCTCTTTCCCACGCCAAAAAACTCCAATCTTTCCTCCCAACTTCACCATAAGATCAATGGATTTTGATGATTTACACAACACGGGAGGCTTGGTTTTGGGGTTGGGTTTGATTTCATCACCATTAACCCTGCAACACAGGTCCAAGAAGGCATCTCCAGCTCAAAATCTTGATGAGTTTTATGGTCCTTCACTGAATCTGAGTCTTTCTGGTGAAACTTATCAGATTCATGACTCTGTCAAAAAGGTGGATTCTGATAATAAGATTAAGGTGGTTTTCAGTGATCATCAATTGTCCTTGTACAGACAAGACAGCGCTGCTTCTTCTTTCTCGAACGTTAGTGTGAAGAGAGAGAGAGAATTTGGCAGCAGTGAAGAAGGAGAAATCGAAAGGGTTTCCTCTAGAATTAGCGATGAAGATGATGATGGATCCAATGGTAGAAAGAAACTCAGGCTTACTAAAGTTCAGTCTGCTCTTTTGGAGGAAAGCTTCAAGATTCACAGCACTCTCAATCCTGTAATTTATTTTTCATTCATCTCCATAGAATTTAATTAAAAAATCGACTTCATGTTTTCTAAAAACTATTATCACACATATGTTTGAAATATATTTTATATTGAGGGGTTTGGTAGATATCATTTGCTGGATGATTATATATAATTATACGTTGATTATATATAATTATATGTGTTTGTGTGTCTAGAGTCATTACAAACTGATATTTTTTCCCCTTGATTTCATCAGAAACAAAAGCAAGATTTGGCGAGGGAGTTGAAGCTTAGACCACGGCAGGTTGAAGTATGGTTCCAGAATAGAAGAGCCAGGTTGGAATCAGATCATCAATAATTCATCCACTTTTATGAAAACTCAGATTTCTTCACAAAAGCATACCGCAAAACCTTGAAAAATAATATATTTTTACTTCCATCTGTGCACAGGACTAAGCTCAAACAAACAGAAGTGGACTGCGAATTCTTGAAGAAATGCTGCGAGACTCTTACAGATGAGAACCGGCGGCTGCAGAAGGAGCTGCAGGAGTTGAAGGCGCTGAAATTGGCGGCCCAGCCACTCTACATGCAGCTTCCCGCGGCCACCTTGACTATGTGTCCGTCCTGTGAAAGGGTCGGCGCCGCCTCGTCACCCGCCTCCGACACCGCGGCTAAGAGCTCGTTTACGGCGGCTACGAAGCCACGCTTCTATAATCACTTCAACAGTCAATCGGCGGCTTGTTAGTTACATAGCCTCCGTTTATGGAATATAAATAAATTTTTATATATATCGTAGCGCATATGAAGGTCTCGTCCTCTCTCCCCTAATGTAAAAAATAAAAAAAACAATTCGGTCCCACTCTTCCCTCCGACCCTCCTTTTTGATTGGTCAAGGGCTTGTAAAAAATATTAAATTTTAGGTAATTTATAGAACCTACTTTCGTTTTTTTTTCCTTTTAATTTTTCCCTTCAGTTTTTTAAAGCTAAATGGGTGTGAAACAATTAAGAATCATAAATGTGTGGAAGGGATTATTTTTTTGTTGTTTTTCTCTCCATAGACATCCCTTTTCTTATGTAGGAATTAAATCTTCAATTATTTGTGTATTAATGTTGAATTATTATGAATATATATATAAATTTTGATATGTTTATCCTCACTATGTTCATTTCTTTGCCTATCGATATCAATGAAGTGTCATTTATATATTTGATGTGATGAAATATATCCAAATCATAAATTCAATATATGAGTAGCATCTTATTATTGAGCATGAACATCATATCAAAATTATATGATGAGCCGGTGAGGTGCCTTAATTTGAAGGGAACATGTGGGTCAAGCACCGCGTGTTGTTTACATCTTTTTTTAATTTGTTCTTATTATTTAATCATGAAAGCCACATCATCAATTTATTTAGGTGGGCTGCGACTTAATTTTGAAACACTTCATTACTCATTAGTATCTCGTTTGTCGGTGTCTGTGCGATTGTTATTTGCATAAATGGCATGGAAACTAGTATGTAACTTTGATAATTTGTTCTTTGTATAAGAAGGATTCCTGCTAGAGGCATGGTTTTCTCTTGATTCAAGATTTTTGGTTATTTTCCAACGAAAGTTATTTTGAACAATAATTCTCTCTCAAATTTTAGAGAGCTCTATATTGCGTTGTTGCTGTGAAATTTCGGGACACATAGTCTGATTTTTCAATTATTGATCCAATTATTGTATTCTTGATGTGACTTGTACTTGTAACATGTCAAACTACAATAATGAAGAGATAGAAATAAAAAGTCGCCAAATAGTGAAGCATGCTACATTGCATCATACGAAAATCTAGTTAATTCTAAATACGGCACATTATTGATCCACCACCAATCTAAACCACACGAGCAATTGTTTGATTATGACATACAAGAAATTGTTAATTATACCCGTACACCTGGGTTATGAAAGATATTTTATTATAAAATGGACATTGGACTCACGATTTTAATCATTCATCAATCAATATATTGAACTTGTGCTCGTAAAATATCATGCGTTAGATTCTACTTTTTAATATGCAGGACATTTATATTGTTGTCAATTATTATTATCATTGTTGTTGTTTGGTTTCGTTGTTTCCTTTTATAAATTTTTTGAGCTCGACCCGATTCATCTCACATAGATTGTATGTTCAAGTATTGATCAGTTGGGTTCTTTCAGGCTTTTTACATCATTGTAAAATGCTAAGTGAAGAGAATGTTGATCAAGAAAGATAAAGGTGAAGGCCTTGACTAGACACACACCCTCGCAGTTTTAGCCCTTGGATCCCCAAAGCAAGTGGGGGTGGGGGTGGGGCTATATGAATTCAATTGAGGCCCAGAAGATCCAGTTATCTCCCGCCGAGATAAAATTTTTTTTGTTGAATGCAACTCTGGCGTGGCATAGTTATCAAAAAGCACATATTTCGTTTTGAAATTTATGCATTCATTTGGCGAAATTACAAAGTGTAGTGGTAACTTTTGGGTTTGGTACCCAACAACTTTCCTGCTGAGAACGCCAAAAGCATAACCATCACCATCACAAGGATGTGTCTTGCCCAAGACTAACATCCACTGGCTTCTTGTTCTCAAACTTCGCCCACTTGTGCCGAAAATTTGTCAATTTATTTATTATCATAAGCCTGTTTATGTAAAAAAAACAAGCTTAACGTTCAAGCCTAGAATAACATTTTGATAACAGAGTGAACTGAAATTCAAAAAGATCGAATTAAATAAGTTTAATTAATCAAACCGATCAATGCTTCCATAAAATCCAAGCAACAGGACTCGATTTTTCACGAGAAACAAAGCTCGTTGAAACGAATTGTACAAACAAATGGGACTAATTGACTTTGTTAAATAATCATAACAATGTAAATAAACAAATTGAAATATGTTTAGAAATAAGTACTCCTCTAATGAGAGATACCTCGATATTTCACGTTGGCCCAATATCAAACTTACCTATTTTTTAAAAAATAATCATAACAATGTAAGAATTCCTATTATTCTACCATTCCTAGAGATGAGCTAATCACTTAGGGCCTTGACTATTTCAGCAACTAATGCGACCTATAATATTTACATTTGAAGGGGCATCAAATTGAACCAAAACAAGAATGGATATTAACTAATCTTCCTGTCTAAGAATAAAGATCATTAGCACTGGAAGCGCTTTTCCTGAAAATTGGAAGCAACATGCAGAGGAAGCATAGGTGAAACATTTTGTCGAGTGGGAGTTGGAAGCTTAGGACAAACCAGAGGGGAGTTAACTTGAGATAGCATCCTGATGAGTTGGAAGATGTCCAAATGTAGCTTGCATGGTACCACCACAATGCGTGATCACACTTCGGCAATGGTCCCATGCACTGCTTGTTTCAACATGATGATTCATGTTTACTTCCTGCTTATCAGCCACTGCCCATCCATCCTGTAAACCATAACAGGGTTTAGAAAGGTCACAAGGGATACTATGGAGAAGTAAGTTCAAGAATATTAACAACCATCTGTATAGTTTATTGAGACATTTGTGCAATAATTTTGTTATACTTACGTTTTACCTGTTGCTGTTGCTGCCTAAAGTTGACCTCAAAAGATGAAGCTGACACTCCATGCTCATCACACGGAGATGGAGAGATATAGTTTCTTATGTGCGGAAATGAATTGCGCAAGCCAGCAGAATGTTGATCAAAGGCACCAAAACCCAAAATCGGCCGGTTGCTTTGCCGTGGCTGATAAGCTGATGGGTTGAAACCATGAGAAATGTAACAAAATGAACTGGGGTGGTCCTCTTGGCAAAAATAGGGAGGAAGCTTCCGATTGTCTTCAGAAAGTGATCTTGAGCTGAGCTCACTTGTTCGAGGATAAAAACAAGTTAATGCACCACATTCACTGCGGGATGGAGAACAATGTAACGAAGAGTAATTCTTTTGTTGCAAATCTAGTGGTGTAGTCATGTTGGACAACCCAAGGGGTTTCATCTTTGTCCCTTCTTCAACAACTATTCCTTGCTTTGCTCCAAGCTCTACTATTTGCTTCTCATCAAGACCTAAGCTCATAAGCAGATTCCATAGATGTCTCTGGGCTTCTCTTTGGCTGGAGATAATTTGGTCTCTCATTGCCATTTCAAACTGAAGTTCTGTGTTGGCCATTCCCTGTATATTTGCAAAAATAGACATTAAAGTGCTGATAAGTTATAAATATAACCACAGAGGAAAAGAGGAGGAACTATAACTCAATGCCTGATATTCATAATGATTAAAATTCCATAAAGTTCAGAGAGAAACCATCTTTTTCAAGTAGACAAGTAATTTTTGAGAAACAGGGTGGAGATAAGTTGAGTTCCAGTTGAACTTTGAAAAACTTTCCTAGCTCAAGCTTAGGTATAGATGATATTTAAATGGCATTTTATTTAATATTATGGTTTAATATTATAACTATTACATGTTGGTCCAATAAAAAAATTGTTTCATATTCAACACCCATCATATATTTTGTAAAATAAATACTTCACATATATAAAGTTATTTCAATAGTTGATATTAAATGTGTTATGGAAAATAATTTATAAATATATAATAGTCAGTAAGTTTTCTAACACTAGTAGTGGAACTCGCCCGGTTGCCCAGCCCTGCTCAACTTGCATGAAGGGAGGACACCAAAAAGCTGGCCTCAATCAAATCACAAATCTCTTATAAAAAAATCAACTGACTAGAAGTAACTATATAAATATTTGTTTACCAGAAGTCGGTATTGACTGAGAATGCCCAAATAAGTTTTGTTGCCATTGTTTTTAATGGCTTCTTCTATCATATCTTGTAGTTGACACCGGCGTTTCTCGTTCACTTCAACTTCCTGAGTGATACAGTCATACAGAACAGGTGAAAAGGTTTAAGCAAATTTGACAAAATAATGAAATATGGAAGATAATCCACACCCAGGTGTACAACCTTCTGGTAATTGACACCAAGCTCGTCATTGTCGCGAATATTGTCTAGAATCACCTGACGCCTCGATTGCAAAGCCTGCACAACTGCCCCTTCGTTTTCAATAACCTGCAAGAATACAACATAGTCCTCCAATAATATTCTCCAATTAAACATCAATTTGGCATTCAGTGAGGATAAATTACACAAAACTGGATCAGATAGGTCCTTCAAGAATCAAAGGAGCAGATAAACAAATAATAAGCTCAAATCATTCATATATTCAGCAAAAAATCTGGAAGGAAAAGTCTCCGTCTAACCTGCTGCTTTGCAATAGCATCATCAAGATGTTGGAGTTCCTTCCGATTGCGAAGGTTAGTTTCATCGAGTTCGATTAGAGCCTTATGCAAATTTATCCTGTCCTGGACGTTTTCACTAGTTTCTTGGCTCAGTGCGTTCAACCAAGATATTTCATCATCTATATCTCTTTCAGTAGGCTTGGCATTAAGTTGAGTCTCTTTTTCAGCCAACTCCTTTCTCAAACGGCTGACCTCCCCCTGCAAAGTAAAACGATCTCTCATGGTATAGTAGGACTTCAGTTCCAAAATGAAGTATGTTATTTAAAAAGATTAATCACCTGAAGGTTGTCAATCATCTTTTGGTAGTCTGATACATGAGCATTGATTGTGCCTATATTTTTCTGACATGTATTATCACTTTATCAATGACAATGTCCCAAATGAACTTTAGGAAAATGAATAGAATATAAAGAAAAGTACATTACAAGCAAATCGCACTTCAAGAAACTAAATTGAAAGGAGATAAAAATAGGCAGACATCATTTAAGCACAAAATATATTAATAAAATCGTCAAAGTAAACCCACGAGAAAAGGGGTAATTGATAAGAATGTGATACTAGATTAATTGAAACGTGAAAGAGAATCCATGTAGCCAACCTCCAGATAAGTATAAAATAAGGCATTGTCAAAGAAGACAACACTTGGCACAATTGCCATACGAGATCACCAGTCCTTTCATCTTCATTATCTCACCTGTATATGTGTTTTTATTTCCTTTGCGCGATCAGCATACTTCAAAGTATTGACTGTATGGTGATACTGGTTGTCAGCAGGAGAGATAGTGGCAATCATTACTGTTTGAGAATTACCACTCAGACCATCCTTAAGAATCCGTGTCAACTTACTGATGAAAAAGTTCAGAATTATTTAGTTATACATCATGTGAGAAAACATGTTGCACTTGCACCCAATAATAGATGTACAGAAATGGAGGAATGGAAGGGGATGGGGGCAAGACAGAGAGACCTATTGCGGTATGGAACATAAGCTAGGCCCTTCTTCTGTTTTTTTCCTAAAGCATTAATGCAATTTGCCAAAGCAAGAAGTGACCGGTTTATATTGGCACCATCTCTCAGTTTTTGTCCCCCGCTGTTTGTCTCAGATGCTCTTTCACTGCATTATGAATTTTCACATTGGTACTCCATACCTTTAAAAGAAGCATGCCGAAACTGTTTGAAACAAATACAAAACACAAAGACAGACCTGCCAGCAAGATCCACCAGTGCGAGTTTTCCTCTGATAACCTGAGTGGGATATCTCTTTTGCAGTTTTCTTGTCACGTTTATTTCCAAAACTGCATGGGAACTGTCAAGAAATATTTGTAAATACATCGTACCACGCAAAAAGGTAGGTCCACTCAAGAACGTTAGTTGGGTTAGTGGTTATGTACAATTTTAAGTCATTTTATGTGCTTTGTATGACGCAATATCTGGGAATTTATTACTTTCCCTTCTAGTTCACGTTCCATGGTTTGAAAATTGTATTGACTGATCCAATGTGTAGCTAATTTACTTAAACAAGCCCTCAGCTTTCTTTGAGCACCTTTTTTCAACAGCTCGATTCTCTATTTGATAAGCAATCTGTACTAAGTATAGCTAAGATCGAAATATAAAACAGATGTATATATGGTCGTACTAAATGCAATGGAAAATATATTCAGCTGCTATTCACTTTTAAAGGATGTCACTGTTCTTAAATCTGAGGCAGTATGGTACTACCAAGGGCAGCAAAACTATCAGAACTAGTACACAAAAGTTGTAATCACGCACCGAGAAGAAGTTTCATTGACCTCTGTGCTTTCAGTTTTACGTCTACTATTCCCCAAATTCAAAAGTTCAAGAATCCTAACAGCTGAGTTCACCTGTGACATGCAGCAACAACGTTAAAGACCAACGATGCTCATTATAGTTCATCTCCACAAATTTTATGGCTGCCTATTAAGAATGTAACCATTAGCCATGGCTCAGATAACTTTCAATCAGCTGATCTGCCTTATCATAAATATTTCCAATGGATCAACAACTATAAGACTTCGTAATTTCTACAGAAACATGATAAATGACCTTAATACTTCTAAGGCCAGCAACAATTATTCCTTGTACTGGATCCTCTCTCAGTTCCAAGTGACCTGATGATTTCTCAAGCAAGTCATAGATGACCTGTGGGAAATCAAAGTCAATTATGAGAAGACAGCTAATCAATTATCAAAACCTTTTAATTTTCTCCAAGTAAACAAGCGAAAAGATCTACCTCATTGTATACTTCAAGGAATGAACAAGTGACTTCAAAATCGTCAGAGGTATTGTCTTTCTCAATTAGATCAAAAATGGTATTGAGACTGAGAACCATAAGTCCAGGATCGTCTTGAGTTCCAACCATGGTATATGTTTTGCCACTAGATAAGTTTAAAAAGAATAACTTAAAGGATGCAATGGAATTAATTTCCTTTTTAACATATGACAAAATTCAAGAAACCATTTTTCTAAGCCTAAATTTCAGATGATTTTTTTAGCAAGCTGTCTTTGAGGTATAATAATCATTTACACCTGCTTCTCAGCGACTTAACAGACTACAGTTGACACACGTTAAGAAGGATATAAGTTAATAAGCAAAGCGTATAGGTATTGCAGTACTAACTATGATTCCAAGACTATCAGACCCATCAGTAAGACAGGAAGAGTCCAAAGTAAATGCCACTTACTTTTACTTGACTTGGAAGGTATAAATAAAGCTTTTTCAGCACAGATATTAACAACATTCACCCAAAAAAAATTTGTATCAGCACAATAAGATGGCCATGCTGCAACTGAATGGTTATTAGTCATTTTTATATACCTCCCAGTAGAACCATAAGCGAACACAGTTGCATTGAGACCTTGGACAACCCCAAAAATAGTGGAACGTATACTTCTCTGGTAGACATCCTGAAGAAAGCAGGAAAAAATCGGCCGTCAGCATCTGAAAAAACTCCACATTATCAACTAGATACTTATAGAACTAATTTTAGCATAAAAAAACCATGCATGATGCAACAGTTCTCATTTCACATTACAAACATGAAATCATGTTGAGTATTATGCATCAAGCTTCATTCTTCAACTGTAAGTTCCCATCCAAATTAGAGAAGTTCCTGACCGCACTAGCGAAAAGGGCTAATAGAAAGGAAGAAATTACAGTCAACTGAAAAAGAGAAAAATACTCAAGTATATCCTTTGCATAAAACATCAGCCCTATTATGTATAATATCATTGTCATCGCTCTGACAGATGATACGAAATACCGCTTCAGAAAATTTAAATCATCATATTTAACGCATAGGATTACAACTATAACTTAATACATTTTCGCAATAGAAATGCATAATGATTACCAAATTGGTGGAGTTAGGACCATAGGCATAATCAAAAGTATATCTCCGTTCCTTGGTTCGATTCTGTATACGATCTAAGTAGTCCTTTGAAAGGTCTGGATCCAAAACAATCACTTCCTGCAATTTTTTTTTACCCCCATCAGTAATTTTATAAAAATACATTTTTCTTTGCACTATCAATAAAAAATTAAAAAACCTTATTATTGTGCACTCTAACGATATCACGACCACGTTCTCTCTCAGTTAATGGCCTGCATTTTACAGCCACCTACAATCAAACCAAAAACTAGGATGTGAGAACTTGAAAATCAAAATATAATAAGCAAGAAAGCAACATTAGAAATGAAAAATAGCATAAATTTCAACAGGATTTCGAGGGAAAAAGCAGCACTGACTGTAAGAGTTGTTGTTTTTTTGGTAGCTGGAGCTCTAATGCTTGCCATACTTGGTCAACATTGGTGTCAAAACTCCACCCAAATACTTGAGCTTCCTTTAAACATCAAATAGCTTCGTCAATCAAGCAACAAAAATATTTCCCAAAAAATGGGTACCCAGAAAAGGAATATCTAATCATCTGACAAAACCAGTCTTTTTACCATAAAATCAAAATATATACATATATAAATATATATACACATTTGAATTAATCGCCATTTATCTCGGAAAAATTCAACCGATATCATTAAATCTCAGAGATCGAAACCATAAAATGTATAAACCCTAGATTTCAAAAAATCAGGTTTCCAAACAAAGTTGCAACATTTCACCGATATAAAAACGGGATGCAAAATCCATAACAACAATTCACAAAATCACATTTGCCCCCGCAAGCTCAATAACATCGACACAACATCGTTTTCGAAGCATTAACGAAACCCAAAAAGAAAAAAAAAAAAAAAAAAAAAAAAANTGAAACAGCTGGATTCTCTGGAATAGAAGAATGAAATTAATGAAAATCAAAGAAGAATCAGATATCAATGCAAATGAAACAACAATGCAGGATTTATTCAGAGTTTGAAGAAATCAAAATTGTCCCCTTCAAATCTTTCAGACACAGACAATGGTAACGCTTTGCATTAAATAGCAAACTCACAAATACGATTTAATGAATAATAATTTTTTTTAGAAAAAAAAAAACATAGATATAATTAATAATTAATTACATTTGCATTTGACGCGGGTAATCGAGAACAGAGTTTTTTTTTTTTTTTTTTTTTTTTTTTTTTTTNTTTATACTCCTCGAGGGAACGGTTGGGCGATCGTGACCGTCGATTCGAGACTTCATTCAATTTGAAAATGATAAGCTTTTGAGAGATTCGGTTGCATCATTGGAAGGGAAAAGTCATGTTCACCCCCCCCCCCCCCCCCCCCGGGAGAGAGTGACCTTTTTGACCTCAACATTGAGTTTGGAAAATTTAATAATTACACCATATTTAATCTCGTCTTAAAAACAAATAGAATAATAATAATAGTACCAATTATTATTTTAAATCTTAAAAATAAGATAAATTATAATATTAAAACCATTTGAAATATAAGATTTGAATAATATAATATCGGACATATGCAAAGATTATATTTTATTTGTTTCCATATATTCATTTTTTATATATATTGTCTTTCCTACACTATAATTTTCAATGAGAGTTTCTCTCAAACTATTATCATATATATGTAACTTTCAAAAATTTACATGCACTTTTTCATTCTTTTGTATTCCAACAACTTATACGACCAATACATAACAAAAATCGAGATATATTAAAATTTAATACTATAAAATTCAAAATTTTGAAATTTAAATTTTTTAACAATTAATTTATCGTTAATGAAATTAAAGGGAGTTCGGACTTAGTACAGTGCAACATTCTTGGTTTGGTGGGTAATAAATGAGTAGATTATGATAGCACATAAAAAATATTAATATTTCAAAAAGTTGGCCAAACATGCATGGCTGTAACTAGTGCCTAAAGAAGAAGATATCTTCGTATGTTCATCGTAATTTAACAAACCTTTTTAGGAGTGAAATTTTAAGTGTAGTGTTTACCTTGTGTGTTTTCATGATTGTATTTTTTAATAATTATTTTTAAGTTAAAGGAATTTTTATATAAAACTTTGAACAATTACATTAAAAATATTGTAATTTGTAAGTATTGTTTGGATAATGTGTAGTTTATTTAAAAAAACAATAATGAAATTAAGTTAAAAATATTTTAATTTATATATATCTTATATAAATAATTTAGCAATCATTTACGTATTTTTTTTTTTGGGATAGGAATAGTTTGATAATTTAAAATTAATTTGTATAGAATCATTTAAAAATGGTCGGATCAAAATATATGTGAGATAGATTTATTATAAAAGTAACTATAAATAAATAATAAACCACAATACAAATATTTAATTCTTTTATAGACAAATTAACTGTCACTAAATATAACATGTGCTTGAAATTAATGATTAAAAGATGGATCAAGTTATATGATCAACAGTCTCCCACCACCATTTTAGCGTATTAGAACATTGATCACCCAAAAGCACAATTGTTTACACCAGATTTTCATCCACTTTCAAAATATATTTATCTCACGCGTTTCCTATATCATTCTCTATAAATACACAAAAGAAAGTTTACATATAAATACTAAACCATTCACACATAAGAACAACTAAAATATAAAATCAAATTCCCAAAAATTTAATTTTTAGCATGCACATTTCAAAAACTACATTCAAACATTTGAGTCGGAATTAATTTACAGCACAATCAAGCCACGCAGTTAAATCCCAGGTCTAAAGAGCTTTTGGTTTCTTGATTTCTAAAGTAAATTTATTGTGCAAGGGCCACATGTCAGCAGAAAAATAGACAGCAACAAGAGCTCTGTAAATTTTAGTAACTAAAACTCATGAATTACACTTCCGGCTCTCAAGAATTGAAGCCTAAAACTAAGAAATCAATCCCATCCGCATGTGACCTCAGGCTGGCATAAATCCCAAAACTATAGCACCCGGCAACCGGGTGACCATGTTTTAAACAATCCTCCTCCGTTGAATAAAATGCATTTGCTTTATCAGATTGATATTTTGCCCTCCGCGGGTTCAACCATCAGTGGCCCAGTTTGCGTTTTCTCTCCAAACGCAGCTGCTGTTTCCTTCTTTCCTCCTCTTCTAACTTGCGGAGCTCTTCTTCATCCTCTCTCTTGCCAATTTTTTCACTGCATAACAAGAAAAACATGTCCGACAGAGTTCAGGCTGGGTAACTGGTTTATGAAAAAATGCTCTCATTTTTTGTCAATGTGTAAGTATCCTTCGAACATAAACTCAACAATATAAAAAAATGTATGGAACACTCGAGAATGAAAAATAAAGACTTGTCTCGCATAACGTTCCCCGTAATATATCATCCTTGCCTAGCATCCGCAGATTACAAGAAAGAGTGCTACTAGTAAGACATGAAGGGACATATTAATGAACAATGCAATACTATTATCTTAAAATTAAAGAAGTTAAACAAACCAAAACACCACATGAACATAATATATTAAGTTCAATTTATCTCACTCACCTGCGTCTCTCCTCCCTCAAAATATCATCAAAATTCGCTTCCATGTCACTATCATCATCTGCATCTTGATACTTGTTGGGATTATACCTACAGAAGATATTAAATCGATGAGAACTAGAGATTAAAAAACTGCAGCGAATAGTGTCAGGAAATAGGGACAAAACAGAGAAAGTGCGAACAGAAATATAATCATACCCGAACATTTTTCTGATCATATTTATAGCTTTATCGTCATCAGAACCGTCAGCAAAAGGTTGCCTCCTAATTTTTGCCTTTGGACGAACGTCTGCCAATGTACTGCGAGCTGAGACTTTTGTAGAGTGCTGCTTCACCTGCCAAAATCGTAACCCAAATATAACCCAAGGAGGAAGAGATGTACAAGCAACTTATTGCTAACATTAAATTTTATAGATATTCATACGTTATGTCTAGAGGGCAGCAATGTCTGTTTGGGTATGACTTTTGGCTTGTTCGTTTCTCGAGACTCCTTTCTTTGTACTGATTGATTTTTCATAAGAGAAGGTTGCGAGCTTGAAGGCATAGGTTTCCGCACACCAGGTTGAATGTATGGTGTTGGTTTACGCACAACGGATTGTACAGATGGTGAAGGATTTGATTTTTCCCGACCAACCACAGAATTTTTTGCTATAGATTGAGCGACTTTGGTACCTAACGAGGGACCATCACTCCTAGAAGGAACAGATTTGGGCCCCAAAGGCCGACCTGGACCACTTCCACTATTGCTACCGAGTTGTTTCCTAGATTCTACTGATAACCTGCTGGTACGATCTATCTTCTCTGGGCCAACTTTAGTTTGGTTGCCTGAAAGCAGTTGCTTCCTATGTTCATGACCATTAGAGGCTTCTCTTCCTCGATCATTGACCACCCGTTTACTATTTGACAGTGGCTGAGTGGATCGAGCGTCTTCAAAAGCAGCAGAAAACCAGAATAAGTCCACCATAAAAAAAAGTGTTTGCAATAGGTATTTGTGGCAATGAACCAAAGGGAACCATGGAAGAGGAACACACCAGACTTGGGGACAGGCACATTTCTAGACGGAGGACTTTTCATGGGCGCTGGAACCTCAGCATCTTCAGATAATAGAAAGGAATAGTCTCTAGTGCTCTTTAAGATTTCTACTTTTTTTTTCAACTGCATTAATTATCAGCAGACAGGAGTAAAAAACAAATACAATAATCAAAGAGAGAGTGACAGGTCACGGAGAATTATTACCCCACTCGTAACTTTTGTTTGAAGGCTGGATTGATGCTTTGGTCTAACATTGGTTGTAACTGAGCTCTTATTATTCTGCAGAGAAATTCTGAATGTCAACAAACAACAGAACCGACGGAGTTCTTCATTTTTGCTAGTATGCAACTAAATAGATGTACAAGTGCTACATGCTGCCACAGGAGAGGTTGATCACCATAATCCTAAGAGGACCAATAATATGCAGCATGTCATATATCACTACAATCATAGTTAAGACGTCCTCTTCTTGGAAACCTTCAAGACTCAACTATAGGAACAATGATGTTAAGCAAAAAACTTTTCGACACCAAAAACAAGATTACCGACAGCATGCCTTAGTACATATGACCTCTATATCTTTAACTCTCGCACATTATATTATATTGTTATTACTAAAAGCAACAGTTTTTAAGCACAGTGCAAATTACAGCTATAATTTATGTAAATTATATGAAAAAAAGTTAACAAACCAAGCCACCAAGATGATGCAAACAGAAGGAATATAGTGAGAAGAATGGTAATAATTTCAAAAAAACTGAATCTTATATACATACATCATATTTAGGTTTAGCAATTCTAGCAGCCAAATTTGGATTTTCCAATAAGGACTTGCTTTCTTGAATCACTCTCTGGGCAATAACTGGCTGTGAGGGCCCAAAGAAGGAACCATAGCTGCAAAAATCGCCAGTCAATTTTGTTATCCAACTAAAATGCTTTGAAACAATCTACTCATTGACATGATTCATCAACACTGTCACATTCACCAAATTGATCCACATCATAAGTTGGACCTAAATAATAAGCATGCTAAACATAGTGGAATATGCTTTAAAAAATATAATCTTATAAAAAATCAATTATCCCGATAAGTTTATCACTTTTCGGTTATTTTTGTTGGAACAGATGTAAAATTCACAATGCACAAACTTAAAATATTAGGGCAAGACATAAATATCGGGAATATCGCAGGTTAATGAAGACATGTCAATGGACAAATGCATATGCCTCAAATCATATCCAAATATATGTGACAGGGTACCCATTACCCTCCTCTAACCATCACTTCCCGTCTTTCCCTGGACTTGTATCCAGAACAATATATCAAGTATAAGGTATTATTAAATTACGGACTTGTGACTAGAACTTACTTGTCCTTACGATAAGTATTCGCTTTGCCTCGATAACCAGAATTGGCAGTCCCCAGTTCCTTCTTCATCTGCTTTCTAATTGATTCTTTTAATCGATTCCTAAGTTCAAGATATTCCAACTCATCCTGGGTAGGCTGGCAAGTTTCTTCCTCCTCATATCCGCCTTCATCACCCTCTTCTTCTGGCTCTGTACCATCATTTTCATACTCATCCAAGTCTTCATACTCCTGCACATACAAAAATAGTTCTAAAAGGATACCAAATAAACAATCCCATAAAATTTAATAGGGAAAAAACGACAAAAGTGAAACTGGTAGTTGCTTACATCTCTTTCATATCCGTGCATCGCAATTTGAAGAGCAAGTTACCTGTAGTATATATAGATGCTGGCTCTCTCAGAGCCCTGAATAACGAAACCTGATAAGAAAGTAGGAAAAAAACTAAATTTGGACTGAGATAAATTTGATCTTCTCAATGACATTCGTTTCAATTTCAAAGAGTCAAATGTGAATGCTTTGGAAAGACCGGCCATCCACCGAGAACACCATCCAAATTAAAAACTGACAAATGCTAGCGTAAAGTCATTCGGATTGCCAATTTCTTCTTCCTCTTGTATTTCTTATGGTCTCGTAGTTGTTCAATAATTCCTAACCAAATAGTTTTGAATCAACACTTAAAAAATTTAAGTAACTCATGAACAGGAAAACTATGGATTCATTAGAGAGGTGGCCAGATATCAATAATCAATTAAGAATTGAAAAAAGAAATCTACCAAATTTTTCAAAGAGGGACAAGAACGGAAAGACTCTTCTCCAGTCAAACCTTATATCGAATCTTCAGTCACCAAAGGACAAAAGAAAAACATGAAATCACTGAAATATATTCCGAAAATCAGCCGAGGAAATGAAGAATGACTCCCGATCAACTATTTTAAAAAATCCAATTTCACCGCTCATTAATTACAAAATCGTTTCAAAACAAGTACGTAAAAACCCAATTGAAATCTGATGTATATTAGTTTCCCAATTAAAATATGATATATATTAGTTTCTCGAAAAAAATCTGATACATGATCGTTTTAAACCAAAAAGATTGCGATTATCGCGTGATACGTTAAAATCTATGGAAATTCTACAGTAATTGCGGTGACAAACACATCAGAAACGTAATTCTCCGATAAAATCATAGAAAAAAAAAACAAATCTTTGAATGAAGTTATGCCAAATACCTTGAAATCGACGAACGCCAACGGAAACAATCAAAATTCAATCGCCAAAATCGAAAGCGATCAAAAAAGGAAACAGATCTGAGAGGCGTATTCTGTTGTGGGCAAAAAGCGAGTAGCTTATATAATTCGGAATTGAAATCCTGCGAACTTCTTAGCGAGGCTGGATACAAAGAAAACGCGCTTAGGCAAACCGAAAGACCTAGAACAACGGGGGGCATCTGCTATCGTGCGCTGGTGATGCAATAAATTGACATATTGTTATATTAACTAATATAAATAATTTAATTGAGACAAATTAATATATAGTTAAACTAAAAAATCAATTTTATCATTAACATAAATTATTTTAAAGTTAAATAATCATTAATAAACTCAATATTTTATTTTTTTAAATTATATTGATTAAATTTTAAAAATATATATTTATTCAAAAACTATGTTTTATAAATAATTATCAACTCAATATAAAATTAATTTTTAAATTACATTGATAAAAATATAATAAATAATTATTTGTCACTAGATCTCGAAAGTATTATTTTCGGACCACTAAAGAAAAATAATCATTTTTTTAGTTTTTAAAAATTATGTATTATTATGTTCGAATTTAGGAGAGTGTTTAAGATAAATCGTGAAAAGACAGATATTTTAGAAAAAAACCGATGGGACGTGGCTGTCAAAGCATCAATATGACAACACTTAAAAAATCTCACTCATTCGCGATTTTACGTAACTCCAATGCCCGAAAGTTTTCATACTTAATTTAGATATTTTTGATAAGTTTTATAGCTTTCCGAATTGTAATTAAATCAAATTTAAATGAAGTTTAGTGACTTTTCAATGGTGTGTGATGGCCGAAGCACCAATACGACAACACATGAAAAATTTCACTCATTCTCGATATATAACTTTCATGTTGAAAGATTTTTCTGAATTCCAACAAATCGATACCAGATTTTGAAAATCTAAAATGATGAATATTTTTGTTTCGGTCGTCCGAAAAAAATATATTGAGGTCCGATGTCAGATATTTATTTATTATATTTTTATCAAAATGATAAAAAAAATTTATTGCAATGTATCATAATATAATTTTTAAATAAATATTGTTTTAAAAAATCAATAAAATAAATTAAATAATCATAAAAAAAAGTATGCATCTGATTGAATTTATTAATGATAATTAGATTTAAAAAAAATTTAGGTTAAATGTATAATTTATTTTTCAACTGATCATATACCAATTTACTAATTTTTAAATAGTTCATGTACCAATTATGTTACTTATAACCGTGCATGTATCGATTTACCAATTTATCAATAGTTCGTATACTAAAATGAATTTTACTCATAAAAAAATCATTTTTTCGAATCCCACTAATCTATTCGTAATTACCATTATTATTTCGTAACTACCATTATTATTATTTGGCAAATAAAATTACCATTAATAGACTAACTTATCTTACATTCTTTTCCTAAGTTGAACTTACAATTATTTTGTTATTGAACGAAGATGTAGTTAGACAATTCAAACTTAAAAGTTAGGTTTGTATTTGAATATATTGAAGAATATATATTTTTTAGAAATAAAATATAATCAGTTTGTTTTAGTCTACAAATATCTACAGTCAAGTTTAATTTGGTAGGTTCGTTGCGAAGAAACTCTATCATCGTTTTTCTTTATTCATCGACAAGGCTCGAGTTCAAGATTCTGATTATAGAGGATATCTAATATTTATTATTTGTATACACTATTTGAAAAACAATAATTTAAAAAAAAAAAAAAAACCTATCTACAACGGCACATAGAAATGACAAAACAAATTTTTTTTTATATCATATCAAGAATTAACTCAGTGACAAAGATATTCGATCAAACCCACGAAAAATATTAATTTTTATGTTTAAAATATTTTTTTTCGTTGTAAAAATATAATTCTTTTTTGTTATGTTATGAATAAATATTGTTTAATATATGCTAATTTGAGTGAAAAAGTATTGCTTTTATATCAATTATATCTTGTCTAATATATATCGATTTGAGAGACAAATTATTATTTTTCATGATTTTTTTTTTACTTCAGGTATAAAAGTATAGAACTAAAAATTCGTCTCACAGTCCATAAGACTGTTGCACATGAAGCAATAACAAAATACACGCACTTTGAATGTATTATATAATAATAGCAGTCGAAAGACATACATTGCATGTGTTATTATTATACATTAATTCACTACAAATCTTGAAAAAAAATGCGACATGGATTAAAAAAATTGATGATAGAAATAATATATAAGCTTTAAAATATTTGTGATATTTAATTATTTACAATACAATCACAACGATTCTCCGTTAATTCATGTGTAGCATAACAATATGAAAGAAATAGAAAAGATATGAGTATAATTTTACTTACTATATTTTAATTCAAGATATGTAACAATGAATTCATAATAAAACCTAAAAAAAAATGTCCATGAATATATATTTATTTATAGTAATAAAATAGCATATCAAATGAAGAATCACGTGACTCGATGTATATCATAATTGAAATCAAAGACACCCAAAATGTAAAATTGAAAATAGATGTGCATGTAATAAAGTTATTGTTAAAAGTAAAAATTTACGGTAAAAAATAAAAATATCAAATTCACAAAATATAATAAAATACATACTTATAAAAAAATTTTCTACTCAATTGTGCGTTTTCTTTACAAATTGAGAGACATATTTATAGAATTTCTTCGAAAATAATCCAAAAATAAATAAATCATTACATACATCATCACATACTAATTTTCAATATTTACAACTCTTATTTTCAACATTCAATAATTTCAATTCTTATTTTCAATAGTTATATATATATTATATATATGTGTAATAAGGCAATTAAAATATAGATGGGCTTTTCCTTTAAAAAAATATGTAGACAAGAATGGGCTTTTGGTGGTAGCTAGTGGTCCAGTCCATTACGCTCAAAACAGATCACAGATGCTTATAAGTGCTGACCTATGGACCTTGAGACCATCGCGGCCCACTAAATCTGAAGCCGAATATGGATATTAGAAGATCTCATTAAACATATTGGACCATCAATTCTCGATTAGATTAAATTTGAACGCCGGATCAACTATTATAATGTCATTTTTAAAAATTTGTTAATAATTATTGTATATCGATAAAATTATAATTTTAGTCATTTAAGTTATCGTGTTTTGGAATTTAATCAAATAATATACAATGTTTGGTTTCCATCCACTAACTTGTATTTGTTTTTGGTTTTACTTCTTTATTCTTCCGAAGTCATTAAATCCATCAAATATTACTTATTTGACACTGATCTTATCATGCATGACTCATATAACAAGAATAAAGTTAATGTTACACACATGAAAATCTATTGAAGTAAAAACGAAGGGGAACAATAGGCTTTTTCCCCTCATATTTTTTAATATTCGGTATCATATTTTTTTTCAATTTGTTTTTTTAGATTTATTTTAACATGTTCAATATAGGTTTATTCTCGTACCAGGAGCTAAATAGGAGGATATCAATGTCAAATAAACAATATTCAATAAGTTTAATGGTTTTTGGTGAACAAAGACCAAATTCCAGAAAAAAATTTATTAGATGTAAACCAAATATTATCAAGTTACACGACTAAAACAAAAAACTAACTTACCTGAATAAAATTATTATTTTCCTTTTATATACTAATTAATTGTGTCGTGTGTAGTCAGGTTTGCTAGAAAAAAGCACTGCAACTATGGTCCATGCATGGATATTGTTATTATCATATCAAATAATTGAAATTTGAAAATATCTACAAAAAATCCAAATCAATATACCAAACTTTCATTAATGTAAATTTTTAAACTATAAACAAATTATATTACTAGAAGATCGAATATATGTGTGCATTTTCACGTTAAATACGAAAAGTGTTGTAACTTTTTATATTACTCAAGTTAAAGAAAACATATTTATAATACATTTAAAATAATTAGGAAAATTTACGAGAATAATATTGGTATTTTTTTAATTAGTGTAATGATCTATATATATATCTTGAAAAGAAAAGGACTACACACGCTATAATGCAATAGCTCCACTGAAAAAAGATGAAATACATACAAATATTATGTCGTGAAGTAAAGGCGAACACGATTTTGTAGCCATTTTTCGAAAACAATACGGCCCCATTTTCTCTATTATTATTATTATTATTATATAATAATATGACAAATGGCATCACAAAAAGCAATACATTATTGGAGTCGGGAAAATGATCGGCATTATCGATCTTTATCTTCATGTATGAACGATCTCAGTTTTCTAAGGAAAAGATGGTATTATTTATGTAGATATATAAATATTATATATTCAAATATGACTTTTTTTTTAAAAAAAAAGAGATTTTAAATGTGACGTAACTGTTGGATCTCGGTTTTCTGCACGCCCAAACGCAACAAAAGTTTTAAAATTTTTATTTTATTTTGACAATCAAAATACATTTGATTGTGCGTTCGTATGGTTTTTAATAAAACATTCATAGAATGTTTAGAAAATTATACCTTTGGTGAATTAATCACATGACCCCAACTATTCCGGATTTAGCGGAGATAGCTCTTGATGAAATCCCTACGAACTTTCTTCAGGGACTCCTTTCTTCTAATCAGGTCCACGACTAGATGGTTTGATCCTCTTCTAATTTTCACTAGAAAAAATAGAAGAGATTTTACGTAGAAGATTGAAAATTTGAGAGGCGGCTCAAACTATTTTCCAAGGAGAAGTGGCCGAATTATGGAGTGCTTGGGAGAGGAGATTTCGAAAATCTCTTGTGGTGGTGGCTAGGGTTATGTCATGTTAACTCATATTTATAATTAACAATGACCTAATTATCATAGTATAATAATTGGGCCCTTTAATTAACATTAATGAGCTTAATTAATTAATTGGGTTAGTCACACTAATTTAATCAATTAATCAAGGTCCATTAACAAATTTAATTATTTAATATGTTGGACTTGTACTCTTACAAGCCCATTAAACATATTACCCACCATATTTAATTTATTAATTATTAAGCTCAACCTTTGAGTTTAATAAATTAAATCATTTATAAATTCAACATTTGAATTTATTATTCAAATTATAAATTCAACTCCTTGAATTTATATCACCTCCAAAATTTAATATCTAATAAACCCAACATTTTGAATTTAATAAATTGAATTCTCAAATTTTATAAATTCAACTCTTTGAATTTATTCTCTCAAAATTTAATTATCATAAATTCAACTTCTTGAATTTACTATATAATATAAATTCAACTTCTTGAATTTACTCTCTCAACGGGAACAAACGATCCAGTACTTGTGTGACCCTCAATGGTTCAGGGATACAGCTAGCCGTGGGTTCACAACTCTTTGTGATTCAGGACATAATCCTTTATTCGGGCTTACCCTATTTAGCCCCATTCTTTTCATCAACACCTTGATTAAGAATGTCAGAACTCATTTCTGATTGCACCCATCGGATCATGGTAAGAGCGTCTAGTAGCATCGCCCCATGATCCCCTAGGTATCACTGATAGTGCCTGCAAGAACCAGTCGATTATGATTAACGTACAGTACGGTCCCTTCATCTCATATATCCCGATCGAATCTGCAACCATTGGTTCATCGAGGGTTGCATATTAATTCGATAACTATGTGATAACTATAAATAGTGGCATCGCATGTACCGTTCGAGAACTCCTTCTCTAACGTACATCTCATACTCTGGCCAGAGATTCCACGCACTATTATTTCATCGGATCACATAGGATATCCACACCCGTAGGTGAGCGGTGAATCCCCGACTACAATACACTGGCTCCTATATGTGTCGCAACTGTACCCAATCTCGCCACCTGATAACTCTCCTGGAGCCGGTAAACGAGTCAAAGCACAGCCCTAGCATATAGAGCCTCAGTGTTGTCTTGGGTCGTAAGGACTAATGGTGTACAATCATAACCACAGACTTATCCTCTCGATGAATGATAACCACTTGGAAAGTCCGAGGGAGGGTTGTTCGGTATAATCATCATATGACTACCTATCTGCATGTTTGGACATCTCTATGCCCTTACCAAGAAACGCAGTACACAACATAACAGATGCTAGTCTCAGTCTCAAGCGACCTTTATCCCTGTTTTAGGCGGCTGAATCGACTAGGAACGAATTTAGAATATGCAGTGTTTACAAATGAGTTTCAACATCGAATTACGATTCATTTGTATTAAAGCATAATCAAGGACTTTATATATGCTGCTTGCATGGGTATACAGATAAAGTATAACGAAACCATGAAAAGTTAAATTATATTAAAATAAAGATTGTTTATTTCACTTGAGTCAATAAATTTCCTAGCCAACAGTTGGCTCACAGGGCATCTACTCTAACAGTAACGACCAAAACCCTACATAAATTTAAAATAAATTAATGTCAATACTATTTTTTTTTACTTTATAAATTTGTTTATTCGCACTTTTGGTTACATGTTGTTCAATTTTAATTTTTTTTAATAAAAAATGTTGATGTAATACTAACACATTAAGATCATGCGGAGTCACTTGGCTATAGCACATGTGTCACATTTACGTCACGTTGTAGAATGACTGAAATTGAAAAAAAATGAAGCAAGACTGAAATTTGACAATATAAAAAGTAAAAATCGTAGAAATACATGTATATAGAACTAAGATCGCAACTTCTAACGTTTATTTAATTAATACCGCAAATTTATAATATTATCTGAAATTAAAGCTTTTGACTTAATTAAAGTTGGACATTTAGGGAAAATATGTTTCAAGTTTGTCCTTTTGAAACCTGAAGGGTCACAAATCGAACCTGGATTTGTTATTCCGTTAAATACAGAGAGACAATTAATTTAATTCGAAAGAGATTGATCAAACTTATAAGTTAAAATTTCACGTCCCACCATTTTAATAAATATATCTCTTCAAAATAAATTATTTAATTGTTCAATGATCTAGAGGAAGTGTTGGTCGAGTTTTATATTCAATATTTTTATTCGAAACTGATCGGTGGCTCCTTAATTTGAACAGCTTTTTAATAATAATTAAAGACCTCAATAAATATATAATTTATTTCTTAGGTTGGCAGATTTGGTTAAGATGTGTAGTACTCTAAACCTCTTTTTTTTTTTTTTTTTTTTTTTTTTTTTTTTTTTTTTTTTTNTGACCCAAATAAAAGATCCGTCTCACAAAATACGACTCGTGAGATCGTCTCACACAAGTTTTTGTCAATTCTAAATCTCCTCTCCTTCAGTGAAACTAGCATTTTACAATGCTTGGTCAATGTGATTTCAAGAACATAAAAACTCTTGCGAGACAACTTCATATATAAATTTTATGAGACTGACATCTAACTTGATTCAATTCAACTCATAAAAAAATATTAGTTTTAATGTCAAAAATATTTATTTTCATATTAAGTATGGATCGAATCGACCTGTTTTATAGATATATATATATGTGAGACCGTCTTATTTTTTCAAAAAACTTACCTGATTGCATTATCAAGTGCGTGAGGAGTACTCTAATTTTTTTTTCTTCTTCTTGAAATGGAATTAATACAATCCAACAACCTAAATTTGGCACCGTGTCTTTGTATCATTTAGATCTAATTTTTTTCCTTAAACGATTATGTTTATGCAATACGACTCGAGTTTCAAGTTAAAACGGAGTATGGAGAAGTCGCCGATTTTATGTAAGTGGATTGATAATTGGTTCAAACCAGTAATTTTTTTCCCCAAAATTCAATTACTTCTGCTCAAATTGCTTATAATTTGGGATTTGGATCCTATGTTGTGGCTGAAAATACAGTACTTGGTGCTGTGCTCTTTTTACACGAGATGATCATCGTTTGACAATTTTTCAAATTTATCTGACACTGTGTGAGGTTCATTAGATGATCAGCTGATCATCTAGTCATGTAAAAATTGCACAACACCATGTGCTGTGTTTTCAGTCACAATAGAGGATCCAAAAATCCTATAATTTGCAACTATTTTGTTTTCATTGTCAAGCAAGGAATCTTCCCATCGAAATATAAACAAATAAAACACAGCTTTCACACCCACCAATCCTCGATCAAACGGATTCCGTAACATTGATAAAACTTTTTTCAAAAATATAGTTTGACAAATTTTATTTTTTTCGAAATTTTCCCTCTATCGAACAGTATTTTATGAGAAAATGTGTGAAAAAGAGAAAATAATTAAACTAAATACGATGCTTTGACGTGTATCACCAAAGGTCCCAAAACATAAGTGGGTTTTGACCCACTGCATCCGTACATGACCCGGACACCAACTGTACCATTACTACACCCAATTTCCTATTTTATTAAGAGCAAAAAATCAATATAATATANAATTCCCACCAACCCAATCCCCGTAGCTATTTCATTACACCATACTTAACATTTGGAGCTTTAGTTTATTGCACTCCCCGCATGAGGGACGTGGGAAGATCAAGTGATATACAAAAAACGTCTATGTTAATCTATATTAATGGCGGGGAGTCCAATTAATCCGGGTTCACATGGATCAGGTTCGGGGCCATCGATAGGGTTTCCACTAGGCACAGCCCTTGTTTTGCTCATGATCTTCAGCCTAAGCGGAATATTCTCCTGCTGCTACCACTGGGAAAAACTCCGCCGCTCTTTTTCGTCCCACGGCGCCGATCCTCGTGTTGGCTCCTCCAAGCCTACGGCTCCCTCCATGGTATATTTCTTCCAAATTATATTATTAGGTGTTCATTATTCATGGACTAACTCAATAAAAGCGAATTCAAGAAACTTATTATTATTATTTTAATCTGAGTATTTTATCATCATACAAAGGCTATATGTGCGCATTGAAACTTGAGAGGTATGAAATTAAAATATTTCAAAATTATTATGGAGTAAAGTTATGCCATTGAAAAATTGACATATTAAATTCAAGATCGAAACTTTTTAATTTAATTATTTGAATAAATTTCCATCCTTTGATATCATGATTTGGTTTGGTTCTCAATTGACAAATTACTATTATTATTATTATTTTATCAGGATGTGAATAATGAGGGCATGCCCGTAATAATGGCGGGAGACAATATTCCCAAGTTCATAGCATTGCCATGTCCGTGTAATAAGCCTCTCGCCAATCGGGAAAATCAACTTCCAATCGCTTTTCCTTAATTTGTATTGATTAATCAAATATTTGTCTACTGTGTATTTTTTTAGAGACATTTGATTCATATGATTAGAGTTCGATCAAATCCTTTATTAGTCGTTGGTCTTAAATAAGCACAAAAGTCCATTATGATAATCAAAATTAGAATGGAAAATATCTCATGGGTTTTGTTTTAGTTTTAATTTATAATTTTTCATGTTAAGAAATTTTTTTGCCTCTTATACATGTAGAATTTACCAATATATATAATATAATATATATTAAAACTATCAAATAATATAATATAAAATAGAATCGGTGAAATTATTAAAATTCTACAGAGGAAGAAGGCTAAATTTAATAAATTGACATACAATTTTTAATTGAAGTTAGATGATTGGATGTAGAGAGTTATTTATACTTCAACAATTATTACTTGCATTACGTTTTAATGCTCTATTTTTCAATGGACAATATGATATGATCTTTTGACGTTCTTCTTCTATTCAAATTTTTATAACATACTGGAATCATAATATTGATAAGGTTTTTATTCTACAAAAATCTGCAATCTAAAAATATTAATTTTATGTAGCCACATACCTCCTGTCCATTGGCATCTATTGTCCTGACATATGAGACACGTATCAAGTTCGAGATATTGTATACCTTCCTCCCCAAATATATATATATATATATATTTTGCATATTTACAAATTAATTTTTTCATCTTAATTTGAAGGTTTCTTCAAATTTTGTACCTTCCTTTGGAGTAACATTAAACTTGGTCGAGATATGCAAAACCTCCACCCCATTGTAATTTATTTTTTTTAAAAAAAATCACCCCTAGATTTATTTTTGCTCGAACAAAATTTGTTTGATCATAAATCACTTTCAATGCTCAAACTTAAAATCCCTTTTCCCCTTTCCTGGATACAGAGTTAACGTTAACCGGCAAACAGGTCCTTGTAATGGTAGCTGATTGTTTTAGTAATCGCCAGCTGACCACTTTGATTATGTTAACCGGCAAACATGTCCAAACATGATATGTTACAAACAAATGATATGTTACTAAAACAACCAGCTTCTACACACGAAGGTATGTGTTCTCTTCAGGCTTCTATACGCTAGATGTTACTTGTCTTTAAAATTTGATGTTCGGAATTAAATGAATTTAATTTATCTGGAGAAACAAAAGAGAAGGTGGCAAGTTTTAGAAAATTAAGCAAGAAACACCGTACACCATCCCATGAAGTTTTCAGATTTTTGGAAGGGAGAGCAAGGTGTTTGTTCTATAACAGACAAATGAGTTGCTTCTTTAACCAGTGGGGGTAAATTAAGTCATAGGCGGCATCACAATCAGGCACGTGACTTGTTAGTTATTGGTGTGTTCTAGGGGTGGGTTTAACCAGCATAGACACGAATGAAAGTGGCTAAATTCGTTTATAATGACATAGTGTCGGTATATTATGTTCATAGAACAACTTTGTCTACAGTTCAGAGGTCTATAGCATGTTCTCACTTATCAGAGACAGCTCAACGTGAGCTAAAAGCTGAATCCATAATTCTACAAGAGGAGTAAACTTACAGCTTTGCATCACATGATCTATTAGTTAAATATATTCAACTATTCATTTCTTCCAAAAACACGAACTCATGAAAGGTATCCCCATGATAGTTTAACACTTGACACTCCCCCCTCCTGCATGAGCCAAAGATGGATAATATATGCTTCTAATTTAAGTCCAAAGTACATGCCCACATAGGCTAGGTATTTCACAATAATGATGCCTATAAATAAGCACAGGAGACCAACTTTACATGACTTTTCAACCTTGATATTATATCAGTAATTACTTTTTCCCAAATGTTCAAGCTCATGGGATATGACCCAACAACAATTATATACCTTAAAGACAAGCTATTTCAGAACATAGAGATAAACACTGGCAGGTGCGTCTTATTTTCTTGGGTTAAGTTTTCTAAACAGGCATGATTCATTTTCTTCTCGATCTAGATATTTCAGACACCAAAATTTCTCAGAGTAAAAGCTAGCCTTCCAACCTAGACAATTCAAATCTAAGAGCAGAGTACGGATTTTATAACTTTGCAAATTGCAAATTATGCTGATAAAATACTAGTATGCACGAGACATAAAATTTGACTATATCTCTAACGGTTTTCTAAGATATTCCTATTTAAGAACACGGATGAGCAGTGCTAGTATATTCTCTCATCCATCTCAAGGAATTGTGGAACAATTTTTACATCCAGGCAAAACCTCATATAAGGAACTCAAGAGTCGACGAAATTGTGGAACCTGGAATAAAGGGAAGTTACCACGCTGAAGCCATGTGGAGAGTAGTGGAGGTTGCTTTGGCATGTCTCAAACCTTACTCGACTTATCATTCATGAATGGCTGACATTGTTCGTGAACTTGAGGATGCTTTCGTTATAGAAAATAACGCATCTGAATACATGAAATCCATAGAGAGCTGGGGATCTAGTCGGTATTCTCTACAGAGGCCTATCGTTATGCCTTCCACCTCGATTACAACAGAAGCGTCACCTATGCCCATGCAACCACCACCTCCACAGCCAAGATAGTAATTGGGACAGATGAGGTAATCGATCATTTATTACAAAACACATCGTGAAAGTGTGCAGCTTAATGATCATTGCAGATCACACTACGAAAAACAGAATAACATTTGAACTCTTGTGTACGGTTTTACTCTTGATAGTGTTTGTGTAAATACTAAGAAGGATTTGTATACACATAAGTCACTATGAAAACTAAACTGTTGGTAATTTGGAACCACTGACAAACCAAAGATGTCTGATAGTACCATGATAACAACCCTATAAAGTAGCATCATCAAATTCACCAACCATATGAGTTTGCTCTCTTGGAAGTATCAGCGAAATGGTTTAGAAATAATTGAAGTCATCTTTTTGGCAGCATGACTGAATGCAATATCACCGAGTAAAAGTAAGAATTCAAGTTCATATAATATTTACTTGACAGATTCAGCCTCCATGTAGTTTAAAAAATATGTAAGTTCACTAACTTGGTGACTCGAAAAAGTTTAATGCAGAACTATGACAGTCTAGTTTCAAAGAAAATCTGAAATTTGTGGCTCATAAGAAAACGCAAACATGGCCTACTACATCATTTTATGTCATTTTCCTCAAATTTATACCAAGCACTGGGTAATTATATTAAATGAGCCAAACAAAGTTTAGCCAATATACAATGAAATCAAAGTGCATCTTGGTATATATGTAACTTTAATAACATCGATAGAAGTGGGATATGACGTGAACTTAGATTGTGTGTAACTTGTGTTATGGTTAACTAATCGCATTCAAGAATTTGATTGATGGATGAAAATTAAGATCTATAACCATAGAACATAGAATAATACAAATTAGTCATCCATCTCTACCTACTAATATTGTAATGAACATTTCAAAGCCTTACAAATTCACAGTCGTTCAGAGTTATCAGTAAATGAAACATTGAGTTAAGCGAAAATGGAATAAAAAAACAAAACAAAACAAAACTGCAACAAAAAAACAAAGCAGTAAAAGTTC
Source organism: Primulina huaijiensis (assembly GCF_012295235.1). Classification (NCBI taxonomy): domain Eukaryota; kingdom Viridiplantae; phylum Streptophyta; class Magnoliopsida; order Lamiales; family Gesneriaceae; genus Primulina; species Primulina huaijiensis. The sequence continues at coordinate 1,100,630 of NC_133306.1, forward strand.
CAACTCAACTAATAATGATAATAATCATCATCAAAATACAGACAATAGGCACAAATAAACATTTGGAAAAGTGAACTGCAGCCACATGCGATCCATATCCATAACATGACAGCGCAATAATTGATTTATACATAAAACAAGATTTAGAATCCAGCTACATATAAAAACATCAAGAAGATCTCCGGGAAAGTAAAGATATACAAATTAGCCACGCAATTTGGCTTTTCTTACACTCCGATGCGAATTCTGAAAGGATCAATTAGGCGTAAAGAGACCTGGATTTGCCGTAGCGTTGCTGACTTGTACTTCGAGCATCTCAAGACGCCGCTCCAGTGTGTCCATCTTTTCGTTCAATTTCGCCAATTTATTCTTCGTTGTCGATTCTAAAATTAAAGATCAAAAAAGCAAAAATTAAGAAAACATACCGAAAAGAGGGATCCGAGAGGAAAACGAAGTACATACCGAATTGCACAAGGAAATCAAAGAGTCGACGGACGTTGAGAGATATATTAGAAATGAACTCGCGGTTCTCCCAGTCGGCTTGCACTGCTATCCCCACGTTCACCGCGTTCGTTATACCGCCGGCCCGAGCCATTTCACCGGAATTCAATTCCTAGGCTCGGTTCCAGCTATAAGTTGGCCTGGCCCGCTGTTTTGGGTCGGTTTCTCGTATATTTAGGCAAAGGAGGTTTATGAGAAAATCAAAAAACGTGTTACTTTTACGCTTTCTTACAGCATTTCGTAACACGATTTTGGTTTAACGGATGAGTTTGATTTCAGTGGTTTTTGACCACGCTTAATTTTTTAATAATAAATTATATTATTCTTTCTTTTAAAAAAATTTATTGGCATATAATTATTTAACAATCCCTATAAAAAATAAATTACGTTCTATAATTATCATATTTCAATAAAATATTAACCTATATTTTGACCTTTTACTTTTAATATAATCTCTAAATATATAATTTAACAAATACAAAAACTCATGTGAGACGGTCTCACAGTCAATTTTGTGAGACAGATCCTCAACCTGATCCAATTCATGAAAAATATTACTTCTTATGCTAAGATATTATTTTTAATTTTAAATATGAATCGTATTGACTCGTTTCATAGAAATAGATATGTGATATCTTCTCACTAAATACTTACTCTTTAATATATATGGACACCTCAAGTACCTAGTTGTTATGATGGTTAGCATGGATGTGGATAATTATTCTTACTTATCTTTAAATATATTATTAAAGAAGATAATATTTTCATTCGTTCGTGTTTGTGATAAATGTATGAAGATTATATATTTTCGAAATTTTTGTATTAATCAATATAACAAAGGTTCTGTATTTAAATTCATTCTCCGGATTCTCTGTTTCTTGTTTATTATTAAATTTATAACTATTACTATATTATTATTACAATATATCCGAAGTAATTGACGACGACTCTAACCAGTGTATGAATAACCAAACTTGCTTATATATACAAAGATAAAACTACAATTATGAATTTCACAAGTCCAAACTTATATATTAGGTACAAGTATTTGTTTTTTTTTATTAATTATAATATATTTTTTTATTTATAACCAAGAGAATAACTATTGAATACTCAGATAATTTGAAATAACTTTCTTTGCATAATATTTAACAGTTCTCGACATTTTAAACATAAAATTGACAGTTCATATAATTGTTTGCAATTGTCAATGTAAGACAACAAAAAATAGGCCGTTTTGGAAAAGTAAAAGATTTTGATTATTGTTGTACTTATCGTACGTAATTTCTCAACAATCAAAATTTCTCAACTTCAATGTGAATTTTTTCAGTTTCCTTCACTTCTTTGCTTGAATATTTTGCATGTAAATTCATTATTCACTAGTCCTGTTAGCTTTCCTTAAACCTTCGTGTCGACGAATGGGCCATGATATCGGCCACCGGCGGCCATTCTACTTCTCCGACTGTATGTCGTCGTCGTGCCTTCCGGTGCACGAAGATTACACTCGCATTGAAATCGGCCACGCCGATAAGGTCCAGCGCAGCGGGAGTTTGCGGAAGCTCCTCCGAGACATAGTGAACGACAGCAAGATCAGCATATACGGCACGTCGAAGCGTCCAACGTTCAAATACCACGCCGTTAGCTACTCGCAGAACTTCGACAACGGAGGTGATGAATGCGGCCGCTATGTACAAATGATTCACGATGAAAGGCGCCGGCAAGTCATGATTGCACACATAAGTGCTAACCATGTTTAATTCAGTTTTTCACGCTTTCCTTTCATTTGCGCACGTTTCGGTTTTGGATGTTGTCAAACTGAATCATGTTTTTCGCAATTTCTTGAACATTTGCATTCAATTTTTTTGTAACTGTACTCTTCACTTTGACACTTAACTTTGAAATCATCCACGATTTGTCTATACTTTAACAAAATTAGAAAACATGACGCAATGACACTAATTTTGGATGTGTGGTCATAAATGGATCTACCGGCTTCAATCAAGGCAGAAAGTTTCCTTCATTTTTTTTTTTGGAAGATGTTAATCAAGTGGATCTTCAGACATTATGTAATTGATAGGACATGCTAGCTGACAAGTCCAGCTTAATTTTCATTTTTGGATTGCATGGATTCCAAGTTATCCAACGGCTAAAACATACTCGATGANGATGTGTAGATTGTTTATTATTAATTTAATCTTCAATTGGGTCACAACATAATTGCAGGCCCGCTTTTGGGTTGAAGGGGAATAAATGGCTATTAATAACAACTTAATTTTGTCATTTAAAAAATAATATTTCTCATAAATTGTTAAATCGGATAACTCATTCGACGTAAATTTAAAAAATAATAAAAACTACGCACAATAAAGGACTGTGTTTTTAGAAATGTTTCATCCCTTCAAATTTGCCACAGACTAAATTACTCGATAGATAGATTTGAACTACATATCTTTCATTAAAATCCCTAATCTGTTTCAAACTTTTGCATGATATATTATAATAACTTCAATTATTATCCTAAATGCATGGTCAAGTTTTATTTTATTATTGGGCGATCCCTCGTATATATCCTTCACATTGCATGAACATTTTTTTTAGGTAAGACATCGTATCCTAATTAAAGTGAACTGAGTAAAAATATAAGAAACACAAAATGATTTATCTCGATTAAGACAGCCGTCGAATAGAGAACTTCTTCGTACTTAATCATGTCTTGGAATAAAGCACATATAATTCAAAGCCACCTCTGCTTTATTTCGAAAGTAAGCACATGATGCTTATTCTAATTTTTATTGTACGCAGATCACTAATCAATACAGATTCTAAAATTAAACATTATTTAATATAGTTACTTTTGAGTCCAATGTTAGTAAATTTTCAATATTTTATCGTTAGTTTTTTCAAAGGATGCAAACGTTCTTAATTAGAATATCATGGCCGAAATTTGGTATTGAAACTTGAAAGAGTTTGAAAAGATTTGTGATCTCTACATATATGAAATCGATCCCAACTTGATTTTAGTTCCAGAAACATCCTTCAAATTTAAGTTTCGGTCATGCATGCCTTTTATTAATCTAGACAATCATACGTATATATCATGCATGAAAGTAAAATAAAATTTCGAATCCATATATTTATTAGCTAGACAAAAGATACACAAGTTGCCCCCCATCGAAACATTCAAAACAACGTTTATCTAACCTTCTTAATTTTATATCATTTACATGATATATATTTAACCTGATCTCTCAATTTCGGAGGGAAGGATACCTTTCCATCTGGGGAGAATATTTGATCAAATATTATTTAACCCAGTAAAATTTTATATATAATGTGTGTGTTGGCTCGAAGTATATATAAGTTTAATTATGAGACGGAATCTGGAAACTCAAATTAAGACTTTTTGGAAGCAAGCCCGCCAACCACTCCCCTTTCGATCAACCGTATTATCATGTGGTCTTGGTTCTGTCATTTTCTTGAACAATACAAAGTTCCTCAATCCACATGATCCGATAGCCTCCGATGAATTCAGGGCTGCGACCAAATCTTGAACTCAGTTCCATTTGTTTATAAAACTAATCAAGATTTTGTGAAAAAGAGTAAATTTACGTTTTGAATGAAATTGAAAACGATTTAGTAAGTATATTTTGAACATGAAAATCGAAAAGCTTGATCAGGATACATACCGTTGAACCCGTTATCGACGGTGTATAGAAAGAAAGGTTTGATATCAGTTCCAAGCACGGGAAGGCGTCCCTCGCGTGCATACTGTTTGAGGGCCGTTTCGATAACCTTTGCAGCAATGTCATCTTCACTCACAACGAATCTCAACGGTCCCGCGCTGCCGAAAACGTTGATGGTAATCAAGAACCGGTTGCTTTTGGCATTCTTATTTTCACCGTGCTTGTTCTTCGGACTGGGGGACAATAACAATATTTTGTCTGAAATACTTCTTTTCATACTGCGACCTTCCATCTTGCCCTTCAATTCATCGTTGGATTTGATATGTTTCTCAGATAATATCTTATCTGAACAAATCTTCTTCATTGTCGTGCTGTTTGATGTAGAGGCAAGTAATTGAAAGACAAATATTATTCAACTACTACATAATATAATTCAAGCATCAGGAAGAGATAACGATGATCCCGGGATGGAAAGGGGAGAAGATAGAAGAGATGAATGGTTGGATTTCATCATGAGATTAGCGTTGGGTTATTTGAGCTAGGAAGTTATATTAGTGGTAGCCACACGCGAGCGATGCCCGTATGATTTTTGGCTTCTGGTTCTTTAGAGTTTCTGGTTTTTCTGTTAATACTTTTATCAGTTGAGTTGAAGTAAGAGGGCTATATATGGAAATTTAGTCCGGCATCACATTTACAGACTAAGTCCATTATTATACATTATTCAAATTTAACTAATACTGATGAGAGACTTAGATAAAATATAATGTATCAATTCGACGACAATCTCACAAACCAATATAAGTCTTATGTTTATGTTATCACTCACACGCGTGAGAATTTTTTTTCAAAATGCTTGTGAGTGAAAAGATCCATACTATTAGACTGGATTCGTTACATAAATCTCTGAACTTGGGTAGTTGTTTGCCTGTGGAGTTGAGTTTCCATTCAATTTGACTCCTGGAGACTTTAATAGCCCATTTACTTTATTTATAATATAATATTATTACATCATTAAATGAGAACCCACCCTTTCTAGTTTCTACTATTTTTTCATTTATAGAGCTTACCAATTTTTTTCTTATCCAAAATAATATTTAATCATAATGTACTTATTTTGTTAAATTAAATAAAATATATACATATAAATGACTAAACTATTATTCACTATGTTATTTTTTTATATCTTCATTACTTAGGATGACAAGTTGGACAGATCGATGCTCGTAATTTATCTGGCAATCTTTTTGGATCCACAAATGACAGCATAAAAATATCCAATCAAGGGAATTAAAGAATTAGTTGGCCGATACTATTTAAAGATGAATGAATTATTGATTTATATTATTTGAATAAGGTTCATTTTATTTCGAAATATGTTGCTCCGACATTAATTAAGCTCCAAAAGCATGCCAAGTGATGTCAACTTATTTGTTAAATATATTAAGTAATCCCAATAATTTCTAATATTTAATGTCAATATTTTGTTTAAATATTATTTTTACTTAATTAGTATAAAACTATTTTTAAAAAAACTAAAATCATATTAATCTGCTAACCTCTACAAACAACAATTATGTGGTCGGAATTCTCTTGTAATTGGGTTTCGTACCCGAATCTCAAATTTGAGATGTTGATCTATAATTCTATAATTTTCTTGTAAGTATTTAATCTAGAATGATTTGTGCATTTCTTATTGTACCAGTCAAAAAATTAATGTTTTTTTTTTTCACACTTCATGATATTTGTAGCCCAAAATTAATTTTGACAGCCTTTCAAAATTTTCAGTCAAAAGTTTATAATTTCATCTACACCTACATAAATGTTTTTTTATGATTGATAATTTTAAATATATTCAAACCTTTTAAAACTCTCCCACTCAGATTTTATTTTTAATCCTTGATGTCGAACTTCTTTTAACTTTTCAATATTTACAGAAATATTTTATAATTATTCCGAAAAATGATTTCGAAAATTCTCATTTCAATTTTAAAGGCCTACCCTCTCAATTCATGTGTAGCCTATTGGGGAAATCTTCAAATTGACAAAAACTTGTGTGAGACGGTCTCACGGGTCGTATTTTGTGAGACGGATATCTTATTTAGTTCATCCATGAAAAAACATTACTTTTTATGTTAAGAGTATTACTTTTTATTGTGAATATTGGTAGGGTTGACCAGTGTAATGCCTGAGATTTTATCACGGTAATCTGAGATTGATTAATTTATAAATTGATCGAATGATAGACGGACCACTTCGAGGAATGAATTGGAATGACATAAGTTGAGTAGGGTGTGAGACCCGAAGGTCTCGCGCACATATGCGCGACGAGGTAGCGCACATATGCGCGAGCTGTGCGAGAAGCTTCTTGCGCGGACAGAACTTTGCGCGCACATGCGCGGCTTGAGGGCGCGCATATGCGCGAGGAAGTGCATTGCCATATATCGAGTCCAGAGAATGTAGCGCATATGCGCGCATCATGCAGAATGAAAATAAGCCACTTGCCTCACCATTCGTTGATATATNTGGATTATGGTTGGATTACAGATTGTATTGGATATTGGTTATAGATTGTAACTGTTATCTGTTGATGTTGTATTAACGGAGATATCGAGATTGTCCCGTTATGCCGTTGATTTTGAGTTAAATCCAGATTGATCAGATTGGTATTGATTTGAACAGTATATTGATATGGGGTTAATTGATATTGTCCATTGCCAGATCGTGTATTGACAGACTTTGAATTCCAGACGGGAACGTCGTCAGAACTGCAACAAAAGAAAGGTATAAGTCAATGTGATATTGGGAGATCGACTCAAGTAGGAAATACTTGAGTTTCCCTAAATCACATACTTATTGTTATTATGGGCATTGATTTAATTTGATATGCTTGTTCTATTGATTTATAGAGAGCATGTATTAGACGAGTATTAGATGAGTGATCTTGTGACAGAAGTGCCTGATAGTGGTGGGATCGCCACGGGCACATTGCACGATGTCACAAGATAGTGTATTGGCGATAGTGCCACAGTCTGTGACGGATAGGTCAAGACACTGGATGTTTGGTTATATCGACGTGGATAGAATCGGAGTTTCTTCTATTACTGTTGGTCGATATAGGAATACCATCGTCTGGAAACTGGGATCCCTAGACTAGGAATGAGTCTAGTCTGAGACATGGAGTCATGAGTTGATTGACGATTTATATTGGTTATGTTTCAGATTTTGATACATGTTACTAATATCTGTTACATGCTTTTACATTGTTTATATGATTGCATGTTTCGTTGATTTATACTGGGATATATTTCTCACCGGAGTTATCCGACTGTTGTCGTGTTTGTATATGTGCATGGCAACAGGTGGGACAGGATCAGGGTTGAGGAGATGAAGAGAGATTGTGATTAGAGTGGAGACTATGGACTTTGATTAGAGATAGGGTTTGGACACGTGATATTTAGTTGTTAAACCTTAGTTTGAATGATTGTATATAGTACAAGACTTGTACTTTAATACTGACATGTATATTAGATTGACTATCATTACGTTCCGCAATTTTTTTAAAAAAATTTAGACCATGTTGATTATAATTGATTAAATTGTCCCAATGATGATTAAGAACATGATTAACGTCCGGGTCCCCACAACCAGTCTCACAGATAAAGATTCGTGAGACCCTCTCACAAAAGACAAACTCCTTCAAATTTATGTAAAATAATCCTCCCTTACATGTATATTTTTTTTGTATTAAAATTTTGATAGAGTGAAATAATAAAGAAATAAACATGTAAAGAAGATCAGTACAGATGTACGACTGTTATTTTCGAAACTCAATTATGGTATGTGACGTCGGCTTCTTTTGTTTTGTTTTGTTTTTTGAAAAAACACATCGTACGTATTTTCAGTAGTCAAAATTGCATCACACAAAGATTACAGAATAATAAATCTTTAATAAGATGATGACAACCGATCTTATAAATATAGGAACGAGTTTGGATACAAGAAGTTAAAAGTTGTAGCTTTAAGAAATATTTAAATAAATCAAAAATTTTAATATGTTTTTATTTTTTAAAAAATAAGAGCAATTTTGATGTTTGGATAAATGTTGAAAAATGTTTCTGTTTTTGTTTTTATTTTTAAACAGATAAATATACTAAGAATGAATATGTAAACGTAAGTTTAGAAATATAAATGAGGCGAGCTGAATCCAGAAGTTAGAAGCCGTAGTTTTAAAAAATATTTAAATAAATCTTGCTTTTTTAATATGTTTTTATTGAAAAAACATAAATGCTCTTGTTTCTATTTTTAAATAAAAATAAAAAAAGAATATCAGAAAGCATTAAAAAAATGATTTTAAACTATTTGTTTCTCCAACCAAATATACTCTAACCAAAATTCATTTCGCTTTATATGTATTTTGAAAATTACTAATCACTCATAAGAATTTCCGGTCAATCTCATATGAACTTTATATTCAACAATTTAACGACAATTAACCAATAAAATATTAGCATCACTGAGTATTAAAAAAAAAAGCAATACAATCTAAGGGTGACCTAATCAAGTTTGCGAGAAATTTCCATGCAACTTCTCAAATACCCAATTGTTTCACTTAATTATTCACTTTTCTACTCGCAACCACTGCAAGACTTTTTTGGCCATTATTTGATAAAACAGATAATTTCCAAAAGAAGTTGCATCAGATTTAATTCACAAATAATTACAAATTTGGTCCACACAAGGACCATGTCTTATTTGGCCATTATTTGATATCAAGACAAGGGAGAAAAAAAAAGAGTGACAACACAACTTCAAAAATTTTGAGATAAGAAACCAGCTAATCGAAACTATTCTACTGTCAGTAAATTGTTCTGCATTAACCCCTCGCCAACGGTGGGAAATTCAGGTGATAGTTGCCATTCCCCGTCTACCAAGAACTTGATTTCATATCTTCACAACGCAAGCAAAATATCAACAAGGCATAAAATGAGAAGTGTGACTAAAGATTTGGGTCGTCCCAATGTACCTTCCACGTCTAAGCATCAAAGTTGTTGAGAATGTTGTATATGAATCAGTGTAGTCCGGTGATAGGTGCTCTCCTTGACTCCATCCATCAAAGGAACCCATTACTTGCACACTCTAAAAACCAATCAAAGAAACGATCATATTTTCTTTTAACATGTTATTCATATCAACGGTAGGATCCAAGGCATGTGCCAAAAGTTATAGCTTATATCGACAATACAACTTGAATAACAATAAAACTCAAATATTTTTAAATTGTAAGCCAATTTCAATCGCTATGTCGCACTGGTTGTCATACAAGATAGCGGGGGCCAATTCATGCCATCCAACATTAATTTTAGGGTGAGACGAAAAATCTTCAAAATGCAAGAGATGAAATCAAGCATTACCTTAGTTTTTTTGAGTTCTGAACTCAAAATTCAAGAAAAAAAACTATAAAATGTATGATACTGTTGTCTACCGTCTAGCCTAAAGGTCATTTTGTCCAATGTGTGCATCAAACAGTTTTTTACACCACCTTGAATGTGTTGAATTCATGGAGACTGACATGCACAATAATTCGATTGATTTTGTGGACTTTTTTTACAATGATTGACATACCAAGGAATGAGAGTCTGATACCTCACATGTCCACATCATTTCATAACTATACATCTGCTGAGGCACGTTCGCCAACAAACACCTACTCGGGTTAACGATAATAATATTGTCCAGTCAATCAACTTCTCATAACCGAAATCTCAGTATATTCAGGGAGTGCAATAAGTCCGAGACTCCAACTATTAAGAAGAGAATTGGATGCAAAGCTTCACCAACTCGCCCAAACTTGTTCCTAAGCTCGAAAAACAATGATACAATTTTTGCTTCTAGGGCAGTTCGGTGGACATTAGTGCAGGTAAATATGGGAACATTTCTGAATCTAAGGCTACATTTGGATAGATGGATTTGAGGCAACTGATGACAATCTATAATAATAAATCCATTGGTTTGTTTGGCAAATTTTGGACAATGAATTTAAAATCCAAACTAGTTATTTTTTGAGTCATTGTGGTGAGTTTCAAAGTCATCCCATAATCATTTTAAATCCACAATTCAAATACCCTCAAATCCAAACAAGACTTCCACAATAGGCCAGGTTTAATTTATCTAACATAATGCTCAACAATTCGCATGCTAATTTAAATCCCAAACAATTTTATTCCTCATCTCTGACTTGAAGGTCACATGGGATTCACGAGTAATAACCTAGCACCCTCTAGCGTGTTTGTTTCCTATCCTCAAGTCACCATAGCTGGACGATCATTGGAGTAGCAGTTTCAGCAAGGAAGAGTTTAGTAGCAGGAATTATATTGTAATTTTTGCTTATCATGAGTAACAAAGATTAATTAATCTTGATTATTGAAATGTGTTAACCGAATCAGTAACAAGTGCATATCAGATAGTCTGATTGCTCCCAGAAATACCGACCTTACTCTGTGCGTCGTGTCAGGGATAACGGAGTTTCTATCCTGGAAATTATTGAGGATTCTGCTCTCATGTTCAAAAGCCTTGATAAATCATGCTAAAGATGTAGAACCTTTGCATGAAATTCAGATAATCCGACAACATTTTGAAAAGCTTTCAATAATTTAGAAATGTCATTGATATTTTCTGGATAGTCTTTGCCTACCCATGTATATAAAACAAATACAAAATCCAATCCTTTTAGATAAGCACATTTAAGTTTAAACTAGGTCCAGTCTTCATTAACTTACCTCTGCCATGCCAGACCAGAACAAAGGAACCTCTTGCAATTGTGCAGCGTCCACATCCTTAATCTGTTCGGCTATTTTTTCTTGGACAGCTTTTTCCATACACCGCATTTTAGGAAATAGAGGAAAGCACATAGTCATCAAAACAAGCCTTACAATAGTCAATGTAATGATGAATGGCAAGAAAATGCCGATGGTAACTCAATTTTAGCCGCTCAAGGGCATCATTGTGTTATAGTTAGCACTTTGCTTATGGGTGATGAGATATAATTAACTAGAATAAGGCACATTATTGTTCAACTTCAGCAGAAAGAGAGATCAAGTTGGACATCCTGAAATATCCTAGTGCTTTTAAGCAAAAATGTGGGGAATGAAGAGTGTACAGTGTACTTTAAGTAAAGAACCAAAGCTCTAATTTATTACTTATATTATATCTAATTTCAACTTTTTCATCGCTTAAAAATCTGCAAAAGCCAATCCAAACAAATTAAAAACATTTCAAGGTGCAAAATATTATTTAAGCATATATTTATTTATTTTGGGTGGAAAAATTGCTTTTCAATCTAAAAAGACTCTTAAAGAGCATCAGCTTAGAAGATTCCACTCCTGGCTTATACCTTGTAACCGAGAAAGAAGATGAGACTGAATGTACTTTCCATTAATCTTCCTTGAACCATCTGGAATAGTATAGTTTGCAATTTCTTGTGCTAAACTAATCAAAGCCTGCAGGTCAAAGACCATTGGTTTCAAATATCGAAGGGATAATGTCTCTGAGGACTATATTAGAACATTTAAGCAGTTATTGAATATATACCTGAATCTCAAGTTCCACGACAGAAAGTTCACAAATGAAATTAAATAGGGCATCTTCACTGGCTTGTATCTGCATTAACAGAAGTCAATAACGTCTTGCTTTTGATCAGACAAGAAGATGAAACCATAGGCTGCAGTACATGCTTGTCATAGCACATATATTTCTGACATGCAAATTTCAGGTTTGCGTATGTCAAGGCATGTCAAAATAAAACTAACCAATGTACATCTAGGAGTCTTGATGAGTTCAGGACAGTTGACTCCATCTAGTGATGTTTTCAGTGGCTATATCACTCTAAACTTTTTGGCTAAATGCAATAGAAAATAAATCACAATCTCCAGCAATAAAACCTGCCTTGCCAAGAGCAATAAATTGGAGCTTTTTACAGTCAAAGGAATATAACAGCACATTTTCTCCAATTCGGATTAGAGATCTGTCATCCCCCGGGCATATACCTCATCTCTATGTTATAACACAGGAAGCGTGGAAATTTCTGAGAAATTTAAATGCACAATCTCAGTTCATGTTGTTTTTACGTGCCAATTAGATAACATTTATAATTATCTCGTTAGCACAATCTTGTTTTATGTTACCCAAACAAGATACTGGTAAGTCGGTGGACACAATATGAACAGATGGCAGGAAGACATGGCAAGCTAAATTATGTAAGTGAAAAACAATTATTTATATACTCTCACAGAACCCTTTCAACATAAGAATCATTCCAACAACTAATGCTAGTCAACTCATATCCATGCTAACTTTGTAGTTACTACGGTCCTTTCCAGAGTTTCATCGGCATACATGAAAAAGATAATATTTAGCAACACAAACCTGGCGCTTCAGAAACCGATTCTGTTGATTTGCTTCACCCAGCTTCTTCAAAAGATTTGATCTTTCAGAATCAAGAAGTAATGCTTTTAACTGTTAAAGAACATAAGCATTAGGTACAAGATGACAGTGTCACCCACAAATTAAACTTACAGATAGAAACAAACAAGAAGGACATATGTTTTATGTAAAAGATGAAGTGAAACGAAATAATCACACCTCTTCATTACTTGGTGCTTCTAAAAGGGTTTCGTCACGTAAATCCTCAGATTCAGGCTCCTCATCCTTGGAGAATTTCTTAGACTGTAGTGCCGAGAATTCCTCCTCCAGACTAACAGGGTTACAAAACACTCTCCAAGGGCCACGGTGAACATAATTTTTACCAATAGAAAAATCCTTCAAATTTTTCGATCTATTCTCATTCCAGCCAATAGCATTGCCTTCAAATTTACCAATTCTTTCCATATTTATCCTAATAAGTTTGACAAAACCACTAATACATTCACAACAGACATACAGACAATAACCAATAAACCAAAACTCGAAATGATGAAATGAGTTCGGGGGAGGGAGGATCCATCAGTGGCGGTCACCAAATTTTTGATAAACCTTCATTAACAGATGTACATTTCACATATAATATATAGAATAAATTATGATTTCACCCCTAAGTTTTAAAAAATTTATTATGTTAAAATTTGATCCTTCAATGAAATATTGAACTATACAATTATGTGGATGAATAACAAATTTCAATCACGAGTAGGCCGGAAACAAATGATGGATGCTTGAAACTAAATATACAAGGCCTGCAGGAGTTAGCTGAAGATAGAGCACGTATCCAACCCCATCTAATAAGAGCACCAACAGGAACGAAAGACAAAAAAATCCGGCATTAATTAAATAATCACCTGGTTAAACATTGTTGCACGGAACTGCCGAGTATACTAAACCCCATATTCAAAAGTTTCCTAGAAACGAAGAATCAAATCACTAAACAAGAGGAGGAAAACAACTTCATCAATCAATGTAGTTCAATTCACTCATTTCACCTAACATATTGAAATAATCGTCCGATCATAATACAAATAGAATATACTTAATCGAATCAAGGATCATATGAATTGGATTAGCTAACTTACAGCGAGCAATGCCTATTCGCAGCGCCTCCAGTGTGAAGTTTGCTACTGTGTAACTGATCTTTTAATGTGAGGCGGAGAAGCAGCGCCACGTGTGGGAGGTGGGCCACTCAGGAGGGATCTGCATGATTGACTAAAAAATTAATTATGGGAACACTTATATTTAGTTAATATCTTTACAATTTTTTTAATTAAAACATAAATATATATAGTTGTTAATAAACAAAAGAAATAAAATTTATTATGTCGCTAACTCTTAAAAATATGGTGGAGGAAATGTGTCCGGTTAATAGGTCATCAAAGACTCGACCTCAAGTTGAACCGGATCGACGTCCCTGACTCCAGACGTGTTTGATGTTCGATACGTGTTTGAGTTTAAAACATACATAGTTTTAAATATGAAATAAGATTTTGTTGTTTTACTTTGCTCTCGAATATAAATATTAATCTTTTTAATGATCAGAAGACATAAACTATTCATAGATACAATTTAATTTTTTTTATTGTCTTAACTAAGGGTAAAGTGATGGACAGTCCCCAATCCAAACCAAAGTTTGCTTCAACTCCCTGAGAGAAAAAGGTCACAAATATACCCCTATTACCCTTTTTCCTATTTTAAATATTAATTGATTCCCGCGCTTTCCTAAATGGTATCAGAGCTTTAGGTTGATTTATTTCAAACACAAAATTTATTGTTACAAAGAAACGAAATGTTTGAGGAGGAGAATTTCGAAAATTATGAATCCGAACTTAGGTTCGAGAAAAATAATTAACAAGAATTATTCCAATATTTTGGAATATAAACAAGGGAATCTAACTATTGTTAGATATCAGAAACAGAAAGGGAAGCATCAGCATCCTCAGGTAAACTTATGATTCAATCTAATAAGTTTATGGAAATTATACCAGATTCTTCTAAGCTCTCTTTAGATCTTAGAGAAATTCAGAAAACAGTACAAAACTATGGTAATATGCTATATTTTGTACCACAACGAGTTGAAAAAATCCTTGAAAACCAGGAAGAAATTCTTGGAATATTAAAGGATATTCAAACAAGAATTCAGAAACTAGAACAACAACCAAGTTCTAGTAAAAGATCTTCAGGAGGATGGTTACCACCATCATTTGGTACTGAACCTTTGTTACATCAACAAGGAAAGGCCAGAGTGGTGTCAAAACCTTTGACTGAAGAAGAGAAGATGATCAATCTAATTAAGTCTGTCTCAGAAAAGAAATTAATCTGATGACAACTTTAGAAAGGATTGGTCTGGATGATCTACAAGAACTTGCGGAATCTTTCGCAAATCTCAAAGTTGTAGATCTAAAGATGAACACAGCAGGAGGTGAAACACCTGCTATAACCTGGTCATCTTCACAGGAACTACCAAGGGAAAGTGTGGGATCTCAAAATATACACATGAGAGAATCTCAGACTGATTTCCATACTGGTGGAGGTTCACACCCTGCGGGAACAAGGACAAGGAGAAATCAAATTCCCTTGCACCAAACCCCCTATGGGAAAACTGTTTTAGATCCTATACATCCTTACGGGGTTATGCTTAACCTTGATGTATTAGATTTCAAAAACAGAGAAGAACTCATAGATGATTGGACATCTGCTATGAGAATTGCAGCAGGAACACTTGATCTCAACAGAGAAGGATTCATTAAACTCCTAGAAATGAGTCTTATGGGATCAGTGAAAATTGCTTGGGACATGACTTCGGTGGAAACTAAAGAGTCGGTCCTAGCTGGAGAATCTCTAAGCGAGATAGCTGGAAGAATGGCTACCCTATTTAAAGCACAATTTATAGGGGTAGACTATTTTAATAGTCAAGACACAGAGAAGAGGAAGAAATATACTCAAGCTCTGTATAGTCTTGAATTACATGACATCTGTTTAGTGGATGAATACATTATGTTATTCACCAAATATAGATGGAATTCAGGAGTCGAAGAAGATACAGCTATGCAGCTTTTCTTCGCAAAAATGCCCAGTCCCTGGAGAGAAATGCTCATAAGGGAATATGTACCTGGAAATCCAGATACATTGGCACGAAGAGCTTCTTTCCTTAAAGGAAAATTGGCGGAATGGTGCCATTTGGCAGCATTACAAAAGAATTACAAACGATTAAGGGGTATTAATAAACGTACGCCTTTGTGTTGTAAAGAAAATGATCTTCCAACAATTATTGGAAGTAAACCACAAAAGCATAAAAGGAAAAGTTTTAGGACTCATCCTTATGCTAGAGGGGGAAGGAGTTCTTGGAAACCAAGAACAATATGGTCTAGACAAAAAGCCAGATCTTATAAATCTGGACAAAGAAGCGGACCATCAAGAAGTAGGATATCCTCCCAGGCATCGAGTACATCTCGGAGCACAGGAAGAACACCTACAAAGAAAACTTTCAGAAGGGCTCATACACGAGCTAATGAGAGTTTTAAGGACTGTAATTGCTGGACATGTGGAGCAAGAGGACATATCTCGACTAACTGTCCAGAAAATGAAAAAAGAGGTATTAAACGCTTCGATCCAACTCCGGATATTGAAGAAGCAGTTTATTACCAAGATCTTATTCAGGTATACCGATTTGAGGACATTGCCTCAGATGAGAGTATATATGAAGAAGAAGAAGTTTTAAGTCAGGGAGAATCCGATGGAACTGAATCGGAATCTGACTGAAAACGAGGTGTTTCGACACGAAACACATGAGGATTTGTCTGGGTTCTTTAGCCAGACAACAATATCTAATAACATGGTTCAAAGAATCATGAAAGAAAATCCTAGTCTACAGAGATACCAAGGATTCTCTGCAGGACAGGTAGAAAAGTTCTTAGGAAATCTTGGCCTAAGAAACAGAAAGCATCATCTAATCTATAAAGTCTCCAGAAGGGAAATGGCAATCCCAATGGAACTTACGGGAAATAGAATGGAGATGCAATTAATTCCTTCTGAAGAAATAAAGGAGGAATTACAAAAACTCAAGATCGAAGTAGCAAGGACTATGTCCTGGATTCATATTGGAGCAATCCAAATTATGATAAAAGCTACTTTCAAAGAAGGTATTGATTCACCCATTGATATTGCTATATGCGATAAAAGAATGGGGAACCTTCAAGATTCAGTACTGGGAACTATCTCAGGAAATCTCTGTGCAGGAAAGATTGTAGGAGTTATCTATCCACGGATAGCTTACAACCTGGCAGATCGAGATTTTAGCCGAGCCTTGACATTACATCAAAATTTCAAGGAGAAAAGGCTAATGAAGGAAGGTAATAGACCATATTCTATTACCTATCAAATCTCATATGCTTTATCTAATACACATCATTCAGAGTTGTTTATTAGAAATGAGTTTATTGAGATACCAGAAATATTTGGAAAAGTTGCTCAGGCAATTTATCCAGAACGAGTTGAGTTTCCGGTAATACAGGAAACAGATATCCAAATACAAGACAAACCGATTCTACAAAGGAATCAAAGTCTTAGATTGGAATCAAGAAGACTATCTTTTCAAGGAGATAGGATTACAAGCTACAGATGGGGAAAAACCCCTGTTCAAGAAATCCAACATGAGCTAAAAAGTTTTTCAACAATAGGAAAGCTTAGATGCCCAGAAGGGTGGAAGGAAGTCGAAATAGTATTTGATATTACGAAACAAAGGAATCAATTTCCTTGTAATACCATCTACTATTTAGAACAACCTATGATAGGAACTTACCAAGGAATGATCCAAGTTGGAGAATTGGAAGTTCATATCACAGGAAGTCCAGGAAAAGAATCAGATCAACTGATTCTTGGACTAGAGTTTCTTGAGGAACATAAACCTTGGAAACGTCTAGAGTATGGAATGGAGTTTATGGCAGAAGATAAGATGTGGAAAATCCAATGACCACAAGTCCATTCTCCATATACGTTCCAGTCGGAATGTTATATGAACAATATAAGGCAGAATATTTTGCTGCTTATATTGATTCAGGTGCTGGTATTTGTACAGCAAAACGAGGAGTTTTTCCAACAAGTTTGGAAGAAGAATTACCAAAGATTGCTGGAAGAGATTTTTCCAGAAGAATCTTAATCTTATGTAAAGGGATTAAGATGACTGAAATAATGATTGGCGGTGCTGGGCAAACACCTTGGTATAAGGTGAAGACACCACCAATTTATTTTCATGATACAGGAGCTGACATTTTACTAGGAAACAATTTCCTACAAATGTTCAAATCCTATACTCAAGAAAATGAGACAAGAAAATTAGTGTTTACAACTCCTTGTAACCACAAAATCATAGTCCAGAGACTAAGAGAGGCATTTTACAGAAAATTGCCAATCCAGTTTCGCAGCAAGCGTGGTGATTCAGGACAACTTCTGAACCCAAAAATGAAAGATTCTAGAAGGTTTGGAGAAACAATGCTCCAGTTAAGAGCAGATAAAGAACTCCAACCAGAAGAGATAGAATGCCTTAAGATAGCTCTACATAAAAATGAAGTAGAGTTTGAATCTAAGGTATCCCTGGAAGATGTCAAGAAGAGGATCAAGGAAAATTATAATGAAGATCCCTTGGCATGGTGGGACAGAAATCAACTCAAAGCTTGCCTTAAAATTAAGGAAGGCAAAGAGTATGAATTTGTCCGCTACAAGCCCATCCCAATGAATATCATTGACCAAAGGGATATGCAGATTATAATCAAGGAACATTTGGACCTTGGATTAATCAAAGCAGGTATGTCACCATATAGTAGTCCAGGTTTTCTGGTAAGGAATCATGGTGAGATAAAACGAGGAAAACCCAGATTAGTTATTAATTATCAAGAAATTAATAAGATTCTGGAGTTTGATGGGTATTTTATACCTAGTAGAGAACATCTAATAAGTTGCATACGCAACGCCAAGATATTCTCTAAGTTCGACTGTAAGTCTGGATTTTACCAGATTAGGATGCAAAAAGAAAGTAAGAAATTCACAGCTTTCTCTACACCTCAGGGACATTATATTTGGGAAGTATTACCAATGGGATTGGCTAATTCACCCCAGATATTTCAAAGAAAAATGGATAATCTTTTTAAAGATTATTTTAAGTTTATGTTTGTTTATATTGATGATGTTTTAATAGCATCTAAAGATATGAATGAACATGTTAAGCATTTGGAGATTTTCTCCAATGTCTGTAAAAAAGAAGGACTGGTCTTATCTGAAAAGAAAGCAGTCATTGCAACAAGGAAGATTGAATTCCTCGGAATTGAAATCGATGAATCAGGAATTATTCTGCAAGAACACATAGTGGAAAAAGTGCAGAATTTTCCAGAAAGACTCAACGACAAGAAGCAACTTCAAAGTTTTTTAGGAGTTGTTAATTTTGCTGGGATGTTTATTAAAAACCTAGCAAAACACAGGAAAGTCTTTAGTCCATTATTGAAAAAAGATGCTAGATTTATATGGACAGATGAACACACAAAAGGACTATGCCAATTAAAGGAGATTTGTAAGAATCTTCCAAAAATGGCTATTCCTCAAGATGAGGATAATCTGGTATTGTATACCGATGCCAGTGATCATTGGTGGGCAGCAGTTCTTACTAAGCTCACACCAGAGGGAGAACAACCATGCAGATATTGTAGCGGTTTATTCTCAGATGCAGAAGCCATAAGATGGCATATCAACGAAAAGGAATTTTATGCAGTAAAAAGAGCTTTTGAAAAATGGCCATTATTTTTACTTGCAAAGAAATTCACTTTGAAAGTTGATAACACACAGGTGAAAGCGTTCTTAAGGAATAGAATTGAATCTAAACCTGAGAAGGCCAGATTATTAAGATGGCAGGCATTATGTCAAAATTATATTTTTGATATTATGATAATTAAATCTCATGAAAATATTCTTGCAGATTTTTTAACAAGAGATGGACAGCATTGACATTGATGCTATTATCAAGATGCAGAGGCATTTGAGGGAACACCTTGAAATGCTTCAAACCGAGTTCAACAAGTTGGCCGTAAACGCAGAAGTTGCGGGAAGGCTACAACAAGCCGATAAGAGAATTGTCTCTGATCGAATTACAGGATGTTTACAGGCATATACTCAGTTATGGTCTGTAATGCAAAGGCCTATCCTCCAAGGCATTGAGAAACCATTGGTTTCCCAAATGGAGAGTTTTCGAGTACAGGACTCTATACCTGTAGCGGGGGATTCAAATACCCCTTGCACAAGTGTTAAGTCGGGATCATCTATAGATGAGTCGGCTAAAACAAAAATTGAGACTCCAGATCCTTATCTCGAGTCCTCAAGTCAACCCTTCACCTCGGGGATTGAAGAGGGAGAGATCAACCTTAGGCCTCGTACTGACAAAGGCAAAACTAAGGTTGGTACTAATGAAAATGTAATTTCTCCATTTCAGGTTTACCAACAGAATTGGGAGAAATTAAACACAAGAATTGGCATCAACCCAGCTATGGTTCGAGTTGATATTGCAGGAAAATATCCTAGGGTATGGATGAAACAAAATTCATATCCAAAGGAGGTCAAAGCCTGGTATGAATTTGGGGCTCTTGCCTCAGTTTATACTACTTCGCCCAGCTTCCCGGAGATATCAGCATTACCAAAATGGATTCAGGAAGCTGTTCATGAGACTTGGGCAAATAATGATCATTTGTCCAGAGGAGATGTTTTGGAGCTATACTTTTTCAGTGCAGCACCAGAACCAGCAGGAAAAGGCTCACACGAAGCCTTTCATTTTATCAAGCTAAGGAGGCCAGACATGAATTCTCAAAAATTTATAAAGGATCCTCCTACAAATGAAACCCCCTTAGTCTCTTCATTTAATGAAGATGATATGTCTACCAGGAGAGCATGGGGTATCTAGGTATGTCTCACAGAGATGGACAAAGTCAAGTTTCCATTTAAGTTTTACCAAAATTCTTTAAATGGATCATTCCTGTTAAACACTATGACAGGAAAAACTACAAGCTTTGCAGAAGATCTATTCGAAAAGAAAAGAAATCTTCTATGGAACAGCAAGATGCCGGCAAGTAAAGAGACTCGCCGAAAGTTCTGTAATATGGCACACATAGGAAGATGGTCAGAAAACATCTGCCTTGAATGCCAGAATCAGAAAGAACCGGAATTCGGTAAAGGTTTCAAACCGAGATCTGATCGGAAACATTTTACCGAAGCAAGGACAAGTGGGGAAGGACCACATTCACATTTTCCTCGAGGATACAAAAAGCCGAAGATTCCTCGACAAAATTAAAGGGGAGATGTGACTAAACCCACTCACCAAAAAGAAAATCCACCATGTAAGTGGAAGGACAGGACCACCAATAATCGGTGGAAAAATGACAAAGAACATCGGATACCTTATCTTTAAAGATAAAGGAAATCCAATCAAAACAAGAAACTGGACCCAAAAATTTACAATATAAATACGGGTAATTTGGAACCAGTAATACACACCAGAAAAATCAAAACTCAAAGATGTATCGAGTATATCTTAAAGTTTTGAAAAGAAGGATAAACTACAAGCGGAGTGAAGCTGCTGCTCTCAGATCAATAATTAAGATGTACAAAGAAAAGGGTGATGAGATAACAGCAGATCTATTCCAGACTCATCTCTATTGGTATCTCGGAGAATTAAAAGAAGATGAGAAGTTGATTGCTAGATTAATAATCTAGAAAAAGACAAAGTGGAAGGACCATTCAACCACTACATGGTCCCAAGGCAAGCTGTAAAGGCTTATCAAGATTTGAAGTCCGAGTTTCAAATCCGAAGAAGCCTTCTATAAATAAGGCAGAAAGAAGGAAGTGAAGATCATCGAACATTTTCCTCATTTCTTTCAAAACCAATTGTAATATTTTCTATTTCTAGTTTATGTGTTTTCAAGTTTCGGCTACTATAAGTAGCTAAGCAAGTTCCTCCTCCTCTACAGGAGGTTTCAATGTAATAATAAATGTTTGTGTTTGAATAAAGAGATCTTTGCTCTTAGCCCCTCTCATGTATTATTTTCAAAATTTTATCTTTTACTATACACTCTAAGGTAGGAAACGAATTAGAGTTGTGCTAAGTGCTGCTGAAGGAATCTGCGACGGTATCCATCGGTTGCGATCGCGTGGTTGAACTGTGAGGAGCAGTTCGTAAAATACGGTGGATATAACCCGGTGGTACTCTGGTCAAAGAGGTAAAAGATTTAATTTATTTTACGGAAGCATGATGGGCCTTAAATTTAAAGAAAAAATCGATTATTTAAAATATAAGGTTGAAGGGTATTTTGGGTAATTAAAAATAGATGGGGAGTAGAAAGAAAGTTTGAAATGATTGGGTACTGAATAGAAAATCTCCCCTTAACTAAATATCATATGATTCAATATGTGACACAAGGTATTTTACTCCTAGTTATTGATGAATCCCCAAGGTGTTGGGCACTAGATGTTCCATCATCTACCAGTTTATAAAATCTAAAAGTTGAAAACTTTGTTACATGAATAATTGAGTATCATACAATTATTTGACTTAGGCTAGTCACGTTCAAATGGTTGAATTCAAGGTTTTTTTTAAATAAAATATAAAAAAATATGACAAATTGGTAGAATTTAACAAATAATAAAAATCCGAGTTTTGAAAGCTAGGATTTCATTATAATTGAGGTTTCACTCCTCGGATTCCAGTTATTATTATTATTATTATTATTATTATTATTATTATATAAAATATATTTGTACCAACAAAATTTAAAAAAAAAATGAAAAATCTTGAAATACAATCCTCGGATTCTATTTAAAATTTTTTTTAAAAAAATAATTTTGGTTATTTTTTAAATTAAAATTAGAAAAAATATTTTTTTAATTATTTTGTATTTTTAATATTTTAGGATTTGAATTTTGGATCTCGTAGTTTAATAGTGTTTCTAGAATTAGGATTTTGGTAGTTATAATTTGTTAAATTCTACCTATTTGTCATATTTTATTAAATTTAAATAGTTTTTGTTATATTTTATTAAAAATAACCATCATACAAAAGTCAATATAATCACCTCCATTTTATATAAATCATGACTACGAGTTTATTTGACGAATTATTGATTATTTATTTATATTTATATTTTTAGAAAGTTTTTTCATTTCTAGGAAAACCCCGGATTCAAAAATTGTGATGTGTCCATAATTTTTTTAAAATATATATCCATAATTCGAGGAAAATTAAATGGAACACCTACCAATGATTAACGACCTTCATCTCCTTAGTCAACTCTGACACTCTGAGAGGACTCGATGAAAATGAAAAAAGAGCAGTTAATTTAATCATCAAGATAGCCAGGACCCAGAAGATTTCTTGACAAGTGATTTTCAATTTGTTGTCTCTCGTTAATTATATTTTTGGTCATATAATTTACATTTTTTCACTTTAATCATGATAATGATACATTTGAATTTTTTATCTCATAAATTACGTATTTTTTTTTATTTTTATCTGTTAATATTTGACATAATATCTACAAGCACACGAGATGAACCGGTTGTTTTCGGCTACGAGCATCTGACGAACCCGAACCATACATCGGTAATGATGTTATTTACTCCGATTTGCTTCTCATTACCCGGCCAGCCATAATCAAGTGCTGATCAACTAACTTCCGCCTTCCCCTACACGCACGCAAGTGGGAAATTATTTGGCTGCATAGATTTATGAACATAAAAAAAATTTGTGTGAGGCAGTCTTACGGTCGTATTTTGTAATATAGATCTCTTATTTGTTTTAGTTGGCACAAACTAGAGATGATATATACATCCTACGTCCTATCAAAAAATACGATATAAAAAAAATTAATTTTATATCGGTATTTAATATATTGAAAATTTCGATACATATAACTAGCAAATCGATTATATTGAAATTATACGTTTCATTGAGATTTCAGTACAATATCTATATATATCATTTTATACCAGAAAAAACTTTATATTTTTAAAATTAGATAAATTTATTATTTAAAAAATTTATATATTTTTAAATTTTTATATATTATTCCAGTATTTGGCTATATATATCGAAATTATCGTATACCGAATATTTTGTATTTTTTCGATACGATAATCTCGGTGTACTGTATAATTTCATTTTACAAAAACTTTAAGCACGGCACGATTTTCACTTTTTCATTTATATTTCTTGATTTTATCTTTGCATACAATGGTTTCAATTTCAAATCAATCAAATAGACCAACTAATTTACAACTTATTTTTTTTAAAAAAAAACAAAAACAAATGGTAAATATATTAGGTAAACAATTATTTGAAATAGTATCATCATGCGCCTCTTGTTAAAGATAAGAATTATTGTACAGTATATTAGTACGTATAACACTAGTGTTTAAAATTATTTGAAAATGAATCATGCATATATGTAAGTCTTAATAAATTAAGTGTCCCACCAACATTAAAGCCTTGGGACATGTATGTCATCTTCCTGCATGCATGTTTCATCTGCAATCAAAGATTCATATCCTTACTTTATAGATGAACCTTTTGCAGACTATATGAAGGCGACTTTGCTCGACTGCACCATCAAATTATTCTACCCAACGCTGTTGTAAGAGTGCAAAACGAACTAGCTCGAAGCACCGACGTTTATTCAGTTTTTTNCATAATGTTTTAAAAAATAAAAAAAATGTACAAAACAAATATTAAATGATGAAAACTTACGATAAAAATATATAATAAATCTTTTTCAAAAATAGAATATACAAAACGTATACAATATTTATTAATTATATATATATATATTCGTCATCCAAGATAAGTTGTACTAGCAGAACTTAGTGCTATATATGATGGTATATTGCTTGCTCTTCAAGGTGAGTTTAATCTTGTTCGAGTTTGTTCGGATTCTTCTTTAACAGTCCAAGCAGTGACCTCAACTTCAAAAAATCTAATCCCTCAGCAACTATACTTTGAATATTTCAGCTCTCTTGGTACATAGTAAGTTTGATAGTTTTTGTCATGTCGGTAGAAGTGCGAACAAATTGGGACACCGCTTTACACAATTTGTCTTATCTAATCCTTCACATATTATGTTTGTCGAATGATAATTTCTCTTGTGGTTGGATAATGTAACGAAGACTGATTTATCTATTGAATATATTTATGTTATTTTTTTTATTTTTTTTAAAAAAACTAGCTAGCTAGGTCAATCATGCATTAACTTTCGTACCTGCCAATCTTTAGATATTTCCTTGTCTTCCACGTTTATAATAAACATCCACAAAATACTAGCTAGGTTCTTAAACTTTGTAGAAGAAAAGCAAACACAATGGAGAGCAGTAATCCTGAAGGAAAGAAAAGAGGTACGTGGGGTAGAGAAGAAGATATGCTCTTGAAGAAATGCATTGAAATTTTTGGAGAAGGGAGGTGGCATTTAGTCCCTCTCCGAGCAGGTAATTTAATTAATCATAATTAAATTTGTTTTAGAAGGACTCAATCATATGTTATAAATTAAACTTCTGTTTTTTGCTTTTGATCATTCAAGTTATATCGAAGTTTGGATTTTATCTCTTTGATATATCACTTTGATGACATGACATGCAGCCGATAGACTAACTTATTAGATTAAGACCAAATATCGAGATGGATTTGAAATTTAATTTTCTTTTAAATATATTTCACACTGAAAAAAAATATGATTTTATTGTGATATATTTGTTCATGTGTTGCATAAATTACAGGATTAAACAGATGTAGGAAGAGTTGCAGGTTGAGATGGGTAAATTACCTTAGTCCAGATATTAAAAGGGGTTGTTTTACGGCAGATGAAGTGGATCTTTTGATAAGACTTCATAAGCTTTTAGGAAACAAGTAAGTAATTACCCCAACATTATAAGTATTAAGGCTTGTTTTGGGTTTCAGTAATGTAAACCAACCACACAAATATATAAGTGTTACTTTTAATGCAGGTGGTCGTTGATTGCTGGTAGAATTCCGGGACGAACTGCGAACGATGTGAAGAATTTCTGGAACACTCGCATCGTGAAGATTTCATCTTCTCCGAAAACAAGTAAACCAGTTGAGGAAACAAAAATTATAAAACCCATAGCTCACAAAATGTCAAAACTAGCCGTGTCCAAAAATAAGCCCCCGCCGCCGCCTTTCAACGAAGAGCCACAACAAAATTCACAGTGGTTCAGTAATGTTCTTGATACAGCAGGAACAAACAAGATCAATGGAATTCAAAATGGGTCGTTTTCCGTTGGGGGAAGGAACGAAAAATCATATGCTGGAGACAATTACCCCACTAAAACAGATGGTGGCGACGGGGTGAGTGAATTCTCTATGGGTTTATGGAAATTGTTAGGATTTGATGATGTTTAATTTAGTAAAGAAAAATTAGTTCAAGCTTTCGATACAATGAAGGACAATATTTTATTATTGTAACTTTGGGAGATCAAATTTATCGCACTATAAGTATAATAATCAAATCTATGAAATATGTGATAAAAAAAATAGAAGAGCTCGTCCTCTTTCGTCATATAAAAAATGTCCAGGAAAAACCACAAAAGAAGGCCTTCACATACTCGCGTATGAGGCCTGTTTGCTTCAGGCTCATCGACATGTCGGACCACAACCGGGACAGGAACCCTCCATTCTGTTTGAAACTCGTCCTTCTTTATGTCTTCTAGTCTATCACCAGAACTTGTATGTTATGATCTCCTGTATGTTATGATCTCCTTCATATATACAAGGTTATGCTTCTCTCTTCAGAGTTTAATCCTTCAGTTTTCACTTTCATGGTACCTTCTTTATCTGACATTTATGTAGGCTTACGCCGAGTCGCTCATTGTTTCTTCGAATTTCGATTATTTTTTTTCTTCTTTTATGTCACTGCACCCATTAACGAGTTGAGTTTCTTAAAAAAAGTTCAAGTTTCAGCTCAATATCAGGTGGCTCATCCAAGGTTCCAACATAAATTCAATCAATTAGTATAATTGTGCTATGTTGCTCTAAAAAAAGAAAAACATTGTGCTACGAACTATTAATTTTTAAATCAAAATGATAAAATAACCAATAAACAAAAACTCAAAGTGATGAAATATCGGGTTCAGCGGCGAATCCATCAGTGGTGGTCGCCAAATTTTTTATAACCTTCAGTAATAGGCGTATATTTCGTATATAATATACAAAATAAAATATGATTTCTTTCAAATTAAAATACACCTTATATAAGTTTAAATTCGCAATGACCGACAATAAGGCTGTTATGCTCGTTACTAAATTTGTTGAAGAGATAGAATATAACCAAGTATATCAAATCATTTATTATGTTGCTAAATCAACACGATTTGGATGATTTATTATGTTTTTCATAAAATCTTTAAATTTTATTGACTAAGAGTCTAATAATAATTTTATTTTTTCAATACTTCTATTTTCTGGCTCCGTCCCTGATTTAGGTTACTCTTAAACCAGTTGACTACTTTCTAAAAAAATCAAGTTTAAGATAATATAAATTCAGGTCAAGTTGACATAAAATTCAATTAATATCATTATGCTACGAACTAATAATTTTAATTTTAAAATTAAAAATTTATTGTGGGGAACAAGAAGCGTCAGACTTTTTTAAAAATGAAAAATTATTTGTCCTTAAATAATAAGTCTTCCCATTTGGAAGTAAACGAGTTAAAAAATCTCACGTTCGTTCAATTAATTGAACTACATATAGTGAAGTAATAATTGTAGAAAACTTAGAACTTAGAAGGTGAACATTTCCTGAGGAAAAAATATTATGTAATAATTTCGAGTAACAATCTGCGTATCACCAATAAAAATTTATCAAACTTTTTTTAATGAAAAAATGATTGCTTAAAAAGTCAATGATAATATAAGGGAAAAAAGAGTGTGTGTATATGAGGCACCTACCGTGCACACCTATGTGAGCACCGATGAGGTGTCACTCANCATAAAGAGTTTTGATGGTTATAATTAAATTGATTTAGACAGTCTAGAAGTTATAAAATTAAATCAATATATTGATGTAGCCTAAGCTTGTGAAAAATAGAATTATCTTGTTGATTAACACATAATGCCAACAAATCTCGAAATAATGGAAAAGACTCGTAAATATAATTTTATTAAATGAGAAAACTGTCTTTACATCAAAAGTATGTCCGTTTATACAGAACGAGCTCACAATAATAAAAAAAACAAAATTTCCAAATATAAACGATCGTGCTTTTGACATAGACATGAGTCTTGTTTGTTGGTCTATTTACAATTAAAGTATCCTTTTCTTTTTTTTTTTTCAATATCCTACATTGCCCAAAATCGACTAATTTCACTCGTCATATTTGATATTGGGGTAATCCCAACGTGCCAAAAAGACATGTTGTACCACATCATACATGATTAAGGAACAAAAAAAGTGGTGCCGTTTAAACAATGTATGCCTTATAAACTAGAGAAACGCGAGCTCCTTAATTCATCCTAAATTATGACGTTATACGTACAATTAACCAGAAAATTCGATTTATTTTATTTTTTTTATAAATTAAATGTAAACATGAGAGAAGAAGTCAACTAGACACAAGCAAATGTATAAAAAGTGGCTTATAAGTTGATTATTTTATAATATTTGACGCTAATAACGCTATAATTAATAATAAATTCAAAATACGGAGTTCATCCAAATGAATTAATGTTTTAAATTTGATGACAAGATACCAATATGTTGTACCATAATACTTATATATATATGTATAATGACAAAATATAATTATTTTTGTTATTGTAAGACTACTACTAGTTCCAAATTTAAAATTTCATTTTTCCAACACAAAAACTAGTTAAGCATTCCAATATTTTTCAAATACACCTTCCATTACACATATGAAAATAATACACAAGATACTTAGCCACAAGATTAAATATGTAATACAATCTGTCAATGATTGAGGAGATGAGCATCCACAGCTTTAGCAGATTCAATTGAAAATGTAAGATAACGATCTGGATTTGGGGCTGAATCTTTAGCTTTCTCAACCTCGATGCCCCATTTCACCGAACCATTAATTCGGACTGTGATTATGGACTTCAAACTGTTGTACAACTTCATATGATCCCCTTCGAAGGCGTCGTAGATTATGATTCTCTCTTCATCGTTTAATTCTTCCGCTCTCACTTTCATAGTAACTGTTTGACTCCCTGTAAATTACAAGTTCGAGATTAGTTGACAAACTATATATATATATAGCTCTTTACTTGATCATCTCATCTCATGCAGTTGATATAGTACAAATCGACCTACTAGCTAGCTAGTATTAAACATAATATAGATTTTTTTGTTGCCTGGGTACATAGTTGTCTTCACATAACATCTTACGATTAGTATCCATAATTCTCCGCTAATATCGTAGATTATCCGATCGGTCCGGTTATTACTATATATATATATAACGAGGGGAGATTTTATCATTTTAACAATGATGAGGATGAGAAATCTGTAATATCTTTTTTTTGGCGATCGTACCCATCAGCATTTTAAACAGCTTGACGTTTCCAACGCAACCATCGGTTCCTTCGAGCAGCTGGACGCTTTCGAATTTTTCAGGGAAAATGTTGACAAGTTGAGACATGTTATTTTTGAAGAAATCGTAGAACTTGGAAGGGGAAGATTTTATCTGGGCTTCTGACTCGACCTTGATCAATTGAGCCATTTTCTTTTTTGATAAATAAGTAATGTGGTACGAGGAATTACGGGAGTTGTCTTAGGTTTTATAGTACAAGAATAAATANTCTCTACGTGGTCCCTTGTAAGGATTCCATAAAATGCAGTGGCATAAAGGTGACAACGTGCCGAACGGAGAACCAAGAAAGAAATTAACGAGTAGGGCCAATTAATTAAAGAAACAGAAATTTAAATATCATGTCCAATTTTTTTTTTATCACTCCAAATATTTGGTACTTTTGTATGAACATATGGTGTAAATAATTTCATATTTTAGTTTTTCACTTAGATATTTTATAGTTTCATTTTGCACACGATAGTAAATCAAAATCTGGGAACTCTGTGTGTGTATATTACAAATAAAATTAATGATTGACAGAATCCACCAAAGTTTTTACGACAAATGCATATAATTTTGTTGCAACATTCTTGTACAAAACAAGTATAATATTTTCAATATTTGGGTTGGGCAATGTAGCACCATAAAATAATGGAGAATTATTTGTTATTTAATGAAAATGTTAATTGTAATAATTTACTATATATAATAATTTATTATATGTAATTTTTTTTTCCACTCCCGCATGTACAAGAGGCGGGGTCCTCTTCAAAAGACGCACACCGTGGCGTAATTTTCTAAAATTTATAATTTATTTTCATAATCACAAAACTCTATATTTTGATAAAAGTTATAAAAAAAATGTACTATAATTTGTTAAAAAAAACTCGCTACGTAACTATGATGAAAGATTAGTTTATTGTAATGCAATGTCTTTATTTTTTTAAAATATATGCATTTTATGTTATATATAAAAATATTGTTAGGGTAATTCTTATTTTTATAATTAATGATGTTGGTAATTTTTTAAAAAAACTCTTGAGTACTTTACTATTTAATAATTGTCACTTTTAGTTTTAAATTTTATAAACAAATATAATTAATTTTTTATTATGATGTTTAATAAACAATATGTTTATGCAAAGAGTATTTTTTAAAAAACTCAAAATACACTCGAGAATTTCATTTTTTTTTTAAAGAAAAATTGCCTATAATTATTTTACAAATTCGTGAACATTGATAAATTAAAAAAAAAATTAATTCCAGTCGGATCTCAACATAGTGTTGCATTGGGTTATATATCCAATGTGCTATCAGGTTTGATTCAATCCAATGTGGATCCGGTTCGATGCCTTTGGATATATAGATTCCCATAACGTAAAAAAACTTTATTCTACAGAAATATTCAAAATCAACATATTCGAATCTGAAATGCTCAAACAATCACTTTTAAAAAGGAACGAACTTATTGGCTAAAAAAAGAACGAACTTTATTGGCTAAACTATCCAATGCCCGCAAAAAATATTGTAATTATATTTTTTATTTTTTAAACAGTAAATTTGTTTGACCATGGGTAAGAATAGCTATCTGAAACTTTTTAAAAAATATTTATGAATATTCGAGAAGAGAGATTAATGTCATAATTTTAAAAAAAATGAAATGAATTTTAAACCGTAATTTAATGAGTAAATTTTTTGTGAGACGGTTTCACGTTCACGTGTCTAGCTATGAGATGAATTGACATGATTCATATAAAAAGCAACACAAAAACTCCTATTTCCAAAATTTTTTATAATTATATTTAATCCGATGATTCCGATTGAAATCAAATTGTATTTGTAATTGGATCAGAATTTTGGGATGGCCTCCCAATATTCTGCAGGATTATCCTGATCCTCACGATACAAATGAGGAAACGCGTTTAAGCGTCATGCTCAATCGCAATCAGAATTTAATATACTAATCATCATATTATTATTATACCTTAAAAAATCGTACCTTAAAAAATCGTCTTATAAGATAAATAAATAAAATTTGTAAATTTAATTGATTTAAAAAATTATAAATATAATTAAAATATTATATTAATTATTAAATTTTCATTAATTTCAATTTTCGAAAAATATAAAATATCGATTAATATTATAAAAAATAATTAAATTATTTAAAATATTAGTCAAATTAAAAATTATATTTAAATATTATAAAAATTTTTGAATTTATAATTATTTTAAACTTCAAGATATTAAATAAAAATTTAAATTAATCAAAAATCATCCATTTTCTTTCAAAAAATTATATAACCACGATAAACAGTGCGATTGGGGTGCAACTGAACGGACCTATCACAATCTTAAATATGTCTCTAATGAGACGGTCTCACGAATCTTTATATGTGACACGGATCAACCCTACCGATATCATAATAAAAAGTAATATTCTTAACATAAAAAGTAATATTTTTCATTGATGACCCAATAAGAGATTCGTCTCACAAAATACGATCCGCGATATCGTGTCATACAAATTTTTGTCCACAATCTTAATCATATACATCAAACACATGATAAAAATCAATTATCCCTTCTTATACACACCAACCAATTTGTGAATATATAAAATTTACTTTTCAGCAGTTGTAATACAATAATGTTTTATTTTTCCACCAGGAAATATTGATAAAAGTTGTTCTGCTCCAAAACACTAATTACTTCCAGATCATACATACAAACGAGCGAAGAAATTCACCAGATCAATGGAACAAATGATTGTTTTTACAATCCTTGAAACAAGATGTGTATGTTATAGCAAGATTAACCCATTCACTTCGAAACTTGAAGCTAAAGTTTAAAAACAGGGAGTGCTTGATTGTTAAACGAAACTCCACTGCAAAAACATGAAAGACAAAAAGAGACAGAAATAGAATTCGGACACCTACGTCATGCGGCCCCAGTCATCATCTTCTTAAACTCCTCGAAATTCACGCAGCCGTCGCCATCCACGTCGACGTTGCTGATCATACGCCGGCAGTCTATGAGCGAGCACTTCTCGCCCAGGCTCTTCAGCACGGCGTGCAGCTCCGTCGCTGAGATCTTCCCGTTCTTGTCCTGGTCATACAAGTCGAACGCATCCTTCAACTCCTTGTTCTTGTCCCCTCCCCCGAAGTGGAAGGCCTTGAACTCGTTCAAGTCGATGAACCCGTCCCCGTCAACATCCAGCTCCGACATGATACTAGCCACCTCCTCCTCGGCGGTGTCGGATCTGAGAACGTTGAGTATGGCTGACAGTTCCGTTAACGAGATTTTTCCGTCGCCGTTGGTGTCGAATTTGCTGAATACTTGCTCCACTTCTTCTTCCTGGGTTAATGGGGCTTTTCTTGGATCTTGATTATTCGCCATGACTGAACAGGGATAAATCTTAGAAATCTACAATAATTAATAAAAGAAAAGTCGAGAAATTGAGGAGTTTTTCCGGTTAGGAAAAAGCTGCTGGTGGAGATTTAAAAGGAACGATTAACGCGTTGAATACGCGTGGAGTGTGAGTTGAGTTTTGTGCAGTAATTTACATTTTTTTTTATATTACATAACTGTTGCTATCTCTGACGAAATTTAATTGTTGATCTAAAATTTGTTTATTTCGGATAACTAAAACAAAAAAATTTAATAAATATGTCTAAATAAATTAAGATAACCATCCACGATCAACCAAACTAGAACTTGAAATCAACAAATCTCATAAACTAAATTTTAACCATTGAATCAAGACCTAATTTACATAAAAAATTTAAAATCCAAATACAAATATATTTTATAAAATTGATTGATGAGATCGTCTCAAAAAAAATTTGATTGCAGCTTTGGAAATTGTTGGTCATCGGTTAAACTAATTTTCAGCTCATGGGGCGAGTCTTAATATAATATAATATATTAGCGATCATGCATAGGTCATATATTTATATAATTATTATTATTATTTTTTTTTCTCTTTTGTACAGTTATTTTTATTGGAGCCTCCGGCTTCTTTTTATTTTCCTTTTTTTTTTCAAGCTATTCGAGACAACTATCTAATATTATTTATTTAATTAGAAAATATATTGTTTTTATTTTTGTTTGATAAATTATAAAACAAATAATTAGTAATAAATTATTAAAAATAAG
Organism: Primulina huaijiensis; assembly: GCF_012295235.1. NCBI lineage: Eukaryota > Viridiplantae > Streptophyta > Magnoliopsida > Lamiales > Gesneriaceae > Primulina > Primulina huaijiensis. Next base: position 1,134,073 of record NC_133306.1, read on the forward strand.
AGTGATAATTACAAAATACGACCTATGAAATCGTTTCACACAAGTTTTTGTCAAGTTTCAAAACTCATGGAACTTATATTTGAAATATTAATGTAATTAAGGAATATCCGTGAATAATTTTAATTTTAATTTTAATTTAAATTAATCTCAAATTAGGTATAACCTACCAAGTTTTGGGTTCTAAAGTTGTACGAAGATTACGGAGCAGAGGATAGCGACTTCGTTGGATACTTTTGACTTTTAAATTTTTTATAGGGATATACTGAAAACGTATTTGTTTTTTGAATTTTTTTAATTGATACTTGGATTGGAAAAAGGGTAAATAATAACATATGCTCTGGAATTGATATTTTTTAGTCAATGAGATATTTATTACCTTGGGACAATATGGTAAGATAAGATCTAATGACCCAAAATTTTTTGGTCATATACATAGTTGGATCTTAAAAAAAGAGAGGGGATTCGAACACTAGTTTAGTAACAATGAATAACGAGTGAGATCAACTAAACTACAAGTTTAGTTTTTACGTATAAACAGTTGTTTAGAAAATAATAATAAATGTGTAAAGTGGGATTCCCAAAACGTGTTGTCCATTAAAGACCAACATGTGATATTTGAGTTTACTTGACATCTCAAACAAACATTATTCCAACCACACGACCTTTACTTTAAAGTTTGCCTGATATTCAAGATTGTGCAACTGTTAGGTGTTAGAAGGTCCCACCCTTAATTTTAAAATTGCTTTCATGCTAGAAAATTTAAATATTTAGGTATATAATAATGTTTTGTGCAAATGCATAATCAATATATTTTCCTTTAACAAGAAAGTGCACATTTATTTGAAGTGTTATAATAGATGCAGCAGATAACAAGTGATTTTACCATATTATTGGGCAATTTAGTGTGATCTCTGGGTGGAAAGGAAATGTCTTTCTAGTTCAATCCATATTACTTCTCCAGTCGCAAATTGAAAAAAAACGTTAGATAAGTATGAGTAGTTAATGAACATTAGAAAATGCGCAAAGAAAATTCATGTCCCACATTGAGAAATGTATCAAATAAAGTCTTCTTTGTTAACTCCAAGTTTGAGCTAAGAGTGTGGGCTCAAAGGGTACCAAAAATTTTTAAAAGGGGAAGATACTGATAGGCGGGGTCTCGGTGAAACACACGCACGCGCACGGTCGGCTCGACGGGCCCGGTGTGCGTGTGACTGTCTTCTGGCGCAACCGTGCGTCCCTTCCCTCATAAGGGTGCGTCCCTTGACTTATCACAGAAGGATGTGTCATCTGGTTTATGAGACTTACTCTTTAAATATTCTTCTGCAGGCATTCATCAGACATTTTTTGTATACTCATTTCGTTGCATCCTCCTCTCCGAAACTTGAAAGTTAAAGCATATTGATGTTCGCTGACATCCAGAACATATAGTGCACCATTTTATGGATTGTGTTGTTGTATCTTAGGGACTGTTGTCATGCCGTATAACACATACATATGGGCAAATTCGTCTTGCGGACAAAAGATTTTCCTTACCTCAACTCGTACTGCTATCTAATCCGAATATCACCGGAAACACTAATAACAAAAAATTATATATAGCAATCATTAAATAAAAAATCAATTAAAAACTACAAAAATTTAAATTTGAAATAAATAATATTTGGTATTGTCAATCATTATATATATATGTCTTGTGTTCTATATGTCTTGTGTTCTATAATATTTGTGTTTCTATAATATCTGTAGACTTACTCTAAGAAAAATTTACTTGATACATTACACCTCTCTCTCACGAGTTGATCTTTGGTATTGGGAGCCTCTAACTTCTCAATCTCCCCTTATCAAGAAGTTGCCATCAATAAAAGTCGAGATCACTCAGTATGAGGGTTAATCCCGACTTGCTCTATCTCTACTGTCTAAGTGGTTCACTCTGCAAGCTCTAATCAGGCCTCTGCGTTCTTTTGTATGGCTCCTGCGGTGCTCCCTTTCTGTGTTCCTTGGACGTATGGAAATCTAAATTGCTACCTAAACACTCTTCGTCTTGTGGCTATGTGCTAAAAGGAAGTTGCTTACCCTTGGATCATTTGTTTGTTATTTCTGGTTATATAGCTCTGAGTATCTTGTATCCACTCTTAAATTTTAATCTGTAAAATTTGTATTAACCTATAAGAAAAAAATCCTAAAGTCATTTGCATCGATGCCAACAATTACCACATTCAATAAGAATATAAAAAATTATTGGATCTTCATGATTTTAGATGCCTTCACGCTAGGGGTGAGCATTCGGTCGGTTCGGTTAGTGACCGAACCGAATTAATCATAACCTAACCGAACCGAACCGAAATATTTATCCATAACCAAACCGATCGAATTAATGTTCATAACCGATGAAAACCGAACCGAATTAAAATCGGTTAATTCGATCGGTGACCGAATTAACTGATTAGCTTTAAAAAAATTTGTGATTTAACTTTAATTATATATGTAATTTTTCTTGATAACTACCGTCTACAAAAATGCATAAAAACATAAAATCACACACATCACAAGTGTATAAGTTTTGTTTGAACACTATTAATACATGTTTTTTTTTTTATAAAATAACATAACATGGGCAGGCGGCGTCTCGACCGGTGATGAGAGATGGGTGGGTGCCGGATGAAGTCAAGAGTGGAAAATAGAGAAGTGAGAACGAGAAAACCAATGTGTTTAGAATTAGATTAGAATTACGGTTGAAAACCGTAACCGAACCGAATTAACCGAATTTTTTTTAATTTGAAAACCGAATTTCCGAAATAAGCGAACCGAATTTTCGAATTGATTATATTCGGACGATTAATTCGATTTAACCGAAATCTTAATCAACCCTGCTTCCCACTCTACTCTATTCTCAATAGCAGATCGTTGGATGATTTTGGATAAATTCATTTTTGTATAAAGCATCGCAGGCATGATGTACAAGTTGTAATTATTGTTGAGGCGTTCTGAATTTCGGACTTGGATCGACGTAAAATTTTATTTGCTGATATTAAAAAAAAAAAATTCTACTTCAGAACCACAAAGAAATCAAAGCGACTGTACGCTACGCGACAGCAGCCCTGTTCTTGCTCGCTTCGGTGTCCCAGTGTCCGCTCGATCTTGGCTATCTCCGCAGGACTGAATAAAATTTATCCCCTTTCTTGCAAGAATTTACTAATCCTTTCAGTTCGATGAGTCCTATGTTGCATGCTTCAGTTTTTCCCCTTACAAACCATCGATGTTAACGTTGACAAAAATTTAGCTAGGCCATTGTTCCAAAGAAGAAGTTTTTCTTTCTGGATCAGTTGAATTTCCTTCCTGTTTATCTATATTGGAATTTAATATATGGCTCTTCATTCTACTGCTTTGAGCTTCAGCTGTGTCTCTTTGAATTCTCAAGTTTCTGGGCTACCCAATCGGTTATTGGGTCCCTCTTCTTTCCACAGGAGATGTAGTGTCAAATCCAAAGCCGCAGTTTTTTCTTCAAAGTCAGAAGCTTCGTTTCCACGATTCAGAGTCCAAGGTCAGAAATTGATTAAACTCTTATTTTATTTTGGAAACTCTGTTTATCTTGGAACTGCTAGATTAAATAAAGAAATTTAAAACCAAAAGTTTTATTATTTAAATCAAGAAGGCTGTTTATCAGTTTGCTTAGTTTGGGTTATGCTTGTCGATTCCTGATAGGAAAAGCATTTGAAAACAATAATGGGACAGTAGAAAAAGATGATTCATCAAATCTTGTGGTTTGCTTTGGGGAAATGCTGATTGATTTTGTCCCAACCGCAAGTGGGCTTTCATTAGCTGAAGCACCAGCATTTAAGAAGGCTCCTGGAGGCGCCCCTGCAAATGTTGCAGTCGGCATTGCTCGCCTAGGCGGTGCATCAGCGTTCATAGGAAAGGTAGTTTAGTCTATATCTTCTATTCGCTATGCAAGTTCACGTAAAAATATGCTATGGATGTTATTATCCCAAATTGGTTTTGTGAGACATTGTGGATCGGGTAATAAGATAAGACGTCTTCTTAAAGGTATCTTTTTGAGATTATGGCTTAACAATAACCTGGTACAGCGGATATGGGGAAAGGAATATCATCCAGTCAATGTTAACATTGTGATACATGTTCCCGTTATAAAACAAAATAAAATATGGATAGTTGTATTTGATGTTATGTACAGGTAGCAAGTACGCTGGTTCTCAAGGGGATTTTATTGATGTAAATGGTCATCGATCATTATGTCTATTTTCAAATTTACAAAATAAAATGATTAATTTGTTGCTAATTATGTCTTTTTAAAACCTTGAAAATTGATGTTGGATTTCAATGCCACTTGATTCGTGCTCAGGTGGGTGAAGATGAATTCGGTTACATGCTTGCTGATATTTTGAGGCAAAACAATGTAAATAATGAGGGAATGAGGTTTGATCCAGGTGCTCGAACAGCCTTAGCATTTGTGACACTCAGAAAGGATGGAGAACGTGAATTCATGTTCTATCGTAATCCTAGCGCTGATATGTTGTTTGAAGTGTCAGAACTTGACTTGGAGTTGATTAAAAAGGTATATGATGGAAACCCTCCTAAAGCAAATGCGTAAAGATTTCATAGCATAAAAGTGTGTAGATTATTAGAAACAAAAGAAGATCGATTTTACTCATGTGAAATTCCTTTTAGTATTGATTACTGATACTAGTAAATTTCAAATTTGACTTGGATTGGTTCTTAGTTTTGAGGGATGCGATTTTCTAAAATAATGGTTTTAGCCAATCAAAGACTTGGTTACGGATTCTGACTGATTCTCGGTCCTCATCAGGCCAAAATTTTCCACTATGGTTCAATAAGTTTAATCACTGAACCTTGTAAATCGGCCCACATTGCTGCCACAATAGCTGCAAAGGAAGCCGGCGTTATCTTGTCATATGATCCAAATCTGAGGCTTCCATTGTGGCCTTCTGCAGAAAGTGCAAGACAAGGCATTCTTAGCATATGGAACACCGCTGATATTATTAAGGTACTATAGTTAACCTAATTGTTTTTTAGATCATAAATTTCAATGAAAAGTATAGTCTTATGTTTGGATTAAATAAAACGTCAGGTAAGTGAGGAAGAGATATGTTTTTTGACAAATGGGGAAGATCCCTATGATGATAATGTTGTTCGTAAGTTATACCATCCAAATCTCAGATTACTCCTCGTCACTGAAGGTCAAGAAGGTTGCCGCTATTATACTAAGGTGTGCTTTCTATATCTTGATATGTGCTTTCTACATCGTGATAAACAGAATTCAATTTTGATGACATGATCTTATAAGTTTCGTGTTTAAATTTTGATATACTGATGGTTTGATTTTGAGCCTAACTTGTCCATTTTTTTCTTCCAAAATAGACACCCTCACACATGATACTCTTCTCATGGTTTGCTTTGTCGTGGATTTTGCAGGAGTTTAGCGGAAGCGTAGAGGGTTTAAAGGTGGAAAGTGTGGATACCACCGGTGCTGGAGACGCTTTTGTGGCTGGAGTCTTATCACAGCTAGCTGTGGATACCTCATTGCTTCAGGTAATAACAAACAAAAGGCAGTGTGGTGGGGGTGGGGATGTCGAATCCTAGTACCCTACTTCCTCTCGAAGTTTAAAAAATTCTGTTCAAAACTACTAGCCGTACAAGCTTGGGCTAATAATGTTGGGAATGAGTTTACGGTGTTCAAACACTCGTAGGCTAGGGCTAGGGAACATAAGCCTGGAATTATATATTAATAGTATGAAACAATTATCAGTCCACCTATGAGGAGTTCGAGCTTTTGAGAGCAAATGGTTTCTTATGTCGTATTGATGCAACCGAACTTTACGGATGCAATATTTTTATAATTTCATTATCTTGGTTTAGGTTCGTTATTTTGGACTCTTGTTGTCTCATTACCACCAATATAAACGTTTTAAGTCTCCAACTTATACATGAGACAGCGGATTATAGTATAAAACTATTGTTGTTGTTGTGCCTCCCATGATCTCTAGGTTTGGGACAAATGGTTATTGACAAATACGAAATAAGAGATAGTTACATCTAAAAGGTCAAGCTAATAAGTTCTGCCTCGGCCTGCGACGATGCCCAACATTTGTTGGTCTATCCTCTGGCAGAAACATGTCTTTTATCTTTGTTAATTCTGTATGTCATTTATATACAAGTGGAATGGATTTCAACCTTCATGTAAATTATTTTCGTTTCTTCCATCTGAGCAGGACGAGACCCGGTTAAGAGACGCTCTGAGATTTGCCAATGCTTGTGGTGCCTTGACTGTGACAGAAAGAGGTGCAATCCCAGCTCTGCCCACAAGAGAAACTGTGCTCGATGCCCTGCTCAAGTCGGTTTCGTAAATTTTCTCATTCAAACGACCATATTTCAACATCCAGTGGATTTTTTCGAAGTCTCTTGATGCTTCTGCATGAATAGTTTTCCCTACATTGGTATTTTTCCTTGTATTCAGAATTCTGTATGAAATTTGTGTGCAAGAATTGGTTCAAAATAAAAGAACTTTGCTGCTTATTATTGACTACGAGGCATCTCTACTCAAACCATTTTCTTTTTCTTAATTAATGAGCTAGTAAAAATAACTGTAGGTATTATATCGTAAACACAATAATGATAAATCTCCTACACTTGATGCAATTACGAGAACTAACCATGATGCCCCTGACACAGGGCACATGCAATCTCGAGTCATTTGCACGACAGCATTGTATTATTTCCAGTCATAGCGAATATTTGCATGCTTGCTAACATGGGATATGAAATAAGACCAAACTCGTAAATAAAATAAAAAAATCCATAGTCAAACTACTGCAAATTATTCTCTAATATCCATGCAGTGAAGGTTCAGATAGGGCCGGTTCCAGCCCTCGAAGTTGGCAAAAACAAAGCGTGCCATTACTCCTCTCAAAACAGGGATGTAACAATGCAGAACTATACAATGGCATGATATCTAAACTAAATCCGGCTTTTTGACCAATTCTTGGCCTGAAGTTTCTCATATCACCGGCAGTGGAAGTTCTAGTCGACCGTCAAATTTGGCTCCTACCATGGCTAATGCAAAATGATAGTTCATTTCATTCTTCATCCCCTGCTATTGAGAATTAGAATCAGTTGCAGCTAGCACTTGTGACATGTCAAAACAGGCTTCTTTCTGCTTAAGCCAACGGATTCTTTTCCTCAGTAAATTGATAATCTCACGCATATCTGGCCTAAGCGACTCATCGTGGGTTATGCAAGCACTCGCAGCTTGAATTATCCGTGCTATCTGATTCGATTGCTTTCTTGTAAAGTTTAATTGTGGATCAAGCAACTTTTCCACCCCGCCTAACTGATTTGAAAGCGTTGGATGCTGAGATTGGGCAATGGCTGTACAGGGTTACATGGGCCTAAACATCCATTGGGCCCAAAGATATATAATTTACAAAACATATAAATACTAACAACAGTTGTAGTGCAAAATGGCAAACCGCAGAAAATGTATGTACGTCTTTAACAAAAATCATCTTATTTATATTTAGATTATTAGTAACTAAATATAAATTTAATAACTCAAATATAAATTATTGTATTTTATTTATATATTTGTTTATTCTTAAATTTGTGTAAATAATTATAATTTTACTAAAAAACATGGTTTAAAAATATTTATATATATTTAAAAATAATTTAATGTATAAGAAACAGAAATATATATTTAAAAATTTAAATAGCTTGACTTTAATAATAATAAAAAAAAGTTAAAATGAAACAACATCGAAAAATGGAACGAAAATTAGATAAACTGAATTAAATTATTATTTTACACATTTTAGAATGATATATAACGAGTTAATTGAAGTTGTTTGAAAAACCGCAAAAATCGACTGTATAAACCAAACCGTTATATTCTAAAATCGAATCAAACCGTAATAAAATGGTTTGATTATCGGATTGGATATTTCAAAAATCTTAAACCGAAAAACTAAATCATAATTACGTAAAATCGAACTAGACTTGCCCACCCAGTAACAGAGGGGTCCGAGTGTAAATATCATAAAAGTTTGGGTGGTTATGCCAAAAACAACTAATTGAATGGCTTAGAGCCTAAATAAAAAATTCTACCCAATTGAGCCCCGTACATACACACTGCCCGCACCAATTGGTTCTCCTCTGCGCAATTCCCATTTCTTCTTCGCCCCAAGCGGAGGCGAGCACAGCTCTGGTAAATTCTCCGTACCGATTCTGTTTTTTCTTTGATTTCATCCACGTATGATTTTTGTTCGATTTCATTTTTTGAGTATCTTACTTAAATTCCAATTTCATTTTATTGTTCTTTCTATTTTTAAATCTTTTTCTACCGTGTTTCCTCTACGGCTTTGGTTTTTTGTTCATCCTTTGGTTAGTAGGAGTGTTTTTCACTGGATCTAAGAACTTCTGATTCTTTAGATCCGTGGTATATAAACTTCTGTGCTGGCTAGGGAGATCAAGGTCCGAACGAGCTTAGATCTGTCTCGTAACATCTGAAATTATGTACTGATTTTGTCGATTTTTGGATTATTTTGATATGAATGCTCTGTTACTCATACTCGCGTAAGAATTTTGCATGGTTATTATTATGCTCGTGACTTGATTTTTATTTCGTAAGTATTGTTTACTTGTGATTCGATCTGTGTTTTTTGTCGCTTTATTTTCAATTTGTTTTTAGTCGCTTGATAATTTTTACCAAGCATATCTTTAAACTTGTTTGCGGTTGCCAATCGAGGTGAAATATTAATAATAATAAATTTAAAAAATGTCAAAAGGGTGAGTTTTTACGATTTCCACAGTAGATACTACATTATCAAACCTCGTGAAGGCCTACCTGTTTTTAGCTTCACGCGTGCTCTTTCATCCGGCTGTCAGCAACCCAGCCGCTTTACCCAGAAAGCCTGGCGTTTTCCTCAATCCTACGGTCCTTATTGTTCTCCTTTGACTCCAGTCCCTCGTTCCCACCCCCTCCAACTAATAGTCATTATCATCATTCATCAGTACGACCAGACTCGGTCTTCTTCCCCTCCTGTGTTGGCCCGTAGGTTTACAGTTTACCCAAAGTCAAAGGTAGTGGCTGCGGGTTCCCCTATATATATAAAAAATTATCATATAGCAGTAAAAAAACAAAACAAAAAAGTGGGTGAATGAAATTAGTCCAAAATAAGATAAAATGAGAAATTCCCAATATGGCAATAGGCACCAGCTTATTACATTTATTATTATTATTATTATCAAAACTTTTTTTATTGTCCAAAAATATCGACGACCTGCTCGGCTCCCCTCTAAAGATCTGAAGCTGAATCCTTCCAACACCACATTTGCGGATTTTCGCTTCATCCACTGTAATTACTGCCTCTCAAATCCTAAATTATTTTGTATGTACACGATTTTCATGGGATCATGTGAATTCTAGTGCATGTAAATCTATTAATCAATTGAAATGATGGGTTCTTTTTTTAGTTTCGATTAATCGAACTGTTTTTGGATCGAAATTGTTTTTTTGGGGATTCCTTGCATAGGGTTTTTTTTTACTCATTGAGAATTTGCTCCAACGGCGTTGAAATATTTTGTCCATTTTCGGCGTCGAGGTTTTACAATTGTGAATTTGCTGGAGAATGAGCTGGTGTTGTAGAAATACGCATCATTGCAACAGCTTGGAGCCGTGACAATGGAAAGGGGTGATGTGCGGCTTACTTGAGCGGCTAGCTATTGTTAGTTTGTTACATAGCAGGGGGATCAAACTTCGCTTGATGTTGAGTTGAGGTAGTTAAATTTTGGAAATACTGCACATTAAAATGGGAATCATTTTCATTCTTTACGGAAAAAGAATATCATCTTCATCAGATCTCCATCGGTGATGGATATCATGAGCTTTTAAACCCTTTTTATATAAAAAAGAAATTTTTGTTTCTTAAACTCCTGAAGAACAAATGAATAATTCAATTGGATTAATTTATAGGCTTGATGGGTTGAGCTTGCTAATTAGCTACATTGTGCTGTGAAGACGAACATTAAAATGATTTTATTAGACTTGGTATTTGCCTTTTTCCTATGAAAAAACTGTGATTGTTATTGTGTTTTCAGTGTGGATTGTCAGTTAACTGATTGAACTTGCTACTTAGCTGGACTTGTTTATCCTTTTCTATTTGATCAGGGGATTTGACAAGTTGGATGCTAAGATGGAGTTATAAGAAGTGCAGTATAAACGCATTTTGGTGAGTAGTTTGGGGGATCAGTTGTGAGGAGGGGTTATACAAAATGCGTTTATTTCCAGTTTCATCAAGCTCCGATAGTTCGCCAGAGGAGCTGAGCAATGGGAAGAAAAGTCATTCGATGTTGTACCTAAACGTGTATGATCTCACCCCTATAAACAACTACCTCTATTGGTTTGGCCTCGGAATCTTTCATTCTGGTATTGAAGGTATATTCTAGTCATGTTTTCATTCAATGGTTGACTACTTGAGAATTCACCATTTCTTTGTGTCAAACTCAGCTCAATAGACTTTTTTGTTTTGATTCTCTACTGAAATTTAGTATGATCTTATTGTCACGGTGACTGATAATGGGTTGGAAGCGCATTGTTTTTCACCCTTGGCTGTAGTTTGAGTTTCTTTAGTTGATTTTATTGTAACCCTGATAGTTGCTATGTGTCGGTGGCAAAGATTATGATTGCGGTCATGGTTGTCCTTGATGAAGCCCGAAATCATGCCATTGAGTGATAAACATTAAAACACATTCTCCATACATAGCATACACTTTCAAATACACTTTCAATCCCACACATTCGATTTCACTTCTGTTGCACCATTCTCGACTAGAAATAAATGATATTCCTCCATTAGTTTTGGTCATAATTCAAAATCAATGCTGACCAATTTCAGAAAAGTGTTCCAATCACTGTAGCACTGTTGCGATCTCAATCCATGCTCCAACAAGTGAAAACAACTGCAAAATCACTCTTAAGGAAGAAAGCTAGTCAACACGATTATTTCGATCAATAAAGTAGTAAGAATGTTTACAAGATGATTATCAATCTTTCAATGGGAAAATGGCCCCCTAGAGTAGAAAATATTCATACTACTATAATTTGTCTCTCTCTCAATGTTTGTACCTCTCCGAAATTGTCTGCTGCAAAATAGCTAACTTCCCCCTCATTTATCTTCTTTATTATGTGCACACAACCGGCTAGAATCCCCTGAGCCCAAGTTGGTAACATTACCCCATCCCAAAAATTTGCCTTGCCCTCTAGGCTATATGTTGGAAATTGGTACTTGATCTCTGCCTCCTCTTCCCACATGACCTCATCCGCCTATCTTTCATTTCATTTCACCAGCATCTGCAAACTAGTCTTTCTGTTTCGCCCACTCGCCTTCTCAGGATTCTTTCCAGAATGACCGAAGGGCGGGACAGATGCCGGAAAAGTTTTTTCACAGCAGAATTAAGGATCCAAAAAGCCAAGGTTCCGGATTATAATGAGATTTCGGATCGCAGTGATGGCGCTGAGAGAATGTTGGCCACGGAGACCAGTGCGTTGCTGCTGAAGGCTACTTTCAATACATTTGGGAAGGCTACTGTCAGAATATTTGGGAAATTGTATGGGCAAATTGACAGGTTCATGCAACTTTTTGATGAATGCGTAGCTCTTTCAATTGCTGGTGATATTGTCACTGTGCTGGGAGATAGTGACGTGAGGAAGAACTTAGCTAATACTCAAGTTAAGGATTGTGAAGCAATCCAATACTAGGATATGGAACGACGATTTCCACTTGTTCTCTGGAAAGAGGACTGAAGCGAGGCATGATGGAACTTGATAAAGAGAATTTCAGGTGACAAGACTACTGCTAGTATTGTTCTCATTTCGACTCAGTTAGATGTTTTCATTAAACAAAGTACCACTCCAATGATTATTGAGGAAATAGCAATCCATTTTTTTGGAGGTAGGACTCTTGAAATCTGTGTTGGAGGATCTATCCAGAACATTTTCAAGGCAACTTGCATTAAATGACAAAGGAAGAAAATCAGTCGGCCAAGTTCTTATAGTGTACGAGCAGCATAATGTATGTGATAGGTACTACCGGACAATTAAATTCTTTGCGGTAATGATGCTTGAAGAAAAAGACTTTTGGATTATGGTGGCTAGGATTTCGGAGCCCGGGTTCCTTCCAATCTTTGTGACTATGCTTCCGTGGGAAAGTCTTGATTTTCGTGAGTTGGATGGAACCGCGGTCCTACATTGGGTTTCTTTCTATGGAAAGAAGGACGTTCAATTTGTAGTAAATCGTCTTCTTAGCTCCAACTCCAACCTTGAGGACAAGACTGATTTTCAAGAGGGTGGTAATGTTAGGAGCCCAAGTTTAGTGGGTTTGAGTGGTCAAGAATCAAGTGTTGTCATGGGCCTAAATATATTGGTCTCGAGTGATTGTTTAGTCCTTACGAGGGTTCTAGAAATAAGAGACTTGGGAAAGGGGTTAGGAGGGGGGGAGAAGATAAATTAGGCGGGAGAGAAGGGAAGGGCATTCATTCATGTTTATTATGTTTTGTTCTTACTAGCTTGTGCTAGGGGCAAGGAAGAGTGAGTGTATTATTCTTTTAAAAGGATTCTATCATTGGCGGAGATATTTCTCCTATTTCATATTAATAAATCTGTCTTCCATTTCCATTAGTCAATATTTGCAGAATTAGTTGTGTTCGGAGATCTAGATCATAACATATTCGGAGATCTAGATCATAACATATTACTCCCATGGATTCTGGATCGCACTCAAGTCCCCACTCTGGTTGCTTCTACCGCCACCACCATTGCTGACTACCAGTGCTCCACTGGATGCTCCTAGGGACCAGTCGAAATATTTAGTCACCTGAGCTCTTGAATTTCCCCTTGTTGCTATGAACAGTGAACACCAATTGGCGGCTTATTTCACTTCTTTGGGGGTCCAGCTTGGACTATAATTTCCCGCCCGAGCAATACCTAATTGTTTTCCACTCCCCCTATTTCATCCCCATAAATCTCATAGTGGGCAAATTCCATGGCCCTAGTCATGTTGTTGTCCCATGAGTTTTCACCTCACCCTTCTTCTTAACCCATTGTTCAATCCACTTAGAAAATATCTTAGCATTTGTTCTAGTAATCTTTCAATTTTCTCAGTTAAAGTTTTGAATTGCTCCAGATACTTCTCTACTACTTGTTTACCGCAAGTGACGCCAATAATTCATGCAGGTTTGAGGTTTTCCTTCTGCTGCAGTGTCTAATGAGTTTCTGGGCAAATCTTTCCCAGCTTTCTATAACCACCAGGATCAGCTCCACTGAAACTTGGGAGCTCCACCATCCTCAGGGCATGTTTCATCTCATGCCCTCCTTACTAATGCTCTCTCTGCTGAGTGAATCAACTCTTCATGAATGGATTTATGGGGTTCATCAGCCGCTTGCAGGTGGAAATCCCTCCACCAACTATTATTGGAATTTTGATTGTAGTTCTCCACGTACGATTCGCTCCTCAAACAATTTCGTCTCTGACATCCAATTTCGTCTCTGACAAGGATGCCGAAGATTTGTTTCTGTCTTCCACTTTATTTGATTGATCTCAAGTATTTTTATCCTTCTCCTCTCTACCCAACACTGCCTTCTCTATCAGTTATATTTTTGCTTCATCCCTTGTGGTTGACATGTTGTCTTCTCCTGTCCCATATCTGACATTTCAGACCAATTGTTACGATTTCAATCCATGTTCCAACAAATGAAAGCAGTAGCAAAATTAATCAGAAAAAATAAAACTCAGCAATATGATTTCATTCAATAAAACAGTAAGACTGTTTACCAGAAAATAATCCTTCAGCAGTAATATGACCCTCCTTCCAGTAGAATAATCATTTCTCTCCTTAACAATGGTACCCTCCTTCCAAAATTTAAAGTTCATGGACTTGAGCCTAACTCAACTCAAAAGTTAGCTCGAGGGGTAAGGATTCTTTAAGTCCATACGTACAACTTCTAAGAATTTAATCCGTCCGATGTGGGACATGTAACATGAATATATCCACCTTTTGTTGTGATGTGAGAATGTAACCAGCATGTCTACGTTCTTTCAGATTCTTTTGTCTCCATGTGAATTTACCTCTTCTCTTAATAACTTTGTGAACTGGCTTCTGTTGTTGGGTGTCTAAAATACATGTAATTGGAGAAGTATTTTCTGCCATTCCTTTACTTGTGCTTTATCTTTTATTTCCCTTGGAAATTGCCTATTATCTTAGTTTGTGAATTTTGGCGAGAAATCAATGATGCTTCTTTGTTTTTGTGTTCTAAAATTGTTACATTTGGAATTTATAATGCAACTTATATCGATACTTGGTATTTGCAAATATGAAACTGTAGCTCGATTGATTATGTCATGCATGATGGTGTAGCTTTATACTAGTGACGTCGAAGCTTTGTTAAGTAGAGCAAAATAATTGGATTTGATCATATTTCAAGTTATATGATTCTGATTTCTGGTGGAGTGTAATAGGGTTTGAGAAAAATCAATTCAGACTAATGGAGTTATTTTCGGCTTTCAATGTAGATGGATTAAGGGACTCTACTACATGCACTTTTTTAGAGTTTTATACATGTGCTCATTTTTGGATTTAAATGATTTATTTTATGTGCTAACCATTTACAGATAATAACTAATATGCAGCTCATGAAATGGAATATGGGTTTGGAGCTCATGAGTACCCAACTAGTGGAGTGTTTGAAGTCGAACCTAGAGGTTGCCCCGGTTTTATTTTTAGGCGCTCAATCCTTTTGGGCACCACTGACATGTCTCGTGCAGAATTTCGGTCATTTATGGAGGATCTTTCCAATAGATATCACGGGGACACATACCATTTGATTTCCAAGAATTGCAACCATTTTACTGATGAAGTCTGTTTGCATCTGACCGGAAACCCCATTCCTGGATGGGTGAATAGATTGGCTCGAATTGGTAAGCAATATCTTTTATTGAATTTTTTGGAGCCTATTTGTTTAATCTGATGCCATGGAACAATGGGGCTATTAATTGTGCCTAGGGAGCCACTTTTCAAGTCTGAAATTGTATGAGTTTTTCCCCTTGAAGTTTATGTTTTTCTTGAAAATAAATATTACCTTCAAACTGATCGTAGTCTACTCGAGTCTAGTTTTTCTTGATTAAAATATGTTGTCTGATCCATGAGATATTGGGGGAGATGTAAGGATGAGAGAAGCTAATCTTGTTCCGATTTAAATTTTAAGCATTTCAAAGGAAACTTATCAGTAAATTCTTGGTGAGAGTGGGTATTAATTTCTGCCTCACGTAGTTCATTTATAATTTCAGGAGCTTTTTGTAATTGTCTGTTGCCTGAGAGTATTCAGGCTTCGTCAGTCAGACATCTCCCTGACCATCAAATGTTTTCAGGTAATTTTGTTTGGATAAATTGTGTTTTTTCATGTATTATATCATGGAAACTTTAAATTTTGATAGGTGGGAGAAAAGTATCTAGGAGTTCATTTAATTTCTTCTCTAAATTGTCTAAGTATCTATGCAATTTGTCAGCCTTTCTTATCAAATTATTGAATCCACGCAAGCTTGTGACGATTAAATCGGCTGTGTTCTTATCTTCTGTTTTGGCATTTGATACCTCTTCTGTTTTGGTGTTTGATACCCTTGTTTCCTCGTCAAATCACAAAAAATGGAAATGGAGGTCTTTTTAGGTATGCATCTTCGGTGTATGAAGTCTTGTAAAGTGCATTTCCCACTGATGTACTCATTGTTCTTGATGTACAAAACCCTATGATTCAACAACATTTGCGACTTATATCTTTACGAATAAAACCTTATATTTTCCTAAAGCAGAAGATGGAATGGATTCCGGTGGATCATCTGAAGCAGGAGAAAGCGAAGAAGACAATCTAAACCATCACCTACTTATGGCTCCCAACAGCGATGTAGCATTTTTTAAGGACAAACCAGTAAGGCTAGCCAAAGATAATCTATGACTTTTTCCTTGTTGTCCATCCAATTCTTCGATTATAGTCTTGTTTATGATGCTTGTAAGAGTAATTTGTAAATTGCAAATTTGTTTATCAAACATTTTTCACATTATATTGAGTGCCACGGTGTTGGATTCTCTTGTTGTCTGGGTCAGAAGAGCATATTGGACCTTGTGAGTTGTGCGTGTAATTCTTTTCTAGATGTATTATTTGTAACACATGAGATCCATGTTTGCTCCGGGCCCACAAAAAACGCTTGGTTAATGACAGTTAAAACTATCGCTAATTAATCTATTTGTGACATAATATTAATATTGTCGATATTTTAGCGACGATTTTATTTAATTAGCGATGATTTTGTAAATCCGTTACAATTGGTCAACAGTGGTTGATTTAGCGTCGGATTTAAAAACCTTTGCGAAATAGCATCGTAATTCATAAAAAAAAATCTGTGGATGAAACCGATTGATATTGAATTATTGTATGGTGGTGTAGCGATGGAATTTGTCAAAAACCGTTGCCACTATTAACGATTGTTTGTTTATAATTATATCTATAGCTAGGTTTATTTATTTTTTAAATAAAACATTTCGATAATATTTTTAATATATATTATTTCTATATAAAAAAATCGGTACTATATTTTTATATTTATATTCGTAATTATTTATATAAAAATTTGTTTCAATCAATGAAATTTATAAATATAGATCACATTAATACATTAACTGATAGTTTTCCAAATGACATTATTTGACGATGGAGAAAGATGAATCTTCATCGAGGGATCTTTTCCTCTCGTTCGTCATGGATTTTTGCAGTAATTGTGATGAAAAAAAAGGTGTTTAAAGAACAAAGAGTGAATTTTTGACAATTTGAGCGATCATCACAAACCCTAGTTAAGGAAAAATTGGGGCTTGCGGGTCACGGCTTTTGAAAGTAATCTTTTATGTATTTGCTCCTTAATTGATACTATATCATTAAAATTGCAATTTTCCTATGATTTTTTATGTATGCAATCACACCCTTTACAGTATATCAGATACACTACTCACAGTACTATCTCATTTTTGAAAATAGTTTTTTTCGATTTTCTGAGCACTCAGAACTCATTATCCCCACGTCATTATCCCTGGATGTTTGGAATCACACATTTTAATTAACAACACATGGCTTATCTCATGCTGATCAATCCGTTCATCTTATGGATGCATTTGCATGATCGAATTCTCATCAAAGGATTTGATTTCATAATTTATTACAAATTGACGACGATGTTTGGATTATAATAACAAATTCATATGATTTGTTTGACAAAATCCACTTAACAATGAAATTCAAATCTTAAAAAGTTATTTTTGGAGTTCTTTTGGGTGAATTCTCTCCAATATGAAGTCATTTAATTTCATCTTTCAAATATCCCATCAAATTAAATCTAAATCTTCAATCCAAACTCAACTTCTATGAATTTGAAATCTATTATAAATGTTAATGAATACGTATCGGTGAGCATGTTTGGTGTAAATTTATTGTAGGTATATAATATAGAAGTGTCCGTTGATTTCATTTCAATAACTAGAAGCTTATGTGTCTGATCTAGAACATGAGCGTGAAAACATTTGAAAATTTTCATGGGGAATTGTATATCACCAATCATGGAATGCTTGTCATGTCGTGTGCATGCCAAATAATGGATGTCATTATTTAACCATATTTCTTGCCACTAATTGTGATAAAATTAATCACCCACGTTATTCTCCAGTCTTCTTTAGGTTTTCTAGTACTTCCGTCAGACTTTTTTTTTTTTTTTTTTAATATATTGTATATCCTTTTTCAGTTATTTTAGGAAAGATAGCAACTCGAGACTCTTGGCGTGATCCTGGAGTCGCTCCTTTTTAAATTTTTTTTAATATTTAAAAATTGGGTGGCTGACTTCCACGTATACAGCAAGGCCAGTGGTTAGTTAAACTCCTTGTGAAAAGCAGCAGGTCGTCTTAGTTGCAAAATTGTTTAATGTAATAAAATAAAAACCCTTTTAATTAATAGCAAAAACTTGTGTGAGACAGTATCACAAGTCGTATTTTGTGAGACAGATCTCTTATTTGGGTCATCAATGAAAAAGTATTACTTTTTATGCTAATTGAGTATTATTTTTTATTATGAATATCGGTAGGGTTGACCCGTCTCACAAATAAAGATTCGTGAGATTTTCTCGCAAGAGACATACTCTTAATTAATTGTAGTGTTTCTCCATGCTCGCGTTCGCACGTGCAACGAGCTACGTGCGTGTGGATTATATATATGTTTAATTTTTTAAGCAAATCTTGGAGGAGGAATCAATCAATCGATCAATAAATAAAATGGGCCGACTGATTAAGTTCATTTGGAACTTGAAGAGTCCGTATTCCACGTTGGGCAAAAATAAAAATCGATAAATCTTATTTAAATTTCCCATTAAATTGGCTTGCAAAAGAATTCCTAAACAAGTGAATGTTTCATCTCGTGTCGTGGGATTTTTGGGCTTGGTTTTCAGATAATTCATTGGGTTGCAAAATGGTCGCGGGTGCTTTCGTTTTCTTTTCCTTTCTTATTTGGGCAATTCACGTTGGCTTATGATCTCTGATCTCTTCAAGAAATGGGTTCTGTTTTCTTTTCTTGATTCGAAGATATTCTCTTCTCTTTATTGATGGTGATTCTGAATGCTTTATAAATATCTTCGATTGAGGATAAAGCAATTTGAAAAGGGTTCTTTCTTCGACAATTACCAGCCACCCTGACCTAAGGGAGATCGCTATAATATAATAAATTTTAAAAACATACGTACATATATATAATCCATGCATATCTTTCGAAAAAAGATGCACGACTGATCTATATATCCAATTACTATAGAGAAACATCTCATGGAAAAGGCATGCAAGATCCCTGAACTAATGTAGCTCAGATTCTGTTGCAGCTTCTGAGTAATACTCATGCAAGATCTGAGATGAAACTGGGATACGCTTGAAAACATTAAGGCGCGCGAGGAATCATTTGAAAAAAGCAAAACAAGTACTTGTTGACAAGGAGCAAAGTTACGGAACTTGCAGAAAAGGGCGATTGTACGACGAGCTAGCTCCTGCTGATTAATTGATATATATGTTAGGTGAATTATTATGGGGTGGGGCCCACATTAAATTAAATAATAATATAAACTCATCCCACATCGAATTATTATTAAAACTGAACAAGGGAATTAGTTATAAATAGAGCTCAATTCCTGCAGTTATTGTATCCCAAAATCAAAAGCTTTTTAGCTTGATAAATAGAGAGTGCATAGAAAAAAAGAGTGTATTTTTTTCTTGCGTGCGGGAATTCTCTTGTATGAGTTAGAGAAATTATTTTCTCGGTGTACTCGGGTTGGGAGTGTGAGAAATATTGAGTGTATTGGTGTATACACTTGTTGTAATATTTTTTCCGGTTATAAAAGTTGCAGTGCTCCGTGGACGTAGCCTATATTGGGTGAACCACGTAAATCTTTGTGTTCTTGTTGGTTATTTTATTCCGCAAGTTTTTGGGTACTATTATCATCGTGGTCGGCATCGTTTCGGGGGTGTAATTCCCCAACAATATAGATGGTCTTGTTGGTGAAGTTCCATCAAAATGGTAAAGAAGTGATACAGTATAAGTGCCAGTTCAAGCCTCTAGAATGGGCTATCAGGTAACTGGTAATTATGTCCGTGTACCCATAATTCACGAATGTCGGCAATTCCATCTTTTCTAGCAATACATTTGGTGTAGGCAATTAATGTTATGATGTGGATTCGTTGACCCTTTACACCCAAAAAGCCTATATAATTAATTGGGGAAATTACATACACTCGTGTCAATGTCGAGATGTACTGCAATTATTTTGTATCTGACATCGTACAAGTAGCAAGCAGAGTAAGTAGCAAATTTTGGCAGGATGATGGACAGTAGTCAGTATATAATCTTTCGTTTCTTGAATTTCCTACGCCTATCCTCGGTATGATTCGCCAATACATTTTTTTGGACTTGATATCGGAAGAACAAGAGCGAAAGTCCTCAGTTAACAGAGATATTTAGACTGAAATTCAATTATGTAAATTTTGTAGTAGCATAATTTCTCATATTTAATTTTTTTTTTCTAGTTAAAACAAGAAGAAGAGAATTTAGGCGTCGCAGACGTACTCAATTTAAATAACTAAAAGTAATTTATCAAGCATTTTTACCATTTATCTAAACTTTACAGAAAGTGATTCATTGACAGAGAATAGAAACATAAATAATGGATCATATGACCATATAAATTATAATATGTAATTCCATATATAATTTGAATAATTGTAAGTAAACTTTTTACATTAGAGCTTGAAGGACTGCACACACTAACACAAGAATCACCCTTACTTCAATCGAATATTTTTGCGCGGCGTTTATTGAATATAATGGATCAAGTGTATACAAACTTCCAGGAGGACCTGCCAAATAATTAAAGCTGGGCGGAGGTGGTGGGGTTAACGGGGTTGTGTATACGTACCTTGGAGGCGGTGGAGGAGTTGACGTTGGTGGAGGAGGTGACGTTGGTGGCGGCAGTGGCGGCTGGCTGCATGGATTCCCACAAGGGCATCCTCCACACTTGACACTTGGATCAAGAATTTCATCCATATTTGCAGAAACTGTGTCGCTTGTGGTGATCACAATATATAGTTGGAAAATGAGAACAGTGATCAGTAATGTTTGAGTCCATTTATAGGATTGCATTGAATTTTTGAACAATGTAAAGAAATTGTAAGAGGGAGAGGATAGGGAGAGGTGTTCAAGTAGAATGCAAATGAATTGTTTTGGGCTTTTTTGTTTTTGGGTGTTATGTCGATTGCAGTTCGGATATCATATTCTAATAAATGATGCTTTAATTTTGTATTTTCAATAATTCATAAATGATATAAATATTTCGAAAATGCATACATTTAGAATATAAACAAATAAAATTAAATATTTGAAATATCTTTTGAGACATGAAATTGGAAGAATACTACGTACTCATGAATATAACGAAAGTTTAAGATCTTGATTTTCTTGGTTAATTAAGCAAATGTTGAGTGAGATTTTTTTTAAAATATTAAATTTTGGGAATTAGGAAAGCTCTCAAAGAAGAAGCAATTAGAAATTAACTAGTTATTTCGAGGATCGTGGATCAATATTTCTTTTAAAAAAAAATCTAAAAATTATGGAGGACTGGAACACGCAAGTTTAAAGAAGTGAGTTTAGGTTTCATGTCCGAACGCATGCCTTCCTCGCTCCTACCTCCATCGCCCAAAAGAGATTCCATTCACCTCTTATCCGACAAAAACAACATAGCATGAAGCGCAAGAAGTGGTCTGAGCTGGAAGAACAAACTCTACTGTCAAAATATTCCGAGCTCCTCAACTCCGGCACGCTATCCAAGCTCAAGACCCGGGAGAAAAAATTCAAGCCAATTTCCGACCACGTTAACTCTCTGCACCATCTTCAGGATCCAATCACCTTCCCTTTCAAGTGGTCTTGGCGTGATGTATCAATCAAGGTGCAAAACATGCGGCACCAGTATCTGGGAGTGAAGCAGAAAATCAGAATCAATTCTAGCAATGAGTTCGATTGGGGTGATGGGGAAATTCATTGGGAAAATTTTTTAAAGTACAAGGAAGTGTTTGGAGACATTGAATTATCACCTGATATTGGTGTGAAAGATTTTGCTAACGGGGGACCGGTGAAGAAATTTGGTGAAGAGGGTGTTTCTGATATTCTGGGATATGTTATTGAGAGTGAGGAGATTGACGATGAAGATGAACTGGATGAGGAAGAGGAGGAAGAAGAAAGGGTTGATTTAGGTGCTAGTGATGATGGTGAGGAGATGGGGAAAGGAATAGGGAATCAAGATTTGGTTAAAGGTTTTAAAAGGCAAAATTTAAAGATCGTGTGTACTAAAGTTCTGGAGTTAAGGAATATGATCTGTAGCAGGGAAGAAAAGAGGAGGGATAGAGAGTGGGGTAGAGAGGAAATGTTTATGGCGAAAGAGACTTTAATGAAAGAGAGTTATATGAAAAGGGAGAAGAGGTTTAAGGGGAGGGAGGAGCAAAGTTACAGAAATGATATGGAGTTTGAAGAAACTTCCATATCATTGGCGAAGAGGGATTTCGAAAATAGGAGCTTTTTGGAGAGGGAATTTGATGAGGAGAAGAGGCGGAGGATGAAATGGGAGGAGAAATGGGAGGAAGAAGAGATGAAATGGAGGGAGAGAATGGTTGGAATGCAAATGGCACATGAGAAACAGATTTTGCAAGTACATGCTGATTTTTGCCAGAATCAAATGCAGATTCTTGGTGTAATGGCTAGGCTTGTATGTCAGTTCTTTGGGTCGACAAGTGATGGTTTGGGAGGTGGATTGGGGAGTATACCTCTACCTCCACAGGTTTTGCAGAATTTACAGCATCCTGGTGGGTTGGGTGATGGTGGGAAGCCAGATTCAACCTCGCCCTCCCAGTTTTTGTAAACTCTAACCCTTTTTACACACATGATTCTTGTAGTTGAGGCGTATGATTAAATGATAAGCACTGCAATATAAATGCTATATTGATTTTGTATTGAATCTGTTGTAAATCTCGGTTCTAGTAAATGAAAATTCTTTGGTTAAACTCCTGCGTGTGGATGTAAATATTATTTTGAAATAATAGTAGCGTGCCCCCATCTGTCTTAGTTTCTGTCGTAATGCTGTGCTATTGTTGATATGTGCTGGAAAGCAAACTATGTGTGAAACAATCAGATTTAATCATATAGTTTATTTGGAGTTATAAATCATTAAGCAGCTGGCTCTTTGGATATTTCAGCAAGTAATTTTGCATCTCATTGTCATGTCTCTGTATGTCCCCCTTTGTGCATGCATTTGAGCAGAAAGAATGCAGATGCATAAGTATTATACTTCAAATTCCTAGTGATATATCTAGTTGATCTTAAATGCAAAGGACGAGTTTGCTTTTTGGCTTTGTGTAGAAAAGGTGTAATATAACAATATCAATGATTTCAAGGCATATCAGGTAATCTAGGTGGGAGCAGACCCTTTTGCTAGAGGTAGAAGATGTGACACCGGTGTGAGGTGCAGCAACTGATGCATCGGTGGCTGAGTGCGGCGGTTAGCCTAACCTCAAAATTTTTGCGGTAATACTAAATTTTTTGTATGGTTTGTGTCACTTTGTGCTATGGTCTCTTTAAGTATATGTTACATTATCTTGCCATTGTTTCTGTGAACTGGGCTACATCAAATATATCGAGTAACGAGGAAATTTGGATGTGAAAGGTACATATATGTAGATGAGGCTTGAAGCTGGATCTGTATGATATGAGTAAAGTTGAGAACTGGTAAAGAGATGCATGTTTCCTGCTGCTTTCTATGGCATATGTATCTCCTGTGACTTTTTAAGATTTTAATCCTAATCAATGTAAAACGAGGCGATTCTATATTATGAGAATTAGTTGTCAAGAAATCCATTACCATTCTATAATCATGTTCTGTCGACTCTTGAGGCAGTTCATCACTTCCTGACGCATTAGAACTTAGAAGTGAAGCCTGACTGTATTCTTCTACCAACTATTTCTAGAGGTTGAATTTAAACATTGAATCTCCAAATTCTTGTGGGAGAGAAAATTATCAATCGACATGGTACCAATCAACGCTCATACCCATGTGTAAAATTTCTCATTTTTTGAGCTGAATCTCAACTTAATATTTTTTAGTCCCGTCTGGTCTATAGTTGGTAAGCTCAGTTATTTATTCAAATAAGTATGGCAATCCTTCGAAATCAGATTGAATCGATCAATGAGTGACATATGTTTATACCACTAGCAAAATATCTAGGAGTAGATGACACACACATATACTTGTAATAATATGAAGCGTGGACCACAAGAAAATTTCCCCCATTGAAGACGCATATAAGCATGGTGAAAAAACCAAATCTCATTGCTTAGAAAGGGAGACTCCTAGTTTCTTATAGGGATTCGTTCTTGATCTTTTGGGGTAAAAGGAGAAAGAAGGCAGAAAGCGCCAGGTTGGGGGTGAAATGAAAATGCAACAAAGAACATTTCTGTTATTGTTACATAACAATAGCTTATCTCACGATTATTACTGATCCATGCTATGTAGGATTTTTTGGGGGCAATTCTCACCCATAATCCATTTGTGTCGGGAAGCGTACGAGTATTGAGCATTATTTGAAAGACTCCAGATAGAATTTCACGGCCTGTGAAAGATGACTACTAGAAGAGATATAATATAATATCTTTTGAATAAGACAAAATATAAGTAGAAATTTATACACAAGCTTTAGTGTATATATATATTGTATTTAAAAAGTGCAAAATAGGCCTGCAGGATCACCCGGATTGGATCAATTCTTGAAATATGACCAGTTTTGTGTTCTATGCTCTTGCAACTTGCACGAATGAGAATGACTTGTTGGAAAGTCCAATCTAGTGCAGACATCATCAGCAGCACAAAATGTCAACGAAGTCTCGATCAAAAGAGTTCATCAAAATTTACAGCAAGTCTGATTTCTTGGCTTATGATTCTTGCAGTTCTGTGCACCTTTGTCCGTATATACCAAACAGAGAAATAACTGAAAAACTAAACCAACAACTGAAACTCAACAGAGATTCTTGTGGCTAACAGAAATAACTGCACTGAAATATCAACCATTGGGCGAACCCGTTTTTGAACTTGAAAACCTGAATACACTATCGGGCCTCCTCTTCTCTGCATCTTTTCAAACAAAGTTCAAGAACTCTGTCAGCCACCTCCACTTCATTCCTACTCTCCTCCATCAACTTTTCAATCTCAGCCCTCGGCAACCTCATCTTAACCCGAACCGACCCAGAATGCATACACGAAATATAGGAGTTTGATCTTTCTCTCAACATCATACGCTTGAGCCGCTCTTCTGCACCACCCATATGCACTACAGATCTCGACCTTCGAGCTATGCCCATCGTTTCAAGAGGAAACTCGGGCATTTCCACAAGAAAATAAATCTTTTTGGGCTTAAGCTCCTCTTCCGGTTGTAACTTAGGAGCCCGGATTCCACACCTTTTTACAGACTCTGATTCAAGCAATACGTAACTCGAAGAATAATCCTTGAGCACATCCATGGCAGTTGCAGGTGTCTTTATCTTGAAAACTTCGCCGTCAATTTTCATTATCTTTGCCTTTTTCCTTCCTCCTATGTTGTTCCCCATGGCCTAACTACTACTGTCCCAAAAAGATTTCAAGGGGCCACTATTCTGAAGAAAATTTCAAGAAACAGAGTCCATCCCCTGTTTTATAGCATAGATTACATACTATATGTATTAGTGATCAACTTGATTTTTTTCCGTGATGGAGTTGATTTGTGAATAAGTGGCATTTGATTAAAATATATCTTCCATTCAGATTAGATAATACGGTTAAAATAAAAAGGGAAGATTAATGGCAATGAGGAGAAATCCCTTTTGAAGAAAGGAGTGGATGATGTTTGCGTGTTCTGTGGCTATCGTCGATCAAACGAATTTATCAAATAATTATTAAACTGATTTCACATTATAATTGAACTAATCAAACCAAATTTACATAAAAATCAACTAATCAGAAAATAATCATCAAGCTTAAATATGTAAGTAAAAAAAGATTTTCCACTAAGAATTTATTATTTATTTGATGTATTCAATTTTTCAAACATGAAGAAAATTGAGTCAAATTAATGGGTTATATTTGATAATGGGTTTATTTTTTAATAAAATAATAAAAATCAATTTTGATTTCATGATATAATATGATTGAATTGAGTTATTACATTTTAGTTTTTACTTTGCTTGCCCTGAGAACAAAAGGTGGATGACAGGTGTGACTTTTTTTTTTTGCTTTTTGATGGCGACCCGAGAATTGAAGTAAAAGTTAGTTTTTTTGTTGAAAAATTATTTAAAAATGTGTTAAATATTTGTGTTGAAAATGTGAATGTTGAATGTTGAAAATTAGGTAAAATTAGGTGTTGAATATTGAAAATTAGTGTGTGATGATGTAGGTAATGATGTATTTTATTTTTGGATTATTTGTAAAAATTTTCTATAAATAGATCTCTCATTTGTGAAGAAAATCACAATTGAGTTGAGAGAAAAATATTATAAAGTGTGTAGTGTGATAATTTTGAGAGTTTAAGATTTTTACTTTTTACCGTAAATTTTTACTTTTTCACAACATTTTTAAAGATATTGGATTTTTTTAGATATTACTACATTGTCGATATTTTAAAAATATCTATGAACGAATTGGCACATTTCTGTAATTTTTTTTTGAGAAGGTCTCTTGTGAGACGGTTTTACGAATCTTTATCTGTGAGACGGATCAATTCTATCGATATTCACAATAAAAAATAATATTCTTAACATAAAAAGTAATATTTTTTCATGGATGACCTAAATAAAATATCCGTCTCACGAAATACGACTCATGAGATCGTCTCACACAAGTTTTTGTTTTTTCCTTTTTTTTGTGTGATTTAAGTTTAGAATTTGAAAGTTTACTCAAGTTTTATTTATTTATTTATAAATTTTGTGAACTTTCTTTATTGGAATATCATTAAATATTTCAAATTAATATAGTATATAAATCAAAATATTTTGTTAATTTACTTTTGTTATTAAAATCTGTTAATGGTATTGATAATAAAAAAAATATATTTATATGTAAAACAAGACTGAAATGATTTGCATTTGACCTTATTGATGGTGATGGTTATCTGAATTCGGCGTTCAATTCCCGTATTGACATCCCCACTCCAGCATTTAGGGGTCCGGAATGAGCCGGCAATCCGAGGGTTACAGAAATTTCTTCCTCTTTTGGGTAATACTCGTAGTATTGTTCGACCAGGAGATATGCTTGCGGACTAGTATTTGTACGCATCTAATGAATGTTATTATTTTGCAGTTTATTGCTTTATGCTAAAAATTCCACTCATTGCTAGATTTCCACCCAGACCAATCCGGTATCTTTCTGTTTCAGTTGAAGTTTTTCTGTTTATCACACAGCGGTAGTGCTTTTTGCTCATGTATGTTCGTAAATACTTTTTCTTTAGGTGATTGTGATTAAGGTCTTTTGAATGATGAGATTAGGTCGGGAGGGAGCATAAAGAAGTGCGGGATGGCATCTCCACCCATTCTCGCTTTAGTCTTGCCGTCTGATACTGGTCGGGTTCTCTCTATCCAGTCTCACACTGTTCAGGTTTTTATTTTCCTTGGTCTAATTTTGTATCTGTTGGCCCTCGTTATTTTTTAATGATGTTTTACTGTATTGCTGGGGACTATTGTTTTACAGTTGAGATTTGATTTTGGCTACTGTAAAAGTTTTTACTCTGCATCTTTTGGGAATGATTTGCCATCATTTTTATTCATGTGCTTCCAGAATTGATGTTTGAATATTTTGAGCTCCCGTATAGTAGCTCTTATTGTATTATTCTATGAAGCAGGGGTATGTGGGGAACAAATCAGCCGTCTTTCCTCTGCAGTTACTTGGCTATGATGTTGATCCAATCAATTCTGTGCAATTCTCAAATCATACAGGCATGATGCTTATACCACCTCATTAATAGTCTGAGACCTGAAATATGGTGCAACAGCGTTTGTGAAGATGTGCATGTTTGTGCTTGTCAATCACACAAATTCTTTCACATCATTGTCAAGTTAACTTGAGTTTTTGCAGGTTATCCTACTTTTAAGGGTCAGGTTTTGAATGGAGATCAACTCTGGGATTTAATAGAGGGCCTGGAAGCTAATAAATTATTGTATTATACACATCTACTGACAGGTTTCTTATTAACAACTGTTATTCTGTTCATAGAGAACTAGCTTAATTATTCTTGTGTAACTGTGGCTTTTAAACTGTGGAGCGTTCATGATTTAAGTTTACGCAAGATATAATTGACAGGAAATGGAATCTTGATAGTATAAACCTTTTGCATTATATCATGTTTGTAGTTATCGCAGATGCTTGTTTCCATTTCTATATGAATCTTTAATTTGTTTCTAATAAGTTTTCAGTTCTTTCTGTATTTAACTTGTTTTAGTGTTTCATTTTTTTTCTACGCTGCGATAATGTTCACGTCAACGATTATTTGCACACTGTAGGTTACATAGGTTCAGTCTCCTTCTTAAAGACAGTACTAAAAGTTGTCGAGAAGCTTAGGTCTATCAACCCTGGACTTGTATTTGGTAAGTGAAAGTTACGTGCTGTTAACTTTTGTCATTTGTGCTGAGTAAGGAAAAATTTATTGAGTCCTCGTTCCCCCGCAATGGTCATCTGCTATAATTATTAAAAGCCCACAAGGCATGCATCCAGGCTCCAGGGGCAGCGATGCCTTTGCCTTTGACCTTAAAGTCATGCCCGGGTACACACCTTTGATGCACACACCTTGGGATTGAAGCATGCAACTTGGGGCATCTTAAATTCTCAAGGCGCGTTTTAAGCATGCCTTACATGAGATTTTTGTATATTTTAAATGAGATCCATCGTAATTTGTATTTTCTTGAGCTCTGAAGAATATTTGTTGTGTCACTGTTCAATTCCTTACAAATTATGTATTAGATGCCGTAGGGCATTAATTTTCTTCCCATATCCAAATCATCTTTATTAAACATGCATGCCCCACTCTGATAAGGCTTACACCTTGGCTTACTTTGAGCCTAGGATCCTTGCACACGTCCGATGTAATACACATTGTGCGTTTAATAACTATGGCATCGGCTGCTTTCTGCAGAATCATGGATGAACCTTTGTGCTTTTCATTATAATTTTTACTGCTGTATTGGACTGGTGTCTGTAGGGGGGACTCTGTTGTACATTGGTGGTCACGATCTTGACTCATAAGTTTCAACTCTAGATGTGAATTAGGTTTAGAAATAAAATCTGATATATTTTAATGAATAGACCTTTGTTGTCAGTTTGTGATCCAGTGATGGGTGATGAAGGAAAGCTTTATGTCCCTCAAGAATTGGTATCTGTATATCGAGAGAAGGTATTTTTGTGGTCTAATTTGGAAGTAGATTTTTCTATTTTTAATCCATCCAGGCATCAACCTGGTCATATGACCATTATAAAATCTGTCAGTCATCTTTTAGGTCAGTTTGTCGAATTCCTAGATTTCAGATTTTGTAATTTAGTGTGGATTGATGATAAACTTAAAAAAAAAATGAAATTTTTGGGTAAATGACCATCCCGTGACTTTTGAGTAATTAATTATGTTTTGTTTGAGAAATTGTTGAACTATTTCAAAAGGAACATTTGAAGTCTCTTTTTGGCCAATATTAATATCATTCCATGTAAGGAAATTGGACAAGCCAGGTTCCGATGCCTGGTATTGATCTGACTGGGTGCTTTGAAAAGTTGTTATGGCTTCAACTTAAAACATTTATATTCTAGACCATTTTCGTCATAAAATGAATTTTGCCTTAGAGATTATGCATGCTGTTCCTTGTATCTGACATGGGTGATGCTCAATAATGTAAGTAGGAAATTTAGGAGGAGAAAAATGATTTTGATTCCTGTCAAATAAGTCATTTATTACTTAGATTGCTATATCTTTTGTTCACTGATATGAAATAGTAATGGTAACTTATTTAGTTCCCTTTTGGTTAGGTTGTCTCAGTTGCTTCAATGTTGACTCCTAATCAATTTGAGGCTGAACTCTTAACAGGTTTCAGGTACTAATCAATTGAGGTTTTTTGAGTAGAGTGTCTGCTAGTCTTTGGATTTCATCTGGCTTATCATATCGTGAATTTGATTTAACGGGATGAAATTTTGTTACTAAAGAATATGCGAAATGGAGTTTCTCAACTGCACCCTTATTCGTGATAGAAGTACTACTTATTCCTAAGCACATGTGTAAATGGCTGAACATCAGGACAGGGTTGATGAACTGTGTTAGTTTTTGTTTTCCCCTCTGTCTGGTCATTGAATTGTTCTCCATTTTGTCTCTTCATTTGTTATACTTATCAGGATTGTATCTGAACAAGATGGCAGAGAAGCTTGCAACATCCTTCATACTGCTGGACCATCAAAGGTTTAATGTGTTTCGTAACTCTGAGAGAATTTAGTTTATTGGGTTTTAAAGCATTATTTCCAGATTAAAGGTCTATTCTTCTCTTGATATTTGCTTCCTTTATAACCATGAGAACTTCAGAGTGCAACAGACCGAACTTAATGGCAGCATTAGTATTAAAACAGAGCATCAAGTCATTGCTTGGTTAATGGCAACATTTATCAGCCAAGTTGAAATCCACGTGGCTTGATGTATTAATATTGATTATGATATCGAATGTTGTATTTTAGGTTGTCATAACAAGCATCAATATAGACGGGAATCTTCTTCTGATTGGCAGTCATCAGAAAGAAAAGGTAAGGAAATGTACAACTCTTGCCAAGCGTTCTTTTTTCTCTTGTGCATGCAAGTCACATTTGTTGGAATAACTTATTTCCCTTAATGCCCCAACTGCTGTTCTGTGCCCTTTGGATTTTATTGAATGTTTATTTTGTAATTCTTACTCCATTCCGTTCAACTTGTGGTATGGTAATTCATTGTTTGGTTTTGTGTGTGCAAATCTTTTTTATTCAATTAAGCTTTGATGATGACAGGGTCAACCTCCTGCACAGTTTAGGATTTTGATTCCCAAGATTCCTGTTTATTTCACGGTATGCAGTTGAAACTTTCTACTTTTCCTCAACGAACCTTCTTTATCTTCTCTAAATTTCAATTTTTTGTGAAAATATTGCCATTATTGATTTTTCTAGATATTTTCTTGTTATGCTATATGGGGTTTATGATTCCTCATTTCAGGGCTCCACGTGAGTACTCTCTTCTCTGTTTTGCTTACTAACTATTTTATTTATTAATATGTTGCTTGCAGGGAACTGGAGATCTAATGACTGCCCTGTTACTTGGATGGAGCAATGTAATGCTAGACGAAACTTAACTTGGGTCTTTTTACTCATTGTCATTGGCAGAATTGATTTTTTTCTCCTTTTTATGCAGAAATATCCTGACAATCTTGACAAAGCAGCGGAGCTCTCTGTATCAAGCTTGCAGGTATGTTTATTGTGTAGGCATCATGCTATCGTTATGCAACTGGGACCGTGATTCATCATACTGGACATTATTCTGAATGGAAATTTTAGATATATGGTGTTAAAAAGCTCAATAACAGTAGGGAACCACCAATAATTGTAATGTATGGTGTTTAAAAGCTCAACAACAGTAGTGAACCACCGATATTGTAATAGGGATCTCTTTCTTTAGCTAGTATCATGATCAGAAAGAAAAATAATAATAAAGAAAGAGAAGCATCGCCTAAGTTGGACTCGTCTAAGACCTTTTTCTGTGGCACAGGCGCTTCTGGCTAGGACACTAAATGACTATAAAAGGGCTGGACATGATTGCGAAAGTAGTAGTTTGGAGATTCGTCTGATTCAGAGTCAAGATGACATTCGCAACCCGAAAATCAATTACACGGCTGAGACATACAAGTGAATTTTATTATTGCACTCTTATGTGCTCATTATTGATTCTGACCAATAATTCCAATATTTTTTCAATCCAGAAGGGAAGAATAATTTATATCTCAATTTTTATGGTGGTTTCATTTTTGCATACTTGGAACGTGCGAGCAATAGTATTCCAAATTTCGCAAACCAAGCACTCCAACTCATCAAACCTCTGAAAATGAAGCTCTCCAACTTTTCACATATTTTGTACGATCATTAATTTTATATCAAACTTCTGACACTTAGAATTCAATCCACTGTGTATTAAAAGCTGTAAAATACATGATATTGCTAAATAAGAGTATATTCTTATCATTAGGTAGCATTTTCACAAGAAAAATGTCCTCTCGTCCATCATAAAACATTTTGCACATTGAGTTGTTACTTTGTTATGTTAAAACGAGGAATGATTTGTGACTGATTTTCCCTTCTTTTTTTGCCATGCTTCCAATGGCTTAGAGAACGCGTTCAATTACTGCCACCACTGCTCCACTGTCTTTTGAGGTGGAATATCGCTCGGCAGCCCACTGCCAAGGCTACTCTGCCAGCAGCATAACCAAAATCCTCGGAGGATAGATTTTTTATCTAACTAAATAATCCACACAATTGAGATTTTAACTAAAATCGATCTCTTTAATTTCCATTTGGAATAAAGTTCGTAATTGTTTTAAAATTTATGTATGTAATTTGTAAGATCATAATATACGTAGTTAATAAAGTTTTTCATGCTAAATTTAATATAATAATAATAATTATTATTATATAGATATAAAATAAAGTGAATGCGTCTTTCTGAAAAATATTACGGAGTATCAGTGTGGTCCCATGGAGGAAGGTGCTATAGTTGAATCGTTTGGCCAAGCTAAGTAGCGTTGATTCCTGGCAGCATTTTTCATGTGACAATGTCGAATTATGGCGTCCCACTTGGTTCTTTAACAATTACATCACACCGCAACCTTTCAGCTGTGGAATTAGAATTTTTCTACAAATTTAATTAATGTGATTGGAGATTTGGTATATTTAAATAATTAAATTTATATCAATCAAATAAAAAAATTAAGATTCCTTGAATATTTCCAATCTATCAAAGAAATTTTTTTATTAAAAAATCACCATTCTTTAATCCCGAAGCACCAACTCATGATAAATTTTTTTTATAATCATATCTACATATAACATATACATAGTGATTGTTACTAACTACACTTTATTATCCTTTTGAAAAATAAATAAATTCGCAAGACATTAAATTTTTTGGGGGGGGTTAAGGACAAGACAATTATATTTTATTCGGTATTTAACTACCTAAAGGTTTTTTTTTCAAATTTAAAAAACTTTACCTTTTTCTTTAAAGATTTACAAATCTCTCCATATAAGCCGATTTAACTTCATAATTTAAACGATTGGTTGATGCGTCGGCGGCTTTTTGTCTAAAACACAAAACTTTTGTTGAATTCAAGGACTCAGATCTAACAATTTCTTACTGCAANTTTCTAACCAATTCATGAGTAAGTCTCTTGTGAGACGGTCTCACGAATTTTTATCTATGAGACGAATCAATTCTACCAATATTCACAATAAAAAATAATACTTTTAACATAAAAATTAATACTTTTTCATGGATGACCCAAATAAGAGATCCGTTTCACAAAATATGATCTGTGAAACCGTCTCACATAAATTTTTGCTCCAATTCATAGGCGACACCGCGACATCGTACATAGTAATCAAAGCCAAAATTTCAGGAAAATAGGATGTTTTCCTCGAAAGGTACTCTTTGTACAAAAGCATAATAGGGGGTATCTTATGGCTGACGTTAAAAAAAATTAAAAATTTACAAGTTGTCGCATCTCCATTATATTCTTGTGTCTTCTCCAAATATTTTTCAAGAAATTACATGTTATATTTACTTGAATCTTCACTCTACCAAAAATATTTTTGAGTTCTCAGCCTTCAATAATCATGTTACACTTGTATAATTATATGAGTGGGCATTATTTGTGACCAAGAAAATTTTTTTATTGTAATATCATCGAAATTCACTCTTATTCTTAACTTAAAATCAAAAAGGAAGACATTAGCTAGTATGACAGTAAATTTAGCATCTTGAATTAATAAAAACATATTAAATTAAGATAATTATTTGGGTAAATCTAATGCAAATCCACTTTAATCCCATCCAAATGGGGTTAAGCACAAGAATCTTATTCTATTTCCACCAACTTAATAAAGTCATGGCTTCATTTTGAATCTCCATTTCCCACATTTTTTTTTTCTGATTTGACCAATAGCCTCTCTTCACCTATGCTTTTCATTTTCAAGAAAGAATTAATGACTTCGAACTTCTAAAGATATTCACGATTAATTAGGAGATTTGATTAAATTGTAATCTAACTAATATGTAGAGGCATATAATCTAATCTAACACATTGAGTTGTCTGTCAATTTAATTTAAACTTCACGTTCTAGTTCTAGCTCGAGCAAGAGGCAACATATACCATCCTCGAACTCGACTTGAGATCATTAAGAGAAAAGAAAAAATCAAACATCGACAAGCTACGTATTCACGCACCAATATTATATAGCTCCAAACCAACTCAGCTCATTTGTCTAGAGCAGCTTCCAAAGATCAACTTCAATACTATAAAGAAATTTAGTCCAACCAGAGCCGACTATGAATTAATAAAATCCAGAGTACGTAAAAATTATTAGGTTTTAATTTTTGTCCCGTCGTACAAAAGCATATATGCCTCCAGATATATATAATACTAATAAAATTATGTTTCTATTTCAAAGAAGCATATAGTACATTAAATTAACGAACGATGAAAATTCTCATGCGAGAATTAATTGCAATTTACCACTACTATTAACTATGTAAATATATTTTTTTTCTTTTGGTAACTTAAATCGTCGAAGTTTAACTTTAATGCAATAAGAAACCAAAACCGGATCTCGGAACACATTCCAATCGGTTCCCAAAAAATATAAATTTGTCTCAAATTCGAACTAGTAACTAATCTTAACATAGAAATGGATTTTCATTGTTTTTTTTTCCACCGGAGTGTTAATTAACATGCATGTCGTCTGAAAGTCTAACGTGAAGTGTTTGGAAATTGAAATTTAATCCAAATTTTATTGTTTTAATACAAAATTGAAATAACAAGATTATCTATGAATATTAGTAACTACAAAAGATAGTGTTCATATATTATGCACTTATTCATGCCTCATCTTATAGCCTCATTAGATATCATTCAAAACTTTAAAAAGTGGTACTCTTTTGCTCCTCAAAAGAAGGGGAACTCCTTCACAAGAAAGAATGCACTTGTCAGGATCTGATATAGTCACATAATAGAGCAAGCATTTGGGTTATCGTCACTGAAGAGATACGTGATTCTTTCTTCCTCGTGAGTTGCATTCGAGACCGGCGCCGATGCTTGCACCAAGTTTCTTACGAAACCAGCCGGGGCTTTTTTATCATATGCTTGAGATATATAAGGATATTGAACAAGATTGTACGGAATATAAGGCCAGAATTCTGCCATTTTTCCTGTGTTTTTTACTCTTTTCAACACTTTATTTGGATCGATGAAGCCGCTAACTGTTACTCGGTTCTGTGTTCGGTTCACTTCCACAGTTTTCACCCCTGAAATAAATACATGCAGCGAAATGTACTTCAGACAAAATCTAACCAACATTTACTTTCACCTGTAGTGTTTTGGAATATAATTTTCATATTTATAACTCGAGAAACTAAAAGGGTTTCAAGTTAAATCAGTAACGATCAAACTATTTGCTTATAAATTCTACTTTTTAAAAAAAAGGTACATGATTTATATATGGACTAAATTAAGAGGCAACATAAGAATGACCTCTCATGTTTTTGACAGCGTTCTTGACTCTTCTTTCACATCCATCGCAGTCCATTTTAACTTTAATCTCAACTGTCTGCCAAAGATATACAAAACGGAAAACAAAAGGATTTGATTCCATGAAAATAAACTTAATCATACGTACATAATTCAGCATTAATAAGATTCAATAGTACTACTAATCATGAGGGTTTACCTGCATTGCTTTCCTTTTGCCTCTGGTGCTGGTGACTGTGCAAAAGTTAGAAAGATAGTCCAGAGCACCCATTTCTGTTTATGTTTTTGTTTATTTTACGCAGAAAGAAGTGAAGGGTTTCTTCAAATTTATACACCAGTAGTGGCTTTGGTGGACTTGGAGGGGGCAACAAATTAAAGCCTATGTAGCAAAATACAAATTAAAATATGCCTACTAATTTCGAGTGTAGTTTATTTTATTTTGATCAATAACCAATTCAATAATCTTTTTTATGAATTTTCGGAACGGGACGGTTGTTGCGACGTTTTCTTGTAAAAATGTTAATGGTTATCCATATATTATTTTCATGCAATGGATTTATTTAAGTATATATTTGGAGGTACGTGTTTAAAATGTTTTTTTACCAAGCTATATTCAAGAAATTTTGATTGTTTAATGTATTTTACTAAGATGTCATGAGATTAGCAAAGCTATATATCACTGTTTCTTTCAAAATTATGTAGTTTCTTTCACTCGATGAATAGTTTGCAACACATGAAAGAATAATTTAAAGTGATTTATACGATTGACTCAAAAAAATAAAAAAAGATTTGTTATAAACCTCAAGAAAAGAATCATATTATTTACATATGTTAAAATTGCAATTTTTTTGCATTCCAAGATAGAATGACTTGTCGTCTCGCCATATTATTTGGGAAAAATTATTGCCCACAATCTATATATGTGAATGTTCCTTGAAATCATGATGAGTGGGTCACAATTATTTAAATATTTTACGGTGATATTTTAATCTCCAAGTGTGTCAAAGTGCTTTAATGTTTGCTTTCATTTTCGTTCAATGGGTGTGGGGGTTGCTTTTTCAATCAATTAATTATACCACAATTATTGTCTGTGTTTCTTGATTTCATCGTAAAAATTGCTACATTCCCGGTGGTGTTTTCAACTCATTTCAGCTAAAACATGCACGAAATCATGGCCTTTTATTTGTAGAGTTCCATCCCGTTACTTGTCAAAGTTCTTGTATCATCCTCAAACTAAATGTTTTTAGGATAAATCCAATTCCCATTATTTGCCCAAAATGTGAGGTTAAGCGTATCCTCCGCACATTAAATTACATAAAAATATTTGTAACTTTTTCTTACATAAAATTACATCATCACTAAGTTACATGCAATTGACACACCCACACCCCACCTTTTACCATATTTGTTAATTGGTTTTATATATCAAAATGTAGTAATAATTCTATAAAGACACGAAACTCGAATACAGAGTAAAAAACCCACCCACTAAAAAGATTAGTTCAAATAACACATTTGACGGCTTACAATCATAGGAATTTCTTTTTTTCGTCTTTGGCAAGTGCATATTCTACCTACATTGAATCTTTTTTTACTTTCAACATATATAGCATACTAGACAAGCAACTTGTCCACAAATTATTGTGGTTAAATTACCTTTCCTATATTTAATCACAACATTTATCAAACTACACATGCCTTTTAATCATTTTAATCTGTTTATAAAAAATATATAAAGTAAAAGATACTGTTGTGGACTTGAATATCATCACCGTTTAGTGAAAAGGCGATTTCCTTCACTGGCAGAGCTTAGAATTAATAAGCTTGATTAAAAGGTAAGAAGACAGATGTATCAAGAATCAAATGTCCAAAACTTAAAGGAAAAAGAAAATAAATACCATTTTCCGAAAGTTGGAACATAAACCTTAATATCAACCGCAAATTGGCAATATCTCGAGACTTCACCAAGCACTGAAACTCTGTGAAGAATTCCATGAAATGCTTATGCCCAAATAAAGTTACCTTTATCTGCTGTAAAATAAGAATGAAGAATACGAGCATGCATGGTTCAGTCCCTTCAGTTTGGAGACGCAGCTAGACCATGCTCAGCTGAACTTGTACAGGTGCATGAATGGTCGGTGCATTGTTTCTCGTCTATCATTCATATCAATTAGAAATACTGAGGCTTTCAGAGTATATCAGATGTTTATCGTGATAAATCGACAACAGCACGATGCTATTCGAGCACTTGCACGACTTAGAAAAGGTGATGAATAATTTAAAGTTGAGCAGCCAGAGTAGTAGTATAATGAAGTGAGTGAAGAAAGACATGAAAGTTGTGTTAGGGGGGAGGGTGGGGGGATTGTAAAAGTTACAAGTCTGAATCGGGATACAACTATTGTTTACTTGAACTTCTGAAAGTCAAATGAAACTAAAAGTAAAAGGTTTGAATATGTTTGACATGCTGCTTATTAACTTACATAAAAAGTTTAAAGGGCGTATCCAAACAGATAAGAGGATGAAAGAACTTCACATATGTGTCAGATTTCAACTTTTTGATGGAAGTACTGACGTAAAACAAAGTTTAAAGCATTTCAGATAAGGAGGAGAGGCATAGCAGAGATAGAGGAGAACCTAAGGCACGGAAAGGAGGAAGGTTAATCATTTTACCAGTTTTGCATGAGTGTGTATGAAAGTGGTCACAACCTCTTTAACTTTTGGCCTCTCAAACCATTCCAAAATGCTGCGGCATTCACAACTTTTTTACCTGGAAGCTGTACTTCCAATACCTGTACGAGATCACAAAGCATGACAAGATCACTTCAAGCAACGATAAAACTCAAAACAGAAAGGATTTGCTTCCACGCCACTGAATAGAGATAGGAACATCTTTAAAATATCAGAGAGCACAAGGAGAATCAATGATTAAAGTGATGGAAGGTACCAAATGTAAATTTCTCCAACATAGAGAAACTTGTATTATTCAGAACTATCGTAAAAATTAGCTGTTCACCTCCAATGCTGTACCCTCTCCACAAGAAAATATCAATGAGCCTTTTCCAAAAAACACCTCATCTTCGCTAATTTTAATGTCATCCCTGGAATAAACTCTTGTAGTGATTATTTTAAGCTCCATAATATTGTTCTGACCACTTTTCTCGTCGATCACCAAAACTTTAGCTCGTGTTCCCGGCCAACCTGCAAATGCACGAACCTGAAAAGTTGCATGTAACACATCCATATCTCTGATCAAATCAAATTGAAATCTTACTTTGTTGTGAAGGACTATAGCATTTTGATCAAATGATAACCACGATTCTTCTTGAGTTATCTGCATGAAATAAAAATAAAACCATATAAAACCAGAAAAAATCTTCAAGGACGACTGTAACAGATCATATGTTGGGACAATGAATATGGGGAATTTAGCTGTTGGCACGTCAGCTTAGTCATTCTCAAAACCATCTACTATGTTTGGGCATTGCAAAAAAAACAAGGAATAGATGATTTAATCCTCTTTGGATTAAATGAAAATACCAATAGATCAAAGAATAGCAAACTCTTAGCCTTGGGGAACATTCTGTTCACGGCAACAAAGTAGCTTCAAAAGGCTTGTAAATATAGAGCAGAAAATTTACTCAAGACCATAAACATTGTGGAAGCAGAGCCTAAAAGAGGAGGCTCGAGATAGAAAAGGACACATGTTAACAACTCCATTGACCAAATGGCAAGCTGTATGGTCATTTTGTTCCCTAATTCAACAGCTTTTATTGAAACTAGTAGCATTTTTCCATCAACTAGACTGCAAAAGCTAGAAGGATTATACAAGATAACTTAGCAGAGCTGAGAGCACAGTTCACCAAAGATATAGAACCTTGCATAATTTTTTTTCACATAGGTGATAAGCTACTAACCAGTATCACAACTTCTGAAAGTTAGCACAACTCTTCCAGGTAGTTTCAGATATATCTAGCCTAGGATAAATTTTTTTGATTCAAGCAAACCGTAATGCGTGAAAAGAAGTGATTATTTAATCACAATCATCAGATATAATGACCATAAAGATATGAGATATTTGAAACACATAATTTTTTCTTTACAAATAAGATGTCTGCTTACTTTTGGCGCCAACGTAGCTTTAGACTCGTCCTGGGCAAGTGCTTTCGTTTTAGCTGAACCATCAAATATCGAGGGAAGCTCACGGATCAGAAGTTTGGATCCTACCTTAGTTAAACATCACAAATTTTAAAAGCATGAGAAAACTATCCAAGCAAAATTTACTTACAAATATGAAGCATAAACAATTATAATTTTTTATGATTGGCATAAAAAAGAACATAAAGTATCAACAAGTTTCTGAAGATCCAAACTTTTCTAAGATTAAACATAGGCACATGATAACATTAAGAAAACTGTTAAAATTAAAATCTGGAAACATCAATAATGTCTCCCCATTAAGGATAGGATGCCCATACTTTGAATGATTAAACCTTGAGAATCTCTGAAAATGTCAACTATATACTATTCCCATGACCTTGCATACTTGAGAACTATCATGAAAATTGCTTTAGCACACCATGGATAATTAAGCTTTATCAGATTGTATCCTATTCGCACCATTGATGTTCACGTCTCCAGAGGCATGCCATGAATAAATAACTTTGCATTTAAAAAGTACCTGATATCCAATAAGGTTTTATGCTTGAAAACTTTACAAATAACCACAAAGCCGGTAATATGTTTATAAATTCAGTTGAGCAAAGCTTGTGATTGAAACAATAGATCTTATGAAATACGTCCGTAAGTAGTAAAGGATAGAGGAAAGAAAATAAAGACCTTGAGCAAACAGCAAGTCAAGTAATTCTGGTGCCTGCCCATAGATCACCAAAGCTTAGTCATAAACATAGTGCAACAAAAAGAATGCAAGTCAGTTATGGGAGTTCATAAAGAAATCGTGGACTGCTTTTGTGTCATTGTCAGAAATTTCGTATTAATAGGAATTTGGGTTACCAAATAAACCAGAAAGTAAGAAAACTCTTCGTGGCTGAGGCAGTTTAAGATAATTAAAGGAGATCAAACTTAAGTCTCTTCATCAAATTTTGTATCAAACAAGTGTTATCTGAATGCTGTAAAATACACGAATGGCAATCTTTTGCACAATCTTAGATGATTTTCATAATTAGCAAAAAAATACATGCTGTAATTACCTTTATTTGATCATCAACCACCACGTTTTCACAGGAAATAACAGGTCCAGCATCCATTTGGCGCACAGTATATGCTAATGACACCCCTGTTTCCCTGATACCATCCTGCTGAAGAAGATGATTGTGTATTTGATAATAAATAACTTGTGAAATAATATTCTAAAGCTAAAGAGAGTGTGAACCTGCAGAGCTCTCTGAACAGGTGCTGCCCCACGATAGAGAGGAAGCAAGCTTGGGTGTATGTTAACTGTTCCTGAAAAAATCCATCTAACTCAGAGGCAGCTGGTTGTAAGCTTCTGAGCTAGAAATCATCATACCAAAGCTATAATATCTCCATAGCAAGATTGGTAAAAACTCACCAATGAGATTATGCTATCTGAAGGGTTCCACGACCATAAATAAATTCGATGCAACATACATTTGCCTCTTGTCACAGACCAATTAGTCGAATGATACCACCCCACCCCCAGTAGTCAAAAAATATATTTTTAAAGTAGATAAGGCTCATACTTCCATCATCACTACATCTATCTCTCACATCAAAAGGTCCACAGCATATCTATTCATTGCGACATTAACTTTAGCATAACATTCCAATAAACGAAAGAAATGAGGTGGAGATAAATTTAATTACATAACTGAATTGAAAAACTCCCAATCAATGCCAAACAATGTCGTAAATAGAGGAAGCATCAAGTTTCCTGTCCAAACACTTAAAATTCATGGATTGAATTGTTTCACTAACCCATAGATGGTATCTGAAGGAATTTAGTTGGTAAAATATTCCCGTATGCAGCAGTGATGCAAAGATCAGGCTCCAGAGCTCTAAAACTGGAAAGAAAAGGTTCCTGCATGGTTGTACCATGAATATATGAAACCTTAAGTCAGAGTAGTATAAATATAAAGGTTTCACATGCCAGAAGAAACAAAATGTCTGATACAGGACTTGCCGTCGTTGATTTGGATTCAATTTGTAAAAAGCTTATAATTCCCTCTTCTACTTCCTAATATCTTATTCACAGATATACCACAATTACATTTCACACACGTTAAAATATGAATCTTTAAGTTTTTCTAAAACTAAGAAATTATCTACACTGGTCGTAAGAATCGTAGCTACTAATTTTCATACCATTGACAGGTCATCTCAAACAATTATCCATAATGACTACATAACAACAATTTATATAAATAATAAGTTGTGACAATGAGACATCCAACTATAATTCAGAGCTACCAAAAAAGAAATAACATGGAGACAGATAAATGACGTCGTATATACTTGAAGAACGTATATACCTCACCAGCTTTCACAGGGGTGAAAATCAAATCAGATGGGAAACTTCTGTCTAGAGCATGTTGGGCAACCGGAGAAGGCATCACCTTTCTACCCCTGTCTCTTCCAGAAGGAGGCTGAGTGACAATTGCTGCTATCTGTACCATTTCAAAATCTAGCCAATGTATTTACATCCAATATCTCCATAAAATGGTCATAGGACTAAGGTCTCAATCTAGTTGGACGATATAATCTTCATATTCAGATCCTTTCCAGAACTAACTAACTATGAATTACTTCTTTCTCATATACTGTATGGTGGATATATACATATAAAATATTAGATCATAACTTACATAGACACAACACATTTGCGTACGAAAGGATTGTGTCTGTTAAACGATATTCAGGACTAACATTACAATGCAGGAAACCCAAGTATATTCTCCGTTAGTGGAGAACCCGACCACCATTTCTCCAGAGATTTTCAAAAAAAAATTGTAAAAAAAAGAAAAAAGAAAAAAAAGAGAGAATATAAACAGCAGCCCTTCAAACAAATACGAGTACCTGAAATAAGGAATCTGGAGCAGAAGCAGCACTGAAAAGAGCTTCCAGAACACAAGCAGAGACCTGTAATGCATTTAATTA
This sequence comes from Primulina huaijiensis, assembly GCF_012295235.1. Classification (NCBI taxonomy): domain Eukaryota; kingdom Viridiplantae; phylum Streptophyta; class Magnoliopsida; order Lamiales; family Gesneriaceae; genus Primulina; species Primulina huaijiensis. Next base: position 1,176,701 of record NC_133306.1, read on the forward strand.
GCACCAATCAGTAGATTTATCCATCCACATTCAGTGGCGAGATGGGAAGTCGCCTGCTAACATTAAAAAAATTCAAACTTTATCCCAAATTTCAACACACTAATATGCATTGAATCCCCGAATTCTACAGTGCGCGTAAATATCAAGATAAGAGCGGGATGGTGTGTACCAGAGGGGAACCCAGAAAAACGAGACGCTTCTTCTGAGCGTTAAAAGCGTATGATGAAGAAGACACGGTGACTGTTGAAGGAGCAGACGCGGCGGCGCTGAAGCAGCAGAAGCGCCGGAGCATCTGTGAAGACGATAGCAGCATCGCTCCAGTAAGGAGAAATCTTTGCAAGTAATACCTTATTAGCGAAAGATGGATATTTACATTCAGTCCTTGAATATTTATTACCTATCATATCAGTCATCAAGTTACAATCTTTTGCATTACAGTCCGTAACGTGCAAGTACATGAGTCTCTAGTCTCTACAACTATTATTTGTACAATTTTACACGATTCTATCAATTCAATCGCAAATGCCCAACAACTTTCATGTTATCTAGCCTTAAAACTGGTATGTGCTTCATGGTTTTGATTTTCCTGGCCTATACTTTCTCTTTCGCACGATTTATGGATCTCAGAAAAATATTCAAGATTTTTTTTGAGCTGATTTTATATTTTGTTGAGATTTTTCTTAATTTTTTTGAACCTAGAGAACGATAATTATGCCCTCTGTTCCTTTCTTGCACGAAATCTTTTCTAAATTCTGAGATGATGGGGTGTTTTAATAGCTGATATTACATGTAGAAAGACCTCTGTTATTCCCAAGTGATATTTCCTTTTTTGACAAATATGAGGTGCTTTATTATTTTATTAATTGAATTTAAAAATTATTATCATTTATTTAATCATGTAACTATATATACATATATTTACGTTTTTATTTAAGATATATTTAGTTTATAAAGTTGTGGTCAATATATGTGTTTTTGTCACTAGTACAAACCTTGATTAAATCTTGGGGTATTACATGTATGTCATTATTTAGCCAAAGTTGAGTATATAGCATTGATTTCATGAACATCAATCAAGCATACAATTTTGTAAAATTTCAATGAATTTTCGAGAATTCTTGACATATGCTCGAATCATTCAATATTTCGATGAAATCTTTAAAAATGTAATTATAAATTTATGAAACCTGGAATTTCGACGAAAAGATGATAAATCTTTTATATTGGATCTTGGAAGATCCATCATAAATTGCAGAATATGACAAGCAAATACAAGAGCAACGACAAATCCAAGTTGACTGGCCATTAATATGCGAAATGTGTCAAAATTGTTGCAACAAAAGAATTTCTCTAACGTTTTCATCTTTCAAAAATACTGACATACATGATTCCCTTTTCCTTCAGCTGCAACTCTTTTTCTCATTTGCTCTACCTGTTGATCATCACCTTGCACGATAATCGCTGAGAGCGATCCATCACCCGCCGCCATCATTTTCACCTTGATCTGCTCCTTTCTCGATGCTCTTGTCCAACCATAAGCACCTCAGTTCTATTAGCATGTATCAGTTTTTCGAATTAAGGGATTTCGTGTTTAGGTCGATTAATGAACAGGGTGTAGTGCACTTACGCGAGTGGACTCAGTATGGTCAGTCAAAACCAATTTTTTCTAATGTCAGGAAAGGTTATTGTAAGAACGAGGACAACACTTGCTAGACTTATACAGGTGCAGAAAGTTAGTAGAGCAGCTTGACCCCGGCTTGGAGCCATCATTCCCTCGAATCTAAAAATGACGGTAACATGTTTACAAACCAATATAGATAATACAAAATATTTGACACAGATTAAATACTTGCATGACAGAACTCGAAATGGTCTTCCCACGTGCCATTAACAACCATACAAACAAGAAAATTTTCAAAATGGATGTGGTGTGAGTGGTTTACACTATGGTTTCACCTCGGTCCGCCACTGAAAAACTATTTCGGGTAAAGAATGAAAGAATTTCTTCTGCCACCTGGTTAGGTGTCTTCTTCACCTCCCTTCTCCAATAAATGACTTCTACACAACCTGTGCTAACAGTGAAGTCAAAAACACCATCCACCGAGCATTAAGCTCGAAGTTCATCCAAAACTTTAACAAAATCACACCATATTTTTATCCTACTTAGGGAACCCTTAGAGTGATTAGACTCTCCGCTAAAAACTAAATCTGATCGGTAGAGTATCTAACAGATATATGCACCCATGCGGGAAAGGAACAGCAAAATATGGTACCTTAGATTTCACAGAACGTTTGATGAGGGACCACAGACCTGGAACTGGGAGATGATGAAGAGACAAAGAGAAGTGTAGCAGCTGGCCAATGAGCAACCAGTGCTCACCGCTAGCAAAAAAAGAGGCCAAGTCTCGTGAAGCTGCTCCACAACAGATGAAGACGAAAGAATATCATCAAGAGAGAAAGACATTCCAACCACAAGGTTCCTCTGCCTAATCGACATTCGACCATGTCAAGCCATGATGGATGATGGATGAATGCGGTACAGGTCCCAGGTTGAAAATGTGCAATGATGAGATGTTGGAGACATTTAGTTGCTTCGTTGCCATATCAGATCACTCAAAAGTAATAATAAACTCAACCAGTTTCGTCGAAATTGATTGGTTCCATCTGAGTGGTTTCTGAACGTCCCACTCCTCGCCGCCTCCTGCCTGCTATATATCTGCGGGGGAGAGTTATTTTGTGGATTGAAAAGGGTAAGAAAGCCTTCCCAGTTTCATTCTCAACATCACTGAGGAAGGAAGACGATATTGATACCCCACCTCTCCTTGAGTATAGCTGCATCAAACGTGTGCAAAATATAGTCACGGGCCTGGGTGGGTTCATCTTTTTGGAAGGTTACAGCATGGTATTATTTTAATGTTACTTTTATATAATAAAAAATTCAACTTTATAATTTTGTGAAATATGTTAACGAATATTTAAGTTGTTTTATTTTATAAATGTTTACGTCGGTTAGAAAAGTTTATAATATAGAAATTTTCATAACAAATAAATTAATCAGTTGTTTTAAAACGGGAATTGAGGGTGCATAATTTAAAGGAGTAAAATAAAATGAGAGGGAGCTTTTAAAGGAAATATGTTCTTTACAAATGAAGAAAAAATACCGAAGGAACAAATGCATAAAATTGTTTTAAAGACTCACAAAACCCAATATAACAAGCACACATATATAAAAAACAAAAGATGGCATAGTTGCCTAGCAGAATTAAGACCTGCATATTCAGAAGGAGAAACACATCCAACTTCATTCCAAAAAACTTCATTTACCAAAGATCCTTGGGACTGGCGGCAAGAGTAAGGCCCCAAGACCCGTAATGCTCTTGAGTCCGAATCTGACTTGTTTGGGTAATTTATATTTAGATCAGATAGGACGCTCATCCCCCATTGTATCCAAAAAATAAAACTTCATTTTACAGTACAAATGTCAGACCTAAAAAATTTGTTTATTCATACACAAAGTGCGTAAGCGGTAGTAAATATGTTTACAGCACCTCAACTCAAACATTGGATATAATTAAAAAGAAAATAAAAAGCAGACAATGCATGCCGCTTACTTTGCAACACTCTGTATCAAAAGTTCTATCTTAATTGAGTCGATGAAATCCTTTGGCATCAGGAACAACTTTTTTGCACGAGGCTGTGAAACCCATTTGGGCATGTTCTCTGCAACAGTTTTTACTCTGATTGAGCTTGTTCCATCTTTTGCAGAAATGTCGTATGTGAATGACCTATTTGATGAAGTTGGTGCAACACAGACTACACTGATGAAACTTCCCAGAGAATCAATTGTATGATCAAGGACAAAAAGTATATCCTCAAGTCTTTCCTGAAGGAAAAGATACTTCTGACTGGTCTCCACTACGACGCTAAATACTGTGTTGAAAAAAAATTTCTTGCAAGCATGTGAATGCGCAGTAGCAAAGTGCGTATACAGGCTATTGAATATGCTAACATGGGTACATAATTGATGAGGGCAAGCACACGGGGTGTAAATGCATGTTTTCTCATGATCATGCTTCTTACTGTAATTTATCGTCTCCCCACACCCGTGCTGCGTGTTTTTACATGCAATTTTGACCGATTCAAGAACCATTTCTATGGCCCTGCACCGGTTGTACCCAATTGGCCAGCTACAAGTTCCACATTTGTTCTTCATCTTGGTGCAGCATGATGCACATGATATATGCCCATTCTCGCACTAGATTAAATCAACACAAATTATCAGTTCTGCCAACTACAAGTATAAAGATACTCACATGTATGAATTACTGACATATACAAGGTTTTGGGAGACTTATTTAGACTCAAGTTCTGAAAACACGATAATTAGGGACCAGTGTTCTAAAATTCGGCCTAGGCGGCCTTAGGTGGCATTAGGCGTCGATTAATCAGCCTATGCGCGATTAATCGGCATATGCGTCCTAGGCACCGTGGACGATTAGGGCTTTTATTTTTTTTGGGGTTTTGTTTTCGAAAAGTTATTTGGGCTTTTAAACCAAAATATAACAATAAATGTGATTTGTTGGCTTGCCTAACACAATAAATTTCATCTTCGTCTACGATCTAGAGAGAGAACTTCATATGTATGATTTTGCATCCGAAGAAAAAGAGGAAAATCACAATGATGATATTGAGTTTGTGTCTAACGACGAACAATTTGCCGAAAATTATGAAAAAGAAGAAATGGAGTAAATTTGTGATATTCTATTAGTTGAGTAATTTTGAACGCATTTTAAATTTAATGTTATTGCGTTGGAGTTATAGTATGTGATTTATTATGTTACGACCATGGAATCCACCTAGCAACGCTCAGTCCCCGCTTAGGCGGCCTAGTAGAAAGTCTTATCAAAATATCACATTGCAGAAGTTGATGTAAAAATGGGGAAAACCAGAACAAATAAGAGTTTCAGCATTTCAAAGCCTTCAACAGGGAAAGAAGGTACACATGGTACACACTCCGAATGAATCATCTGGCTGGAAGAAAGAAGACAATCATAATTTGATAAGACAATAAGAGAGTATATCTACATGAATATGCCAAGAAAAAACAGCGATCCAAATTCATCACTGGAAAGCTTTAGTAAGACAGTCTAAAAATGCAATGAATCCTATACAACAAGTGGAAGAGGGATGGAATTGTCCCAATAGAACTTCATGATATGTCAGTCTAACACGAAGCAAAGGCATAAAACTCACAGTTGCAAGCCAAGATGGACGCCTTATTTTAAGCAAACGGAAGAGCAAACACCATAGGGTATGACTGCAATTTGGAACTCTCTCTTAGTTTCGTTTTTCTCTTCTTTGGTTCGTAAAATATTTGTGCCTTAATGCAGGGCAGCGCGCTTTTCAACAAATACCCTTTCAACCATCTTGACAAATTCTAGCAACGAGTTAAATTTAGTTCTAAAGCCAGTAAATACCTCTACAAATTACTCCACCCGCGTTGCTAAATAAGACCCAACCAAGTGATATAATCAACTTCATGTTAACGGATAATAATCTCTCACAACACACTGGGAATAGTAGAAATTCATCACCAACCTTCACCAATAACTCTTAGTTATAATATTGATTCTAACTTGACTCAGATTGTTGTATATAATTTGAAAAGACATAGAAACCAATTCAATTGCTCCGGCTCCGAAGCACCTTCAAAATATGAAAAGTTTCCTAATAATCATTCACGGATACAGATGATTCAATGTATCTTGGGGTAAAGATTGAACCTTTACAAAAAATAGATATACAATTTTCTTTGTTTTTTTTCAAAAAAATTTGGCCCTTCGCCCCCTTCTCAAATAACCACTGCATACATCAAAGATACGATTTTTTTTTTCAAGAAAACGGATCCAGCACATATTCAATGGACTAAGAAACGACAAATTCTAAAAGGTAGAAAGCAAAAGAAGAAACCTGATAAACCGGAGGGCTGAGAGGATCAAGGCAGATGGGGCAATCCAGTACATCCGGGTCCGTTAAGGTCACGGTAATAGGCGCCGGAGCATCTCTGCTTGGTTGATCTTGCAGTTCTTCTTCTTCCTCCTCCTCCTCGTCGTCGTCGTCGTCGTCCTCCTCATCTCCCTCTACTGCATATTCATCTGGTTCTTCCAACGGTGACAAACGATCGGAATCAGAAAGCGCTGCGTCCGACTCCATCTCGCTTTCTTCTCGGATTTCTATCATCCGCCGCCGTCGAGAGGAGGAAAAACGCCGTCGAGAGGAGAAAAAACGTTCGGGGGAGATAGTGGCGCTTTGACCGGATTCGTCACTGGAGGTCCGAGGTCTCTTGGATGCGTGCCTCCGGTGCTCACGCCCATCTTCATCTCCAAAAGCAGAAAACCTCGCCATCACTTCTGAACACGACAAGATTTACAAAATTTACACTTGGTGGTTGGGTAGCAGTTCCTAGGATAAAAGCCCATTCAATTAATTGGATGAAAGGCGTAAATTTTTTTTAATATTTTTTTGAAGCTGTTGGGTGTAATTTCTATAATTTCGATTTATTTTTTTCATAATCCCATCAATATTTATCAATAAAAAATATAATTCTAAACAAATCCATACATATTTGATGCTTCTATTCTTGATTATCACATTACTGAAATAAATTGCACCACAATCATGCCTTCTATAGTTACATTGCATTAGAAAGAATTAATTGCAACTTACATTTTTTTATTTTCATAGTAAATTTGCTTGTATAGTTCCAATACATTTAGAATATGATAAAAACTTGTGTCAGACGGTTTCACGGATCTTATTTTGTGATACGCACCTCTTATTTGGGTCATTTAATGAAAAAGTATTACTTTTTATTGTGAATATCGATAGGGTCGACCCGTCTCATAGATAAAGATTCGTGAGACCGTCTCACAAGAGACCTACTCTTAGAATATATACTTCAATTAATATTGAAATATAAATATAAAAGATGCGGACAAATTCTTATATCAGCATATCCATTTGCATGCCCTCCCATGAAAGATTACGGTGATGTTTTTTGGAGTACATGAATATGGTGATATATTAAGGAAGATATAGCACTTACTCGGGTTCTATTGATTTTTAAAGAAGAAATTTTAATTCACTCCAAAAAACAATCACTTGCACTGTTACGTTTTGTGTGAAAATGGACAAAAATGTTGCACTTTCTTGATGGCAAAACCGGGAAATTGGTGACTGAAAATGATCGCGCACTACTTTGCTTTCCTCAGGCGTTGTTACTCACTCCATCTTTCCACTTGTTTGTGTCGAGTAAAAAGCTGACGCACCTTTTTTGTCTGTATGTGCGTGAGAGAGAAAGAAGTAGTTTCTATATATATGATGTGTGGATTTGATGTTATAAATGGGATTGAGTCGAAACGTGAAATCCTGCCGTGAAATCTTGAAAATGGTAACACCATTTCTCAATTAAAAAAAAAAAATCATATACAAGAGAGTTGGAAAATAATTAATAGTTCAAGAAAGGAATGATGAAATTGTGATAGTTTTCTTGAATAGGTTCCTTCTGCTGCAGAAATTCCCCACACGTTTCTTGTAAGCTTCCCTTCAAATATTCTTGTTTTTATTCTCTCCTTTCTTCATATTGTTTGATTGAACATTGAGAAAGTAGTGGCTTTATTGTGGGTTCAAAAGAGCTGTCTTTTTGCTGCCCTTTTCTTATTGTATGTGTTCTATATATGCTTTTAACATTGCAAAGTTCTCTGGCTTCTTGTTTAATCTTTAAGCCGCGCCATTGTTTCATTTTTGAAAGCTGTTCTGAATAATTTCCAAGCTGAAAATATCTGTCATTCAGTAATGTATCTCTGACTTTTGATGTTCTTGAAATGATAATTATTGTTCTTTTCCATTCGTTTTACTCATCCAACATTTTATGTTATTTTTATTTTTTCATAATATAGTGTATTGGGTATCCTTCCATTCCTTCTCTTTGAAAAATCGAGAACTTTTGTTTCATTTTGGCGGGCCACATTATTTGATGTAGACTGCACTTCCCCACGTTTTGCCTGTAGAAATTATTGTACTAATTTCTTTTTTACATAAATTCGCTTCTTTAATTATTGCTTTAGTTTCACACACATGCTGGATATTTCCTGTTTCATGGAGTGACCCTATTTGTTCCTTAAATTCACACGGAATAATGTATTGGGAATTTTTCTACTCCGTAGAGAGCCCCACTTCTCTGTTTCTTGCTTTCCATATGCCACGGCTATTTGACCACCGTTTTACAAAACATTACTCCATCGTTCATTTCTTTAATGTTTGAATGCTTATGTTGCGATGCAGGACAACTTGAACTGTTTGAAAAAAATTGCTATTTGGCGTACAAGTTAGACTCCTTTGTATGTATACACTTCTGTGAAAACATTTGAATCAAGGGATTATATAGTTTAAAAAATGGGCGATCACTTTGTATTACTGGTGGATAGATTGCTTACTGAATCCACGCTCGAAGCTGCCATCCTGAGTAAAAATCTGTTGCCCTCTGAATCCACCATTGAAAACAAGAAAGCTAGTTTTTCTATCAATATAATGGATACGAGTGTAGGATCTTCCACAACGAAATCTGAAGAGTGTAGGATTTGCCATGATGAAGATGAGGATTCAAACATGGATACTCCATGTTCATGTCGTGGAAGCTTGAAGGTTAGAGTTCGAATCTTCTAAACTATGATTGCAGCATGATATATTATGTTAACTTATTGCTGAACAGCTGAACTGTGTTGTGTTTACTTTTAACGCTATCTAATGTTAAAAACATGTCTATGTGGTGTTTTCTCCGTTTACAGTATGCTCACCCTAAGTGTGTGCAAAGGTGGTGCAATGAGAAAGGCGATACTATCTGCGAGATTTGCCATCAGGTAAGCCTATTAACACATTTTGAGGCATGGATCACATGACAATGCAGATGAATTCTGAACTAATTGTTCGATTGTCCCATATGAAACTGAATCTTTGCCCTGTGTTTTGTATAACAAATTTCCAATTATTATGATAATGTGAACTGGTCGAGAGATTGCAAATCTATTTCTTGATGAACCAGAAACTTTAGTCCCTTCGTTTCTTTCCACAGCACAGGAGGTGAATAACCAAGTAATATTAACATTGTAATGTAATTAGGCAGTCGAATGTTTTACCTTGGATATTTTTTGCATATCCATCGTATATATCATACATAGTTGTTGCATATCTGTTGTGTGTGTGTGTATATATATATAATGCATCTATATTAGTGCAATATAAATGTGAACCTTTTACATGAACACATTTACTAGATCAGTAATAAGAATAAATCTACAAATACCCTTTTGAATTTTGTGTATCATAATTCTTCATAACTTGTATGAGATTGTAGCAATTCAAGCCAGACTATACAGCACCAACTCCTCTATTCAATTATGGTGGCATCTCAGCGAACTTCAGGTCCCTTTTTCCATCCCTAAATTTGGAACAAACCGGTCTTGATACACATAATACATGCATTATATTAATCTATATGTACCTTTTAATCAGTTAGTTTCTTTTTTTTAACTGATTACAATTATCGACAAGTGATGAAACAATCTCTCAGGGGAAACTGGGAGATATCAAGAGGGGACCTGCGCGCTCCTCAGTTCATGTCAATGGTTTCTACCAACGGGAGTTTTCCTGATCCAAACTTTGACGAATATACAGTTCACACTTCTCGAAGCCTGTTATGCTGTCGTATAATCACTGTGATTGTATTATTCTCTTGTTCATCTTTCCTTCTAGTTTGACGTGATCTATGTGTATGTATGTGTCTGTGTGATCTGCAAGTGTCGTTCATCGCTAAAAACTCCATGCTTTTAAGATGCAGAAACAGTGAGAGTCAAGATCGTACAAGCTTTAACATCAACCTATTATTAATGCTCAACTGCACATCGTAGAGACACTTCCTGTTAGCCGGGTTATCTTCATTTTGATATCCAATCTTTGAGAGTTGCATTAGGATTATAGTTATTAAACCTTCATATATTGACTTGTTTCAAACATGGTTTACACTTGCCCTTATCAGTTATCATATTCATGCCTGAACGATATTTTCATTAAGTTACAGATCATATTCCAACATTTTTAGTATTTACACCAGTGCATAAAACTTTGGTCTAATACTCTCACTTTCAATTTTTTTTTTCATTTTTTCTTCTTATTTTTCAGTTCATGGTTCTCCTGGTTTTACGGCATACACTACCATTTATCCTATATGGTGCTGGCGAATACTCAATTTCTCTGTTCGTGGTGAGATTACATATCCTAATGTTTTTCTTGAAATTTAGCATTCTGAGAATGAGTCTGCAGACTTTCTCACTGCAGTTGTTCATGTTGCGAACAATTGGAATTTTGTTACCTATTTATATCATGGTGAAAGCATTTACCGCAATACAGAGGCCGCGACGAAGACAGGTACTTAAATTGTAAGTGTTTAAATAGTATATTTTATATAACAAATAATAGAATTAAATTTCATATTTTTACCAATTATTATTATCGGCTTACTATCTATATACATACACGTGTGTGTGGGTGGGTGTTTGTGTGTATGTACATCTTTTCATGTGATAATGATTGGCTTACTACCTCTATAATAATAGTCTCTGTTGAATTGGATGAACCACCTGCAATAATATAGGCTGTTACCTGTTGTATCATTCATTATACAGGGATCACAATTTTTTCTTGTTAGAAATTTAATAAATGTAACTTCAATAATCCTCTACGGAGGCGATACCTGCCAGTGAAATCATTTTTCACCTCAATCACACAAGTTTCAACTCCAAACTAGCTAGTTGGGATCTCTATGCATAACATCCCAGTTATTTCTTGATCACTTGAAGTAATATTTTATACGATATAGGCTCGTCACTGTTGTCCAATCTGTTTTCCTTGTGGTCCTCGGATTTTCTATTGGTTCTGTTTTTATCACAAATATAGAAATTTGGGAAATGTAAATGAACACAAAAATGGAAATGGAACTCTTATTATCATTGTCATTTGGTACGGGAAGTGCTAGATTTTTCGTAGAGTTAAATTGCACACCATTCATTCTAGATTTCAGACATGGCAAAGTGACTTTTTTTTCCTATTCGTGCTAGGGCCCCCCAATACTCCCAGCGGCAGATTCCGAGGAAGAGAATGAGTTACCTAGAATACAACCAGAGTCGCATCTTATTAACGTTCCATAGTCGCCTCATACATTGTGGTTGCATGAGCCATAGATGTATAAATGAAACTACTTCAGAGGCACAATTTAATCTCGAGGAGCATCGTCGAATAGCTATGGTCAAATGTCTGGTTGAAGAGGGAAGAAATTCTCCAGAAAAAGATGCATAACTAATGTGCCTTACAAACAAATTACATTGTTATGTGCTACTCTAAACAAAACTCGCCTGACATAAACAACTATTCATATTAAGATTGTGAAAAATGGTACAAATACGACACACAGGATGTGGAAAAAGTACATGGGAAAAAAATGACAGTCCACAGAATTATAGGTTGAGACATAAACCAAATGTGTCAACGTTCACCAACAATGACGCTTACTTGATAAAAGAAACAAATATTTTATTCTTCCTCGCTTTCTGAATCGACGTTTTGGAGCCAATCAATGAAAGGTTTAGAATTCTTCCATACAGCACAGTCCTTGTTGCTTCCGGACATTCCTTCATCATACCACTGCATTACGTTTTTCTTCCTCCAAGATGTCTGACATCGTACAGAACTTTCAAAACAAGGGTCACTTCCTTCACTGCATGTGGGTTTGGCTTCTTGCTGAATTCTTCAATAGCTCGTAGCAAAAGCAACTGTAATTTTTCATTCTGAGCAAAAGCAGCAAGAAGATAGCTTGTTTTCTTGGCAATCTCCTTCGCAAAGCCTTTATCAACACCACTTCCTGAGAAGAACCCGGAAGTGTTCCTAAATAGGATTGGAATTGGTTTGGTTAGCATCCATTCCACTAATATTTTCTCTCATCCCCTTGACAAGTTGCTCATGATTTGTCCTTCCCATTCTTGGCCTTAGATTACAAATTCGTTCCCGCGGTATTCTATTTTATCATTGCGAAATTTACCAACTAATATCAAATCTCAGAAATTTTTAGCTTTTATATAACTAATCAGAAGAAAGTTTTGGAAGAGAGAAAACCCTCTACATAATTAAATTTTATAAATTATCCATTTACCAAGCGAAACTAATTTGATTTAATGCTTAATTATATTATTTGTTCTCTTCATCTGCACAAATTATATTACATGCAGAATGTGTAGAGGAAAAATGAGCAGATACATATACTTGTTTTTTTTTTTTTGGTGGGCAGATACATCAAACAATAGAATTGATGCCAATTCACGTGTTTTGAAAGAGAGAATGGAGCAAAGTATTATTAAATATAAAGGATGGAATTATGCACATTGTTTCCTTTTGGTAAAGCAAAATTTGTTGCGTCGTTCGTAACCTGTGCATTGTTATCTTCCTTGACTAATGAATATTGTCATTTAGGTTGAGTTTGGAATTTAAATAATATGTTTTTCCCTTTCCAAAGATGAAGGAAACAGAAATGTCAGAAACAATGTTTTGGGTTTATAAATTTCTTATTTCGTCGGGGCTTCGCATTTATGAAAGCTCAATCAAACATCAACGCAACTTGTATACCAAATGTTTCTTTCATATGCAACTTGGAATTTCAGATGTTTCTTTTTCAAGTGGTGTTTTAAAAATTAGAAGAAATTTTTTTTCCATATCTAAACAAAAACCTACATCTGCATGCACTCAGTTCAAAATCATGAGCACATTTCTTCTTCCGAGTGGATTGCAAGTAGATGCACAGGCATGCTATTGCACCTTGCTAATTTTTATTGACATGTATAGTACTACAATCTGATCTTATTCCTCTATTTTTTAACTGCGAGCGAAAATTCGAACGTTTATTTAATTGAGTTTGTGCCATAAATGAAACCAGTACCATCGAAAAATAAAGAAATTTGAAAAAAAAACACAAATAATAACTACGTAAAATTAAGGAGAATCCAACCGTGGTATGAACCTAGTCAAAAGCAAGCAGATAAAGATCAAGCATTTCTTAGATATGGGTTCCAGAAAAGTTTGAATATACACAAGAACAACGATTCCTGCATCACCATCTATTCTACATCTAGGCAGTGCATACTTCAATTACCAGAAGACCATCAAATCCCAAAGTAGGGTTATCATTCAGCAGAGTAACTACTTGCAAGATTTCCACATTCACAAATACTGTTACAGACACAAGGTGGGGGCGTCCATGTTAAAAGAAGCATCTTTTTGCCCATAAAGTTAGTTCCTTAGAAATGCCACTGTTGCAACACGTGATCCAACCGACCCTCCAAAGGTAAATGTTGGATATGAGCGAACGTGGTCCACGTATTGGAAAGGAGGAGGATCTTTACCTGTGTTTTGGTCTGCAGTAGTGTTTGGTTCCTGAGAGGCACAGCTCTTCCTTTGATTGAAAGCCTCCACCTCTTGTATCAGTTCATCTTTTGTACTGTTGCAAGATGTGATAACCTAAAACATGCCAATAAGAAAATGGGATTGAAAGAATCAACCTATCATATGATTCGTATTTAGCACCATTACATCATGGGCTGATTGTTTGAAATCCTAAAATATGTCAATAAGGTAGAACAGAAACATGGCGCAGTGTCACTCTGAAATGATATTTGCACATTTCATAGACAAATTACAACCCTCCGTGGACAATTTAAATAAACAAGACTGGAAGAATATATGAGCTTAAAACCACACAAAAAGTTAAAAACCCAAAAGATACCATGGTGTAACATTAAGAATCATTCAAAACATTTGTTGCTCCATAAATGGAAAAGAGAAATTTAATGAAAGAGAGCCGCTCACCAACAATCCACCAGCAGTCACAATTCCCGAAATGGCGTCCCAATACAACATCCTGATATTGAGATATTGATAATGTTATTGTCAGTCAGCTGATAATGATTGACCATCTCTATGGGCTTACACCACTTATATTCTTGAGTTCTAGACCTTTAGCCCGAGGTAAGTGAAACTTAAATTTGTTAACTCAAAGATTTTAACAACTGATTAAGAGAAAGCTGTCAAGCATGTAACTTCTTAATCAATCATAACTAAAGTAAAAGACAGTACCAAGAACAAAAAAACAGTATTGTCACCTTTTAATATTACCATCAGGATGCAATCCAATGGCATCCAGTGTCCCCTTGTCGGTAACAAGCTGAAACTTCCGATCCAGTTTGGTTTCAAGGACATCATCAACCTGATCATCAAATTAAGGGTAAAAATTCATGTTAGAATTACACACTAAAAAAACGTGTACATTACTCCAATCACGAAAAAAGTCAAGACAATAATGGGTGTAGACGCTGCAGTAATACCAAGGAAAAGGAGGCAAAGCCTACGATCTAAATATGTGCATAACTGTTTCAGTATATCTTTAATTTATGGAAGAAACCGGAATAGGTGTTGGCCAACCAGAATGAAGGAACTGTATGAAAATTCAATTTCCAGATACACAAATTAACAACAAAAATTTTAACCATCAGTAATAGGAGTCAATGATTATCGGTTTTGTGCAATCAAATACGAACAATCCTTTTCCTGAGGTCCACATGGGGATAGAGAAGTATATGTTATCTTTTGAATAACAGATAGGCTTTAAAAGTTTCATACATAACATACTCTATGGCATGCAGAGCAGACTCAGACAGGGTACCCCAGTCCCCAAGTAAAAAGTAGAAACAAAACTATGCTTTGTTGAACAGGCCAGTATGTAAACAGTAATCACTGCCTTTCTAGTAACAAAATCGCAGTCAACTTTTCTCCAAAACGAAATGATAGGAGTCTTAAGCATTGCAACATTAAATCGCTGTTCGTCAAGACCACTTTCCCAAAAGTTTACTCGTTTCAAAGATAAAACCTGTTAGATTCACAAACAACTAATTAACTTCATGGCATATCATCAACATCACAAGCGTAGTACTGCCTCCACAATAAAAGAAATATGTTGCATTTACATAAGACAGTACCAGAAATTTGATATTAGTGAATCCGTCACGATCAGCAAGGCTTCGAGCAAGGTCAATAGCTCCTTCACTGTAATCAGTTCCAGTGAGATCAGTGAACCTAAATGCAAAAAAGAACTGCTATCAGCCATTTAAAATATTTCATATTCGAAATTCCAACCGAAAAGGACAGCAACCGCAATAGTCCGAGATATTTAGCTTAATTTTTCAGTATATTCAAAATCTCACCCTCTTTACATTAATCAAACATAGTGCAGATTAAAGGATATTCGCAATGTTTGCAAGCTGCAGGAAAACCGTGTTGCAAGAATTCAATTTCAGATCAAAGCAAAACATTTATCATTCGTTGGATGACAACAAAGCTTCTTAAGAGTGACGCAAGCAATGATACAATGCGCGGATATTTAAAGGCATTACGAGCAAACTCGGCTAGATGTAGTGCAAAGTTGAACCACCATGGATTCTATCGCGTGGAATTTTAAAGTTATATTTATATAAAATATCATCTAAGAACCTCGTGAATTACTGTTGGTCAGTGGTAAACTAATACAACTCCTACATTCCTGAAATCTATTCAATACTAATAATGTCATACTAAAAAAATGATGTCTGCTACAGATATTGAGTCTAATGCACCACTAAACAACATTCAATGGTCCCCGAAATTGAAAAAAAAAACTGACAAAAATAAATACTGACATCACCAAGATATAATTGAGTGTAGATATGCTAAACACCCCGCAAGGAAGATATAATTGTCTCTACCAATCCAGTCTCAGAGTCACAGAAGCTTTTCAGTTTTTAAATTAAAAATTGCAACAGTTTTCTCGAGTTCAATGCCTTAATAATAATGCAACGACAGCAAAAACAAGGACCGGTATTATCATATTCTGCAAATACTTACAAAAGAACATGCCCAAAAGAAGTGATAAATTTCTTTAAAAATTTCAAACATGGCAATTCGAGTTATATATAAAAGTACACAGAATGGTTAATTGTTGACATTTATCCATACCCCTGCTTAGCAAGCTCCTGGAGAAGCAAGCCATTGCCAGTCCCAATATCCAGCAAACTCCAGCTAGGTAAGTCCTTTTCAGACTGCCCAGGAGTCAAATGATTTGTATTGTTATGATTTTGCGAGTGACGTTGAGACATTTCAAGACATAAGTTTTTAGTCCAGGAAGCAACTTTTTCCATTACATCAGCTCCAAACCTACAGAACAAGAGGTGTTGCAGAATATTGTTTAGGAGAATGCAGAAAAGACAAGAGGAGAAAAGAAAAAGCTCAACATCATTGAATTCTGTCCTATCTTCAGTATTTTAATTTAGTGCTTCCTCTTATGGTCTAAGATGATTTTAAGATTCAAGGGGTCCTAAATAAGATAACAACCGGAAAACTTGGTGGAAACATTTCAGAATCAATCGGTAGACGCAATGGAACAGCATGACATCATCACATAATAAAGTGAACAGATAACCAAAAAGAGAGAGCATGATTTTTTTAACAATGACAAGGTTGAAGGTCCCATCATTTCTTCCAGAACCTTCTAAATGAAAACACAAAGGAAAGGCTGAGACATCACTCTGGAGCTTCTAAGTGATCATTCTGTTGCCTCAGTCAAGGTGAGTTTGAATGCGGGAATCCATCCACATCGCCATATTCTCAGTACAAAGCTCATTGTTTTGAAGTACTTTTCACGTCCATGTCAAAGTTTAATGGACGACTTATCAGCACAAACTCCCAAAAATAATCACTCTTATCCTCTTCCACGAGATAAACAGAAATCAGAGGCAATCAAGTTGAACATGCTCAACGACAAACATAAGACAACAAAACATGCAGATATCAGGTCCATATTTACCAAACTTCGCCAGTATGGCCATGTTCCCGAAAATTCACCAATTCATCTGCATAAGTGGCATCCCAATAACTTTGAAAGCCCAGCATCGAAGGAACTGAGTCTGGATCTGATTCATCTTTGTCCGAACTGGTCATCACAAGATTGAAAATTTTTCAATCCCATAACTGAAGATCAACAACTACAAAAAGACATCCTAATATGAAATTACAGCAGCATTAAGTAAATTTACCACCAGCTAGTCTAGGAACCCCTCTGTTTGCTACATACTAACAGTTTCTACTTTACCATGCACCAAATCCACTTAGCATTGTTTCATCATGGGAAATCATAATCGATCTATGAGTATGTTCGTAGAATAAATCCCCCAAGGAGGCGACTCGTTTCGAAAGGATACCAGCAACTATATCCAAGTCTTCATAGAAGACCGGGAGTATTTATTTCTAAGCAATTTTTTTCCCCGAAAAAACCATACAAATGACAAAATAGACTGATGAGCCAGTAAACATATAAACATAATTTAGGCCAAACTTATTTGTGTCAGGTTTCTGTATTGCTCCCGCTACTTATCAAACATAAATCAATTCTACGTAACAAAATATAAACAAAATTGTGGGGTATGAGATATGACTTGTAGTCAGAGGAGGCTCTGAAAGAAGCGGCAGAGAGGGCCTCGGCGGCATCCACGTGACGCTGCTCGTCGTCAAGAGTGCTACCATAGTCGCTCTTGATAGACCAGGAGTCCGCCGCAACAGAACGGTCGTCGTCAGATATCAGATCAATAGCTGCCAGCTGGCGCGAGATCTGCGGTGCATCCGAGTCCTCCGGCTGAAACCTGATTCCGGCCATCGCAAAATAAACCCTAGCAGGAGGTAGAATTTTGGGAAATTGGAACACTCGTTCTAGTTTTGTCCTGCCGCAAATAGAGTAATATATTTTTTTATTACATATGAAAAACCAAAGTAAATTGCTTTGGATTTTGGATGTGATGCTCCATAGGACACCAATCCACAATGGAATATGATCACATTATCACTCTCCCACACGTCTCAAATTTAATATTATAAATTATTTTGAATTTTCATAAAATATTCATCTACAATATTTATAAGATTCTTCTGGAAAATTTATACAATATTCATATATTATATTACACATATATCGTGTGTATCTCGAAGACTAGTGTTAATAAGATTTCATTAAATTTAAAACATAAATAAATTGAATTAATGGGTTCAAATTGGACTTGAATTTACATAAAACTGGATAACATTCAATTCATATCTATTTTTAATATTTTTTTATAAGCTAGAGTTGTAATGCAAATATTTGTATAACATTCATCTTATTTTCAGTTTCACTCCTCCCTTGATGTAAATAAACTAAGTAACAATGTATAATAATTGCAACTATAAGACAAAAAAAAAACCCTTAAAACGTTGATAAATACATTGTGGCACATATAAATATATGTGTACATAAACTAATCGGATAAAATGTGGTTTAAATTTTGGGAAAATTGGTTAAACAACCTCGCTCAATTCTTTTTTTTTTAGTTTTGTTGATGTTGTGTAAATGCGAAAATTCACAAAAATTTATTGGAGATGATGAATTTTTAACGCGACTCGATCTATAAAAATGTATTACTCTTCATATTAAAATTATTATTAAATCAGATCCATATGTATATCTTATAAATATATTAAACAATTCCATCTCAAAGAGAGTGGTGTGAGTGGGAGGAAGAAACTAAATTTGAGCATCAATTTTCAATCATAAACATGAATCTCAAGTTGACCGTCTCTTCGACTATAGTCTCCAGCGAAGGCTTCCGGGACCGGCACCTGGACAATCTGTATCTCAACTGATCAAAGCCTTCCATATCATCCAAATTCACGATATTCGCCGCCGGACAATTCTCATCATCCCTCAAAGTCTTCACATCCTCAACAAACTCCGGCAAGACTTTGGAGGCCGGCATTCCACCCGCGGCGTTGGCATTCGACGCCAAGAACAGCGGCCCCATGTCAGCTGCCGTCACCGCCGAGTTCAGCCGCTTCATTGGCAAAAGCACGTAAACTTCGTTCATTTCCAGATCTTCATCGGCTTTCAGCGCCGAAATCCTCTTTCCTGTATGAAGTGATGCCGTGCTAACAAGGAAAAAGTTGGGTACCTGGAGCATGAGTTCCGCCGCTTTCACGGGCTCGTAGAAACACTGGATTTCTCCGCCGGGGAAAATAACCTTGGTCGTGCCCATGGCGGAAGTCTTGGCCCCTTGTGCGGACAGAGTACATCCCATTTCAAACAAAGGTCGAGGAAAATGAGAAGATGCTGAACGGTCTCGAAAGAGAGGTCGATTTTTGCATAGAGGACAAAATGGAGGGGACAGGTGTGGAGTCCGCGTCAGCCAAACGAGGCGTATCCGATGGAAACAAGCAGCACAACTTGTCTCCCATTAACAACATATGGAAAAGAAAAAGATAATAATACCTTTGATGATAAATTTTAACTTTATCAAGTATTAATCTAATTAAAAGTTTATGGGGATTTTGTTACTTTTATCTTTTTATTAATTTTTTTGATTTATTCCAAATTTTATCCAAAAATATTTATTTAATTAATTATAAAAATAAAATGTCTTTATTTTTGTGAACATTTTTATTTTTCAGAATAAGTTAATCAAATAAATATTTATTAAATTAATTAAAAATCAGGATAGTAATTACAATTTTTAAATCATCATATCAACATAGTTATTTTTTAAGGTATTCTATCATAATTGTAAATAAGTTTTTAAAAAATATGTAGCATACATGCAATGATCAAATGGTCTCATCGGTCAATTTTGTGAGACAGATCTCCTATTTTGGTAACTCATGAAAAAATATTACTTTTTAAGTATTATTTATTATTATAAATATAGACGTGGTTGACTATCTTAGATCGTCTCACAAGAGACCTACTATACAATGATTAGGAGGGTTACTTCGATTTCATATTGGAAATATTCTGATTGCTACTCCAACATCATCCAAACTTATGGTACTTGATCTATCTACATTTGACATTTATTTATTAAAAATAGCAGCAAATGTTAAATTTAGATTTTAATAGATCCGATTTAGTGAAAATTTTGATTGAAATAATAAATTTCAAATAAAACATGTAAAATGTTTTTACGATGGATATATTTCAAATCTACCTTGAACTAAATGAAATTATTAAGACATGGGCCCTTTATTCGTAATTTCGTAGATTTAAGGGTCAATTGTGTTATTTAATCTCAATTCATTACGCTTTCCGACCCACCGTCTAGGTTTAGCTTAGCTACTGTACTCGGAAGTTCTCGAATCACATTCAATGGCCGTCTCGCACTCACCACTTCCACTTCATCTTGAAACCACCGAAACCCTCTTCAATTCTACTTCCTTTTTCATTCAGCCCACCTATTTACTTCCAATAGTTCTGTCTTCTGCTTACTCGAGGAAGCTTAAACCCTGTAATATTTCACTTTCTGCCAAGTTTTTGAGGCCCTCAGTCAAAGGTAGGTGGTTTTCTCAATTTATGGCATTATGTTCAACCTGTGATTGATCTTACTGAATGGTAGGCCAACCCAGTAGTTGGAGCACGAGTGTCATGGGGACCGAGGGTGGAGATTAATAAATTTTCGAGTTGAATTCTTTTAAAAAACGTAAATTAAAACCGGAAGTTTTTAACTTGGTTGAGGGCGGACCAGCCCAGCATCTATCTTGGTCCGCTCAGTAATTGAATGGTGAAGGAGTCTCCGGTTTATTATCGTATTGTAAATTAGCCACCTTTAGTTTTGTGTTAAATTATTGATTGTTTGAGTTTCTTGATGCGGCATTAGTCACTCTTATATGTAGAATAACTTTTGTGGTTGCTCGTGTTTTGCAAATTGATGACTGCGCTTTGTTATTACTCGAAGTATGCAAAGTTGCGGCTCGATTTCTCTGATTAATTGCCGCTTTACTCTTCTTTTTTTAACGAATAATAAATATGGAGTATGTTGTGTAGTTTGTGAAAGCACACAAGTTGTTTGATTAGCCATAACAGGGTAAGTTTAGAACTTAATTTGACTTTAACAAAATAGGAATCGTTAAGAGTGGTTCAAGTATGCCAAGTATGCAATAATGCCATATAAATAAATAAAAACATTGAATAACCGTTGGCTAACGGAATAACAAGACTTGGATAAGTAAAAGCTAAAGCATAGATCATAGTTCCTTCCTAAGTTACAGGAGAGTCCGCTGGGAAAAATAGTTTTGTAGTTGTTTCACAAAGTCTGACGTGTGATCTCTTCCATGTTATTGTGTTGCCGTTCACGGATTTCAATGCGACCATATCTGATACAATAATTATCTTGCTTCATTGATGTGTAAAGTCCGACCACACTCGACTAAAATTTGATGTTCTCTTTCAGTAAAGTCGAAACCAGAGGAATCTGAAGCCAAACTTGAAGCAAATACCTTTACCGAGTTCAAGCAGTTGCTCCTGCCTGTTATAGATCGTAACCCTTACCTCTCTGAGGGTACAAAGCAGGTTTTTTTATTTGTTCATGTTTCACAAGCTAGCAGGGGTTTTAACAAATTTACTGATATAGTGCCTGGGGTTTCTACTCCCCTTTATGCTAGTGAGGTGCTATGACACTATTTCTTAGATGCATTTCTTGGATTCAGTTGGACTTGGAAAACATCACTTGTTGGTTTTTAACAAATAAAATGAGTATTCTATCGGCTGTTTATTTGCCATGCAGATGCCATTAGTTATACATTGTGACATGTTTCATGCATCCTATTGAGATGACAACCTTAGTCTTTCTTACTTAGTTTGATGTTTTTCTAGTTAATTTAACAACCAGAAATCTTTTACCGTTGACAACGGATAAATACCTGAAAATTTACCTGTTCACCACTATGTTTTTTGGTTCCCAGCTGGAAAACTTTGATTGTTAGAAGGCTCTATGTTGCAGACTACAAATCATGATACTATTAGCTATTTACAAAGTAATGGATTTTCAATTTTGTTTTCTTTCAGATTTTGCATTCTTATTTCATTATTGTTTGATAGGCCGCAGCTACCACTGCTGCTTTGGCAAAGAAATACGGGGCTGAGATTACAGTCATAGGTATAAACTTCATTCTTCCTCCATATTTTTTATATTCTAATTTCGTCGAAGCCTGAGCTAGAGGAGTAAAACTTGCCTTTATACACTAAGATTCTAGAAATCTAGAGCTCTATGTACTTTGCAGTTATTGATGAAAAGGAGAAGGAATCGCTCTCAGAACACGATACTCAGCTGGCCAGCATTAGATGGCATTTATCTGAAGGTTGGTTTGTGCACGAATAATTTTATCTAGAATTATATGTCCTAAAATTGTTCTGTATGATTGAACTCATGATCACTAAATGGATTTTCGGCAGTAATTATTTCCTCGATGCTCGTGGTCGTTAATATGAAATCTGCGGCTGCCAATTTTACTGTTATTCTGATCGTCTTGCACTCACGATTTTGTACGAACTATGCTGGGAAGCGCATTGTTGCATAAAGTGAATTTTAAGACAGACATCACGAAAACAGATGCTCGAGCTATTTCCCTTGCAGCTATAAAAAAAAACTACATTTATGGAGCCTGTTCTTGATTGTTATTTATACTTTATGCACAGGTGGCTACAAAGAATTCAAGCTGTTGGAGCGACTTGGGGAAGGAAACAAGCCAACAGCTATTCTTGGAGAGGTTGCTGATGAGCTGAACATGGATCTTGTTGTTATGAGCTTGGAGCCCATCCATTCCAAGCATATAGATGCAAACTTGTTGGTCGAGTTCATTCCTTGCCCTGTGTTACTTTTGCCACTATGATCAACGTGGGTACAGTCGCTTCACTCAAAAGCATTCCCTATATTGACTTTAATTAAAGTCCCGTTGAACTCACGTGATTTAACTACAAAACATTATCTGCCGTAGAAATATTTCATTGTAACATGGAAAACTGGTTGTTGTGATAGAAGCTGTGTTATGTTTATTTACTTTAAGCTAATTGATGATTTCAAGAGTAAATACCCTTTAAGTTTCTCTTGAAAAAACGTATTCGTGAATGCTGTTATTAAAAATTGCTTTCTAAGTTTTAACTTTTATTATCAATGATTAAGACGGAGTTCTACGTGTATCAACAGTTAATATCACTATTATTAACAAATAATGGATTTTCTTGTCTCCTTATTGTGCATATCTACCACGTGTAAAAGTATTTATCGGTGTCAAAAATTTCAACCAAGAAAATAACGATAACATGAACAACAGAAGTACGCAAAGACACCAAAAATTCGATCGCCTTACTATCATTGATCACCGTGGTGTAGTTGCTGCCATGAGGCGCTCCTGCTCGGTAAGAGAGTGGCGGAAGTGGCAACGGTGACCATAGGGGCAGATGTCGCCTGTGAGCACCATTCGGCAAACCTCAGTTTTGTATCGTGGATGCCTGATCACTGGCCTCAACTCGTTGATTCCGTGGGCGAATTGGCAGTTCTCCCCGTACGGACAGGCTCCAGTCTCCTGCCACTTGTTACACAGCTCGGTTTTGGACATGCCTTGGTCGTACACTTCGAATTCCAGTGCTTCTTCTTCCTTTTTTGACAATGGTACATACACTCTTTGCTGCTCCAGAGAAACACCATGGTTATATAAGACATGAGATAAAAATCATGTGAAGCATATATAATTAAACCCACGAAAGGAAACGAGCAGATATATTTTATATTTTATGATTATCAGCTGAAAATTTGTCGGCAGTACTTCAGACTATTGAAAAAGAATACATTGTTATGGCGTCTTCGACATGTAAATCTACTACTAATAATGTAGTGAAAATAATTCAAATATTAAATTACAAACTTTTACGTCAAAATACGACGAATAAAGAATGATTTCAACTCTACTATAGGAATGAACTATTATCTTAGCTTGTTGTTCAAGATTCAGCTACATATTGATCAAGGTGAGAAACTATTACGTGATAATGAACATCAGATTGCATTATCAGGTATAGACACAATAATTATGTCGATAATTATTTGTTTTAGAAAATTAAATTGCCGCCTTATTCGGTTTTGAAATTTTGGTGCGGAAATTATACGTCAGGAATGGATAACGGCCGATATTACCGGAAAATTGAGAAGTTTCCTGAAAAGAGAGAGAGAGAGTGTGTGTGTTAGGCGAACAAAATTAGAGACGGAGCAGACTCACCGATTCTGGAATAGATTGAGTCGCTGCTTTTTGGCGAGTTGTCTCCGTGCTGGGGTGATTTATCTTCAGATAACCACTAGAACGCACAGAAATGCTCTTTGGAAGAGCCACTCTTTCTGTATTCTTCCGCTCGACACGATTATGTTCAGAAAGAGCTTGTGGAGAGGCAATGTGAGAAGCACGCTGAGCTGCGGAGGGAGAAGCGATGTTGAGGCGGTTGAAGTCACAGAGAAAGCGATCGCAAGAGAAGAGCACAGCTACACGGTTGTTGAGATCGGCGTTTGAGAGGCGGAGAGCTTCATTTTCAAGACGGAGTGCGTCAGCCTCAGCGATGGTATCATGAATCTGAGCAACGCAGAGTGTGTAACGGTTGTAAAGCTGCTGGTACTCGAGACTGCTGCCGGAACTGAAGCCTCGCCTATCGGAAATGTCCTCGCCGTCGAAAGAGGCAGTTTCGGAAGTAGAATTAGGAGAGCAGTTCTGAAATAGCGCGGAATAGGACGCATTGGAGTTCAAGCAGGTCGGCGACAGAGGCAAAACAAACGGATTGCACCTCGAGAAATGCATCGGCGCCGCCATACCCGAGGAGGCCGCGGATGACTTTTCGTCGTCGGAGAATGCGGCGGCGGCGAAAGCATCGTATACACAACTCTTCTTCTGCATGTCTACAACAATTCGGTAATCAGAAATCGCCTAAAATCCAAATCACAGATAACTTGGTAAAACACCAATTTCAGAGGGAAATCATTGAAAGGCGGGAAAATATATAGTAAGCATTTGAAAGAAATTATCAGATGCATCAGGGTATATATAGGAGAACGCTCAGAACAATCACTACCGTTGAACTGTTTACATCATGAACATGATCACCACAGTGAGAACAAAAATATAATTGCTTTAAGTAGAAGCATTTCATCAAAAATAGCTCGGCATAGGCACCGCTTGTCTCGCGACGAAAGAATATGAATGTCGTAGTGTAATTACTTGTTACATACACAGATGTTTGATTTATGATTTGTTTGTTGCATGACAATTCATTCTTATCTAATCAACCACAACAAATAATAACTTAGTTAAAAGCGCGAAAAATTGAAAATTTATTTATAATGCATGCATTAAAAAGCTAGGTAACGACTAATGTGAGATGGGGTTGCTACAAATTAACGTTGCATGCACGTATGGGAAGGTGAAGGAGGCGTTGTCAAACAAGAGGTTGGTATAATATTATTGTTAGTTAACAAATAATGATTTCTTAAGCATCTCAAGCAAAACCCCAACCCTTTAATCATATCATCTACACGTACTATTGTCTCTTCTTTGCCACAAATCTAACTAATTCAAATTGTTATATTCATAAACTTTTCAAATTCTAACACACACTTATTCTACATGTTATATCAAGTGTAACTAGATTGATTGACCATATCAAAATTTATGTCATTAATTTTATGTATCAAGGGCGGAACAATAGTAGGGGCTAGATTGGATTAATTTCATGTGTTTAAAAAAGTTGACTTTAGATCAAACAAGGATTTGATGTAATATTATATATAGAAGGCACGAGTTACTTGTCGTCTCATGTTAGTTAATATAATATATATCGACCCAACATTGTCGTACCGGATTTTAGTTTGGGTCGACAAAAAGAACAGATGGAGCCCTACCCTTTTTATATTATATTATAACCATTATTGTAACAACAAAGTTCTACCAAAATATTAGTCTTTTATGATGAATTACTTAATTCTTTGATATTTTTCTTTTATTAGAGAGGTTTGAACACCGAATTATTATCGTGCGAAGTTTGATTCAATATGGAAACGATGACTAACATTCACAAATTTTGCGATCTGCCTTAGTTTGGAATAAAATCCAACTTATATTTTTGAGACGGAGATATAATCATGAAAGCTGGCGGCCGGACGTGTAATCTTGATACTAGATGGATTACAAGTCACGAATATAATAAATTTATTTTTACAAATAAGTAAAAAAACTTAGGTATGTAATTTCATGCTGAAATAATTACTCTAGTAATACAGAATACACAAAAAAAAAAATTATGATAAAGTAAAATCATATTTAAAGTTATAAAATTTTTTCAGAAGGATTGATGGATATCATGAAGTAAGTTCTAGCGAAACCGGTGATGCACTTGTAGCTATCGTACATTGCCATTTGTTTAAATAGACTTTTGTTCGACACATTAAACCCCGTAAACGATAATTATTTAATTATAGATAATAGAAAAACAATTCGTATTTTTTATACAGATTTAGTTAGTAAAAATAATATTTTTAGCAAATAATATTTTTAGCTTATCCATTGATCACGATGGCAACACAAATGTATTCGATAAAGTCGGTTTAAAATTAATTAAACTGGATTCTCATCAATCTAGACTACACGGACGTACTGATAAATTCACCGGGTGAAAAACCAAAAAAATTAATAAATGTGTGATTTTGACTGTTTTGATGATAAAGATTTATATTTTTTATATTTACAATATACTTTATTTAATTTCTATGTTTATTCGTGCCTGTACTACTTTAGGCGATGGAGTTGGCATAAATTTCCGGCTTATGTCAATGTATAAAACGTGTCTATTATTTTTATTCGTGAAATGAGTTGATCAGATTCATTTTTGTAATGAAAATTAATAATTTTGATATAAATAAAAATATTTTTTATAGGTCAAGTCATGTAAAAGATTTGTCACATAAAATTGATATATGATGATTGTGAACAAAGTAATTTAAAAGAATATATATGAAATTGGATTTAAATATTTGAATTACTATAGATAATAACTTAAAAATATTCTAAATTATGAGATAGATTGTTTAATATTTGGAATTTTGGCTACGTTAATAAAAAAATTTCGAAAAAATTGAAAGCAGAAACTCAAAAGCCACATTTTCTTACTTTTTTTGTAAGATAAAATTAACACATTGATTAAAACTTTTTTAGTTGAATATTATTTTTATAATAGATTTGGTACAGCAAAATTTTTCAACTCCTTTATATATGTTATTTATTTTAATTGAGCTGGAACTTATTATGAAAATCATTTACATATAGAAAATCCTTGTAATCGGTTATGTTTGGGATTGATTTCTCTTAAGATATTAAATTTTGGTACATAGTTACATATCCAAGTGAAATTTTAAAGAAGTCTCTCTTAAATTAATATAAATATATACTAACGGTTTATCTATGTAAAATAAAAATTTGAAATGGATTGACTCGATTTATATTTTAAAAAAATAATATTTTTTTACGAATGAGAACTTTAGTTAATGAAATGAAGGAAAAGACATGTGCAGGTTACTTGATTAATTATGGTACCCCATGCAATTCAAGGGAAGACACCATAGATTTATAAATTTCAAGGATCAGCCTGTTCTCGAACTCACTCCTCGAATAACGCACGGGGGCGTCGCGAGCTTTAGGGATTCTCTTCTCGCCGAACACGTTCCCAGAATTCGACGTGTTGGAACTGTCGGCCAATCTCAGCATCATGTTCACGTAGGCGTTCTTCAGTCTCAGCCATAATTTGAACGGGGAAACGAGCTTGATCAGGCGCAGTTTTGGGGCGATTCTGATCTTCCACGAGCGCTTCGATCCGAGACGCACGATCTTCAAGCTTCGTTTCGAAGGTGATAATCGATTGTATCCCTTTCTTCTTCGTTGTTTCTTTCCATCGAATGAGACTATTTCCATAGCTATATGAATTTTAATATTGTGTTTGGATATCAAAAGGTGAACTTTGCAGCTATTTATAGGGGAGAAGGCACACCATTACGTAGTAGGGTAGGGGGGCCGGGGGTGTTTTAGTATGATAAAAAAAACTCACATTTCAATTATTAATTTTGTATATAATATATTTTTTAAAAAAAAAGCAATTACCAATCAAAATGTTCGATTTTAATTCAGTTTGATTAATTCTATTTCAAGTTAGAAATTTGGTTCAGTCAACCTAAAAAATTTGGTTTACTCAGTTCGATTGTTAACCAAATTAACCGAATACTCATCCTTAGATGCAACTAAAGAAATATAATCATCCACTATTGTATAATAAAATTATAAATAATTTTTAAAAGTATTTATAAATTTTTAAATTAATTTATTCCAAACCAGGAACCATATTCATCAGATAATTTTCAAGGTATTATCGTTTCCTTTGTTCGAGACTTGGAGTAACGCATGGCTACAGTATTTAAGTGTATAAAATAAAGACAAAAACTTGTATGAGACGGTCTCACGGATCATATTTGTGAAACAGATCTCTTATTTGGGTCATTCATGAAAAAATATTACTTTTTATATTAAGAGTATTACTTTTTATTGTACATATCGATAAGATTGACCCGTATCACATATAAAGATTCACGAGAACTTGTCAGAACATACCGAATCTAAAATATATGGTGGTATCAAGAAATAAATTAAACAGAGAAAAATTAAAAAAAAAATCTATAGCATTAATAGAGTTGTCCTTCAACCAGTCCAATTGTTGCCTACAAGTCAGAGGTCGTACCATCAGCTATAATGGTGGGACGTTGAAACCTGGGGAAGGTTCTCGTTCAATAGGCAATAGCTATTAGCTTTCGAGGAAGTTAAATGCGAATCAATGAAGAAAAATAATATCAAATGCTGATCTCTAAAAAATCACATTTAATTGAATTTATGCATTTTTTTCAAATAAATATTCATTCCAATTTTGTTAAGAAATTAATTTTCTCAAAATAGAAAGAAATGGGGCACAATTATCAAATATGAAATTAAACAGTCATTATTAGAAATGTGATTTTATCATTATATAAAGTGATTAACCGAGTAATTGTTTGTATAAAATATCATATATTAATCTGTAATAAATAGGCATGAAATGCAAAGGAGGACACGCATCAAAATTATATTTTGCCAAATTAAAAGTTCGAAAACCAATGCGTGGCCAATATTCACTTGTAGCCAATAGACTAATTAATACATTACGTAAATGCTTTGCTAACTTATTAAAAATTTTAAAAACATTTTTAAAATGTTAGATAACACATCATGTGGTTTGCAATGTTTGGTCTAAACTTTTTAAATCAAACCACATAATAAAAATGTTAGGTCCTCAATAATGGCGAATTGATGTATATAATTGAGATTAAATTTCTAATTTTTTGTTTAAAAAAAGAAATTATTTAAAAAAAATAAATTATATTTCTGTGTCTAAAGTTATGCAATTTTTTATATCATATATTCATTCAGCTTTTTATATTTCCATTTTCAATTTGATTAAGCATACATATTCTTGGAAACTTGTAAGGTTTGGTATATATTTTTAGAGTAGGTCTATTGTAAGACGGTCTCACAAATCTTTATCTGTGAGACGGGTCAACCCTACCGATATTCACAATAAAATATAATACTCTTAGTATAAAAAATAATATTTTTTCATAGATGACCCAAATATGAGATCCGTCTCACAAAATACGACCCGTGAGACCGTCTCACACAAGTTTTTGCCATATTATCACCAT
Organism: Primulina huaijiensis; assembly: GCF_012295235.1. Lineage (NCBI taxonomy): Eukaryota > Viridiplantae > Streptophyta > Magnoliopsida > Lamiales > Gesneriaceae > Primulina > Primulina huaijiensis. The sequence goes on from NC_133306.1 coordinate 1,206,487, forward strand.
TTAATCCAAAAAAATTATACATAAAATCAACATGAAGTTTCTATTTATTATTAATATTTTCACTGATTTCAAATTTACAATATTTTTAAAAACTAATTTTTGAGTTGGTTTTTCGTTTAATTTTACGAAGTTAACATGATATGTCATAACAAGATGGAAAAACACAGAGAGTGGACGAGGACATGCACTTACATACGAATACTCGTATCTGTTCCAACACTCACCAAATACTCGATGAACTATCTTCTTCCAGATTCAGTGTCGATTTCAATCTCGCTCCCAGAGGGCTGCTCCTTGTTTGCATTTGCTGGCAAATCCTTTAGCGCTTGAATAGGTGTATGTGTCTTCCAACCTGCAAGCGATTCAAGGAATGAGAAAAGGTCTGCATCATATATACTGAATTAGTTTTCATGGGACTTGTGCACTAATTTTATAAAACAGTGTCCTAAAAGAACAAACGAGCTCTAGAAAAGGAGAAGATACCATTGACATGATATGGAGGGGGGAAGAACTGCAGATAACAAAGTATGGTCACTACGAAACCTGCAGCCGAAATTTTCTATTAAAGTCATGAAGCTCAAAGTTGATGTATATTATCTGGGGCAGGGGCGGATCCATGATTTCGTTTGCGGATAATATGTAATTGATTTTGGGATTCGATACAGCAGGATATAACAGACAAACCTAGTAGACCTCCTGCAAACACATCTTGCCAGTGATGCCAATAGTCACCCACACGAGAAATGCCTACTAGAGATGCAATGAATAGAGGCAGAAGAACCAGACAGAGTTTTGAAATGTGCCCGCTTCCATCAAACACCTTTATCTTCCCAGATAAATACAGGGATAAGAATCCCAGCCCAGAAAAAGACCCTAAAAGATCAATTCAAAGTCCCATAAAATCGATTTTATAACCCACATGTTAGAATAACCAGTTAAAAATCTTAGACAAAAGACTCTGATTAGTGAAAAAAATCTAGAACTAGCAAAAGTTTCTCGTCTCAAAAAACATGTAAAAGCATCTGAGAGATTATCCTGCTTACTAGAAGTATGCCCACTGGGGAAACTCTTATGCCCTTCCCTTATAACACGTTCATCACCATGGCAAACGACATTTCCCCATCGATCATAAGCCTGAAAAAGTTCTGAATGTTACTTTAGGCAGAGAAAAGTGTACATGAATCAAAATTTAAAATTCTATAAGGAGAAGTGTTCAAGAATCAAGACTTAATACCACCTACATCCTTTCCATCTGGAAAACATCGCCAGAAAAAGTCAGGCCGTGGGCGTGCGTCCAACCGCATTTTTTATAGCATCAGTAAGGACCGCCGTTATGAGGATGGAAAATAGAAGGCCTGAACAAACACAACACAGATATTAATAAGTGGCCAACCTAAAATCCAGCAGTCCTGAATATAGATCTAACAGTTTAGTTATAAAAGATAAATGGGTGCAATTTTTTATTTAAAAAAACACAATATAGATGGTAATATGCAATAAGATATAGCATCGCTATACCTAGAGTGGCATGATGAAGATCGTACACGTCTCTTCGACGAAAATAGAAGAGCAGAAACACCACAATCGGCAACAGGATAGAATATATCTAGGGAATACATAAGAAAATCAACATACAAAGCCTGAAGTATCGATCTGGTCTAGAAGTGGACAAGTTTGAGTTACTCGAGTAATCTAGGAGAAATATTTAACGTACAGGCACAATCCATGTCGGCACAGTATTGCTCTTCAATGGATACCTGAGATCAGACATCATATCTTCCCCAACAAACCGATAGAAAGGATTTATCAATTTTAGAACAACCAAAATCACCCCGAGCAGTATTAGTATCATCCAGTCGTGCATGTGAGTCTTTGCCACGGAGAGTCCATGAGACTGGAGAGTCTGTGTTCCGAGGTGGTTGTCACGTCCCTCATTTAACCCTTTAGAAAATAAATGAAGATGCACTCAAGAGAACAAGAATGCAATTAGATGGCTTCATATTTTAAGATAATAGTTCAGAAATCAGAACCCAAAGCAATAAGATCGGCCAATTATCATTATTGAAAATGAAAATTCTGACTGAACTTGATAGCCATCAGATTGCAGCCTAAAGGCCATATTTTGTTAAAGATGAAGGCCATTTCTACATGCTGCAAATTACAGATCATGTAGCTTGTTCTTATTCAAGCTCCATAGAACATCAAAAGTGAAACTTGACATGAACTGACATCAGTGGAGATATAACTCACTATAACCAGGAAAGGAAGTTTACATACTCCAGGCATCTCCTCAGTAAAGCACATTAAAGTTTTTTGGCACTTAAAGCTTCAGATCTAAATGCCACAGAATTTTTTGATTTTATCTAATATCTTATGACTCTTATACCATAGAGTTCGTGAATTGTAACAAAAAGGGAATGGCGCTATGAAAACCAATCACCAGTGTGTGCAGAAGTTTCAAGCCACTGATTAGGACAATCTAAAATTGATCACAACGAATATTCTTTAATTTCAGGCTAAGAACATTAATTCAAATTAGTCGCGGAAAAAAAAAGGTGAAATAGTTTATAAAAATTAGACTCAATAGGAACATTTACTCTCCATCTCGATAAATGGATACATGTGTATAGAATTCTCTTTCCCTCGACATTGTATATTAGTACTCCAAGCATCAACGGAACTTCAAGACAAACTACTGAAACTAGCAAGAATTAACATTTAGCCATAACAAACTAATCCTTAGATGACCATTACTCCATAAAAAAAACAAACACCAATCAAATTTCATTACCCAAACCAACACCATCAATCCCACAAGGAACGAAAAACTCCAGTTCCACAAAATATCGCACGCATAGGAATTAGAAAATGGATAAAAACGTAAAATTGATGATACGTACAGACCTGGGACCGACGAAAACATCTCAAATCCTTAAAACAAAGATAGATAATGGAAATGCTTGTGCACTGCAACTGTTGATCATACACAATCGGAAGTACGAGAATGATTAAGTTTGGAATGCATCGGTACATTTAGAAGAATTTCGGTAGAAAGAAGTAGAGCAATGATTTTGCTCGTAAAAGTAGGGAATATTAGGAAGGTTCCTAAAGTGAAAACACTTTGTTTCTCGCTACAGTTAGCGAGTCAAATCTTCATTAATCGGGCAAAAATAAATTATTTAAGGTTTAAATTAATTAATTAATTAAATTTAGTGAAACATCTATATTTTTGTTTACTTTTTTATCATCAATTTTTACATAGAGCAAAAGTTGGAACTTGAACTAATTTTTTTTTTCGAAAACTTGTACGTTCACAAGGAAATAAACTAAATTGTGATAGTCGAGATTGGGTTTTATGGTAGTTTGAATCAATTTCTCACGTCGAACATAAAATGTTGTTTTTTAACATATAATCTTTCTAATCTTTTTGTTATAGTTTTTTTACATAAAGCTAACAGTTGGATTGTGCTAAAATTGGGACAACATATTCAGGATGTTGTGAGGCACATTCTGAACGATGAAGATCGGATTTAGATATTTTTATCGAAGAGAATAGATTCTGGACAATTGGTTTTTGGGTAAGATATTTCTAATTCTATTGTTATGTAAAAATCGTGATATATTGACACTGATTTGTGATTGTGTATTAGTTGGATTGGTTGTACACGGATTGCAATCTATTTATGCATTATGGTGGAGATTATTTTGGTGGACTACGGTCCCATGGTTTTTATCTTCAAAATGGAGAGGTTTTTCATGTTAAAAGTCGTTCTTGGATTTTATTTTGCTTTGAAAATTCTTGGTGGGATTTTTAGTTGTTGTATTTGATATTGTTTCATGTGTAGTTTCACAAAAGATAGAGATAATTTGTTTCGCTATGTTATTGATTTATCTATGTTTTTCTTGCCATGATTATACTTTTTTTTAAATTTCTCTAAGATATTACGAGAATTTAAAGGTATTCTAGACAATTTTTAAACATATTGTATATTGTGTTCATTCCAAATGTTATATCCATATTATTTATATTTTTATCAAGTAAAAATTATATTAAATTTAATACCCCTCGCTTTTGTAAGCATGACTCGTGTAATACGTAAGCATATTCATAACATAGTTATTGTGAAAACCCGAATCAATTTTGTCTTGCATTATTCCATGCATTTTGAATAAATATGCAGAATGTGCTCCTTCTATTTAATCACCATCATTCTAAGTTGAATTGGTCAAGTTGTACCAGCACAATAAAAGAGGATTAAAAACCATTTGACCAATTATTCAGCAGCCTTAAAATACAAGCATGCAGCCTTCAAAATTCGACCAATCATTCTTCCCTCATTTTTTGAAGATAATAATCAAGTGGGCTTTTTATTAAGTTTGCACACTTATATTATTTTTAAGGGGGCTTAAAGTTTTTATAAAAATTCAATTACATATGATTTCAAAAATTCGATGGACATATCAATTTCTATTTGATATGCTATCTTTGAAATCCGTTTGTTACTTGCTATTAACTATGATATTCGAAGTATGTTTGAATTATTTGAAATGCAATGTAATGAGTCAAGTTAGAGGTGGCAAAGAAAATTCCGATGTTTGATTTGATATGGCCCTGATGCGGTGAGATATAATAACCGTTTATTTGGCCACGTCCTTAAAGGAGTAACATATAGAGAACTGATCAGTAGATCATGAAAAAACGAGATGATTTTCAATGTTATGTTCGTATTTTATTTGAATTGGATTCAACATGCTTATTATTGAAATAATGATAATTTATTTGTATATGTATCATTGATAAGTGTTATGTACGATCGACCCTCATTTACTGAGTATTTATCTAAATACTCACTCCTTACTTCCTCCTCTCAGATAAGAACAAAGAAAATATTGAAGAAGAAGAATATGAATATTTCTGGAGATCGTGACTATGTCAAGTTATAATAAGACCAGTCATGTTAATTCGTTTTATTATTTTTACATTTCCGCATTCCGTTCAAGTTTTGTAAAGACAATTATATGATTTATGTAATAGACTGGCTTTTGACTATTTTATGTAATACATGACTTGTTGTTATAAGATTTTAAATTTTTAAACAATGCCGATGACACGTCTCGGTTTCGGGGAGTGACATTTAAGTGGTATCAGATAACTCTTGTCCCACATTATAAAAATTAAATATTTAAAATGAGTTTATAATAGGCTTACAATGGACTTTTATAACAACTTGGGTTAATCATTTTCGTAAAACGATGACGAATACGAAATAGTTGCTATAAGAGGCTTATTGTACCGCCACGCAAGCGAGGGCTCGGGCTCGGGACGTGACAGAATTGCATCAGAGCCGATCACCGGCAAAGAACATCGGCAAATAAATGTTATGCGGGGCAAAGTGGTACGTGCATGAGAACCACCTTTTGAACCTTCGGGACAAAGTGCTACATGACGAGAGTCACCTCTTGAACCTGTAGGAGCCATCTCTAGATTCTCGGCGCTAGTGGATCGAGAGGTCACTGGGTCAGGCCGCGATGAGGACGTTGCGTTCGGAAAGATGGGTGATTGTGATACCTTTTGTCCCACATTGTAAAAATTAAATATTTAAAATGAGTTTATAATGAACTTACAATAAAATTCTATAATAACTTGAGTTAATCATTTTCGTAAAGCGAGGACACATACAAAGTAGTTGCTATAGAGGTCCATTGTGCAGTCTCGCAGACGCGAGTCCGAGTCCGAGCTCGAGATGTGCCAGTTATTCTAAACTTTAATACTTTTTCTACAGGAACATGCATGTTTCTTTAATCTTAGGCATGAAAACAAAAGAGAACACTAACTAATTAAAATAGAAGATCTAAACTTATAATAGATTCGTCGTTAAATTTTGTGAGATCGATCTATAACTTAATTTGATTCATGAAAAAATATTATTTTTAATATCAAAAGTACTATATAAGTATGAAACATGTTGATCCATATAATGAATAAAGATATGTGTGACCGTCTGAAAACTTAATGTTATAAATTAATTTAATCAAACCCTGAATTTTGAGTGAGAAAATTATTACAACATATTTATATAAGATATTTCTATCAAAAATAATGAATGAGATCGATCGATTCTAGACCTGTCTAATTCAATTTTCAATATTTTAACCCAAAACTTCCAAAGAAAAATCGACAAATGTTCTCTGAAATCGTTGGTTCTTTTTCAGCGTGTCCTAAACTAACAAACCCAAACCTGGAAGGACCATCAATAGCCGTTGGACGGATCAGGAGTCCAAACAGGAAGAATTTACACAGGATTATAAAAGATTTTTCTCGAAACTCTTTCTGAAGAACTTGGCCAAATTCGGCAACACCTTTCTCTTCTTCCTCACTGCGAAAAGAGTAGATCTTGGAGTTTCGTGAAATGCAGGAGGAGAAGATCCTCTCGCCTTTCCTCGTTTTCCAGGCGCCATTTTGACACCCCTGTTAGTGCCTTTCCTTGAAACTGAACGCGCCAACCTTACACTTCTGTTCATGGACTTACTCGGAATCGAAATCAACTCGGGCCGCAACTTTTTCGCCCGTATATTCTGCCTCCAGTTTTCAAATTCATCGGCAATCACTTCATTTTCCTTAATTATTAGCTCAATTTCAGAAGCTTCCTGCTCTTCCTCCAGTCTCTGCTTTCTTGCTTCTCTTTCCAGGAGTTCGATTTTTATCAGTATTTCCTTTTCACTTGCTTTCAAAGCTTCAGTCCAGGCCTGGGATGCCGCAATTTTCTTGTCAGCAATTTCCTTGGCTCCTGCTGCGTGGTCTATCAGGTATTCATATTCGAGCTTCGAAATAGTGATCGTTGTGCTTCGATGAGATGTTGAAGCTCGACTTCTCAATGTATTTTCTATGAATTCTTTTAGATTCTCCAGGGCTATGCATTCTGATTCTTTAGCTGCTTGAAGTTCGTGCATTGAAACTTGGAAATTTTCCTCCGATGAAACTATATTAGTTTCGGCTTTCTGGATTTCTTCTTTGATAATTCTTGCTTCGTTTCGAATCCTACGGAGTTCTTTTTTCGCTGATTCGGCTTCGGGTTTCAGCTGTTCGAGCTTCCCAATCAGATTTGACAAGATCGATTTAGCTGTTTCTTCGGCTGCTGATGTTGATTCCAGCTCAGCTTTAGCTCTCAGAAGCTTTGAATTCAGATTCTGAATAACCACATTTACCTTTTCTTCTTTGTATTTTGCATGTGCCATTTCATCGGCGACGTATTTACGCTCCTCCCGGATGATATCCATGGATGTCATGAGCAGAAAGCTTTCTTCTTTAATAGAAATCAGTGCCTTTTTTGTATCCTCCACTTCTTTCTTTGCAGAATCTAATAAGCATATAAGATCTGAGTTTTCGTCTTCATCCAAATCGGTGTCAGCTCGATCTTTGGCTACTTTTTTCTCCACTTCCTCTTCCATTTCCTTAAATCTCTGGAGTTCACTTTCTAAGATATTAATGTCCAACAGTGCTATAGCCAGTTCTGTTTGCAGCCCTTTCGCATCTTCGATTTCTTGAATCAAATCACTCTGTTTATTTGAATTTTCCTCCATTTCAGCGGCAAACCTTTCACTGTTTTCTCTTCTCCAATCCTGTATTTCTATTAATTCTTTAATGGCCTCCATTTTAGCTAACTCGACAAGTACTTGCTCTTCATTTATCTCCTCAATCTTCCACTCAAGTTCTTCGAATAAACTCGAGCAAGACTGTATCTTCGACAAGGATTTGTCTTTTTCTTTCTCAGCCCTTCTCTTCTCTTCCATAACTGAACCCATATCCAGCTTAAGCTTTTTCCGTTCGAGTTTTATCAATCTCAAGTCTTCCACCACTTTGTCGTACTGAGAACTTTCGGAGTAACTCGTTTTCTTCTCATTGAGCTTACGGAAAGCCCGAATGTCAGTTTTTCTTCTTGAATTCGATTCTTCAATTCTTTTAGTTAAATCTTTTACTGTCTTTCTAGCAGCAAAAAGCTCCGACTCTGCCTCATCTGTAAATTTCCTGCTCTCCCCCAACCAGTCCGGCGTTTTAGTAGATGCCTTCCAAGTTATAATAATTCATACAATCAGAATTCAGAAATCAAACACCATACTGCCTACGAACTAGGCATCGAAGAACCAAATCGACACCACAAATTTTCAAGAAATCAGTATAACTCATATTTTCAAGGTACCTTGGAATAATTTTCCTGGGATTTCTGCGTTTTAGTATTGTCTTGAAAAACCCTCTCCCCGAAGGAACTAATGGCCGCTTTAACCGAACCAATTTTGGTATCATCCAGCTTGACTCCTTCCATCCCAATTGCAATCCGAACGTTAAAAGTTCAAGTTAGTGCCACAATTGTCACGCTAACAAGATTGCTGCAGCAGAAATTTACGCCAAAAATTTAGACCTGAACTCATTGACAGGAAATTGTTTCCTGGAATGATTTCCGGTGAACTACAATTTGTTTTGGCTGCAGAATCTCATTCTGCATGCTAAAAAATGGAATGTGATGGTAATAAAATAAAATTAAACGGGTGGAAGGGATAAACTGGTGGCGACTGGCTGTAATTGTCTTTGTCCACACCTATTGGATTCTTTTTCTCGTGGGACCATTGAAATAAGCTTACGAGATGGTGCTCGTTAATTTCAGATTGCGTTTAGGACACAAGAACACCGTTTGATTCAGGAGGAGTGAACAATGTATCTATACTATATATTAAGAATGTCTCTAATAGAGACAAAATAGACACCAAGTTTTCTTTCCCATTTTGCCCTTATATAATAGGAATATTACAGTTTAGTTTTTTTTTTGTTTTTTAAATTTAACAAACTTTTTTTCTTTTTTAAATTCCAACAATTGAAATAGCACATTAGTCCCTCGATAATTTGTCAAATTTCACTTTAATCTCTCGATAATTAAAAAACACTGTTCACACACGCACCGCGTGTGGAGAGTAACTAGTAATATATGAAGAATGTCTTGACATGCAACTTCTTTCCAACGCTTCATTACTTTAAATGTTTCTTTCTTCGTATATACGAGTGATTTTATTTTTAAAACAAAACGTATCACAATATTAATTTTATTTTTGGGGTTTTGTGAATAAATTTTTTTTGAAGTATATGAAGAAATGATTTTGAAAATTGAAAAAAGTAATATAAACATTAAACGTCTGACTACACCGTCGCCCATGTTAAATTGTGTAAATTTTTTGTAAAGTCAAATATTAATAAATTATATTCGAACTGATATCTTTGTAAAGTAGTAATTGAATGTGAGATATGATACACTTGCTTAAATTTTTTTTGAAAAACTATTCATACTAATTTGTGAAAAATTGAAGTAAATATGGTGTTAATATTTAAGAACTAACCAAAAGTGAAGTAAGAGAGAATTTAATTGATGTGAAGGCATACACTTAATCTCATGAAATTCAGTTCATTCGTTTTCATTGGCTTCTATTTGATATTGATTAAGTCTCTTGTGAGACAGTCTCACGAATTTTTATCTGTGAGACGGGTCAACCCTACCGATATTCACAATAAAAGTAATACTACTCTTAGCATAAAAAGTAATATTTTTTCACGGATTACCCAAATAAGATATCTGTCTCACAAAATATGACCCATGAGACCATCTCACACAAGTTTTTGCCTTTGATGTTTCATGTCTTCTCACAAATGATGATCCCCAATTAAAAAAAATAACCCATGCGAATCTTTGAAAATAAATAATCATAAATAATGTACTTTTTTTAATATAAAAATAACGGGAAAGGAATAATATATACATATGGGAAAATTATTAAATGCACGGAAAAAATCAAAATAAGCCTTAGAATGTATAGGGACCGTGAATTGTAGAAAAAACACGAGCCACTACTTCTTGGAATAGATAGTAAAAAAGAATAAGCAACGGAAAAAACCAATGAAAATAAAGACAAAGATTATGAAAATAACATTTGTTATAACATAAAACATTCGCTTCCTCGCCGTTCTTGAAAAAAAAAAAAAGGAATACTGTTGTAATCGACTTTGAAAAAAATAATATATTTATTATTTTTACTTTCCACTGTTTGGTACGAAGAATAAGACATTGATTGATTGTTCATCTTTTTTTATTTAATGTTTGGCTCAAATTTTACAAAAAAGCATTTTCATGGACCATTATTTTATCTAAATATATTGATGCATCCTTGTATTACGTCTGGAAAGCATCCTCTCATCAACAACTCAATTTAACTAAAATTTAAACAATTTAACTTAATTTATATTTTTTTTTTTAAAAAAAACACTCATTTATTTTACATTAATTAATTATAAAAGTAAATTAAATGGTATGCATGAAAATCACATAAAACACATATAATTTTTTTTATTTTAGTAAGTTTATAATCATATAATAGCAAATAAATTTGATTAATATTATTAATATTTATCATAAACTGTTAAATATTAATTAACCAATATTATTTTAATTAGGGTTTTTACTGAAAATAATTATAAAATTACATATTAAATGAAATTTAACTATGATATAATTGTAACAATTTGCATGTAGAAGAGGGTCGATCAATGCAACAACGTTCATATTGCTCGGAGAATCGATCCACGACGGTAGTAGTGGGCGCCATCCTCGGAACTGCAAATGGCGCCCGGTCCAAGTACCGGAGATCTAGCTCCGATGGCTTGTCCCTCAATTTAAGCTACCCTTTCTTTAATTCTTAGTTCTGATAAAATGCATTGAAAACGGAAATAACTTGGCAAACTTAAAAAGAACACTGTTAGCGGAGCAACAAAATTTTGCTATTTATTCATAGAAAAATAATTAAATTCAACATTTTGGGACGGTGACACCACAGGCGTGTGCAACTTTGGGCGAATTGGGTGATTTAACCCAAGGCGCGAGGGATGGATCCTTGATGTAGATGCAGAGGCACGGCACCTGCTCTCTGAGCTTCACACAACACTCGGCCGATGGTACACCAGAGCCTACTATCGCCGCCGTGCACGGGCTGAGCTCCTTCACGTCGCAGACGACGGCAGTTGCTTCCTTTACTCCGCAGACCAGCACAACCAGTACTAGGCACCAGAATGCAACATTGGCTGCAGATTTCTTCATTTGGATCAGTGAAGATCGAATATTTTGTGGGTTGGCCGGGGGTGGTGGAGATAATGCTTACAATTTATAGGACTTTGAGTTCTATTGTTTGGTAATAAATTGATTTACTTGGTAACCATTTAATAATTTAATTTTTGAGAATCTGACACATTAACTATTCGCATAATTAGTGAGATTCATATATAATATTTAACTAAATAAATCCGATAATTATTTTGTAAATATTCGNCAATATAACGGTAACACAACTCAAAAATCCAGGAAGTCAGGGTGAGATATATAATTAGATGTTACATGTCTCACTTCCCCAAGTTATTGAAAATTATTTATATAGATGTGGACAATCGTTTTTTTTTAGTTAATTGTTATACGCTAACATTTTATAAATTTCACGTTCTGATTATTAATTTCTTAGTATGAAGGTGGTTTATTAGATGTATCATCTGCTGAATAAAGTTTCATGAGCGTGAGAGTGGTGTATTAGATGTATCACATCGACTGGATGTCTCAGATGTCTCATATCAGTTGTATTAAGTTTTTTAGTGCTGTATATATACACTTGGACTATTCTTTCCCATAAATTAACTTTTGCAAGGAGTTAGACTTTAGTCCATAATCTTAATATTAGAGGATAAAATTATAGATAAATAAATAATTTTCAGCAGTTTGACACTGATTTTTTTTTTTTGGGTTACAACAGTAAATCTTTTAAAAAATATTGAAGAACTTTTTTTTCTTTCTTTTTTAAATCATCGACCATGTGATTTCTTCTACATTGCATCAAAATATATTATTTGTTTTTCTTAAGAACTCATCTTTCATAAGTAAAATTAGTGATCTACAGTCTACACTTCTAATTTTTGCTCAAATATAAAACTATTATTTCATTATGATGCGATCCGGGTGAAATGGACGAGTCGGGTCGAATGCTCCACCGGATCTGCTATCAAGATAATGAAGGGAATAAGAGCAAGGAGACATATCTCTGTAATATGACTTCAGCTGTAACCTGCACACAAGGAGATGAACTCGTGAATGGGCGCCGGAGGGGTGTCCGGCGTGGCCACTCCGATGCTTAAGTCAGCAGGGTACTCAAGCGATAAAACCAATATAGTCAAGTGATGACTGTGTGATATTGGTGTGTATGAATCCATGTAAATGTAAAGGGAGAACCTGATATTTATAGTAGGAGAAGTAATGATGACATCGTTCTGCGTGCTACCTACTAATTATAGAAGGGCGGCTATATTCTGACATGTCAAATCATACACTAGTCACATCCCGCCTGTCTGACTTTGTCAACCACTTGGATTATTGTCAGAGATAGGACAATCGCCCACATCCTATTCTGCTAGTGTACTCAAGTGTGGTGCTCATATCGAGGTGGCTCGGTTAGAATGCCTACCGGGGCTTATATAAGAGCCCGGGCGTCTGGTTGCCCGGGGAGTAGAGCCCGGGCTTGGACCTGACCGGCTTCAGAAGAATCCATCCTGCAGATTGACCCTGATTTGGGAATCCATCTGTTACAGGGTATCACATTACTTTGGTGAGTACAAATATTAGGACTCTTGCATTTTTCGGTTTCCAAATTAGTTGTCGTATTTTTTATTTTGTCGTCTAACTTGTCAAAAGTTTGCTCTTAATATTATAACTTTGTTGTTTTTTTTTTTTTTGGGTTTTTAGAGTAATATTATGCCGGAACACTAACGTTGCGCCTGAAAATATTGACTTGACACCATGGAAATTCTCATGTGTTTGAGAAATATGACTAAAAATCAATCAAAAAAAAGAAAAGAGAACCAAGACCCAACGTTAATAAGTTATAGGATTTTTTCCTAATGTACTTACTATGGCCATAAGAATTTTATATAGAAATTATTTACTTGATTGATAATTTAAAAATTATGACATACATAAATGTTTCCTTCGGTGATGGATAACTTCTTCCAGGATTAATTTCTATAATTATTGATATTTCTATTACATTTTTATCATAACGCAGTTGTTATTCTTAGTTGGATTTATGTTTAATTTTGATAAAAGTAAAGAAGACGATCGATTATACATACTACGTTAAAAAAAATATGTTTGATTATCGGATTTTATAAAGATTTTTATTGGAATAAAATTAAAGAAAATTTTATTTGGAGTCTTACAAATCAGCAATAGAATATAATTATACTTAAAATGTTGGTGTAGGCAAACCCATAATAATAATCATGGTTACATAAAATTGAGACTCACAAATTTATTTTTTTATCTTTTCCAGATTAGTTATGCAGAGGGGTTTCTGGGACGCGTTTACACGTTACAAAATATGTCACTCTTACCAAATAAAAAGCTTCAAAACTGGAGCAAATTATGTTACAATGTCAATAAAAAAAAAATACCTACTAAACCAAAAAAGAAAACGAAAAAAGACATCAATCTCTGTTTTTATGCACTAGAAGAGTAACCTTCTAGCATATCATACAAAGTTTTCTAATAATGATAAACTAAAAGGGACATGTTCATAAAATTCACTTGTCTCTTTGTTTGAAATAAATTTATGTTAGTCTCACATGTGACAATTTGAGATAATAAATATAAAAATAAAGAATAAATTGGACACCGAGATTTACGTGGAAAACTCTTAAAATTATTAGGATGAATACCACAGATAAGATGAAAAGAATTCTACTATAATATTTTATGGTGTACAACCAACTCACTGTATTTTCAAAGAGAACACACACTCTCTTAATACAAGAGAACAAACACCTCATAAATATTATAGAACTAAGCACTTAAATGCTATAAGATGAGAGAAAACTCAAAGAAATGATGATTTCAGAACGAAGAGAGTCCTCCTCCCCTTAAGTGTGAAAGGGGCGTGTTGGAAATTTCCTTCTATTTGCAAAGCCCGATCGACTTTTCTTCACAATTATTTCATACTTGTCTGCCCAATTTTTCCAATTTGCCGACCCCATCATTAAATGACATTTGACGACGATTTGAAGGCAAGGAATGTAATAGATTCAAAAGTTCGCATAAACTAAGAAAAAGTTGTTCCACTTCCTGAATGGCAGGGATCTTAGAAAACAAAAAAAAAAAAGACATAATTAAGCAAGCGATGTAGAGCAGTAGAGGCAAACCAAGACCATTAAAAAATAAAGACAAACTTCTTCCTCAACTAAATTTAGATTCTCTCTACCGCTTAAAATATAATATATATACCTTGTTCCGTTTCACTTGAATCCATTGATGCCATTATTCACTCTGTTGGTCTCCTTGATTATGGTGCTGGCTGCATCTCATTTGCATTGTGGAACTGCATGACAAAAATCAACTGATCACGTCATTTCAACCAAACCTTTAAACCAAAATATTTGAAATCCCATCATTCCGACCAATAATAAAAAAAAAAATTCATGACATGCATGTGTGTCCCGAACTCAATGAAACGATGATGGATACAACATAAGACTGAAAAATACAATGGGAAAAAATCAATTTTAAAATCAAGTGATTCCAATCTGGATTCCAAATGACATGACTTTAATTTCCGACCAAAGAAATCAATGAGTAAAAGTGAATTTTGAAATCAACGAGTAAATAGAATTGATGAAATTCCTGACCAACACATCAAGGAACACAGAAAATAGTATATCCTTACCGATTTGAAATGGTAAGACCAAATAGGATTGAATTTACAATTCACATATTGCTGTCAAATTTTGGCAACTTGAATACATGAAGCTGAAAATTTTCCGAAATTCCTTCTTGCTGTGAAATTCTGTAGAAGTGATGTGAAGCTCCCACTTCCTTCATTTTGCTCACGTAATTTAGAAGTTTCTGGGAAGTTTTGTGAGAGGAGGAAAGCGGACGTTTAGGTTGGGTGGAGATGGAAAGAGGAAACTGTTCCAATTTCTCATCTACCAATTACAATACGATGTAATTTAGGAATTTTTTGGGTTTTATTTGCAATTTAATATATGACATTTCAAGAGAAAATTCAGATAGCATACGAACTCTCATACTTAATAAATAGAAATAGATGTTTCAAATCATTTCATTTACCACTTTTAGGTTACATAGAATAGATTCAGCAAGTCGGGTATGGAACACCACAGGCGGAAAAAGTTTTCTTTACATCTGGCGATGTAAGATAAGGCGCCAATATGCGACTCTTGATGTAGCGGCAAAGGCATGGCACCTGTTCCTTCAGCTTTGTACAGCAATCCGGAATTGGTGGAGCGCCAGTAAATATGGCCCCGATGCATGGGCTGAGCACCGTTACGTCGCAATTCACTGCCGACGTTTCTTGTATTCCGAAGAACAGCACCGCCGCTAGGCACCAGAAAGCAACAGTAACCGCAGACTTGTTCATTTTCAGGAGGAAATTAATTAATGGAGGAAACAGTACAGTTGCTAGGGTTTCAATGTAGCTCAGAAAGTTTGTGTGATGGGGGATGAAGAAATGGAGTGGAATTTATAGGCGTAGGCACCAGCAAATGTCCGGAGAGGCATTAATTTTCCAGGCTGGATCCAAACTCGACATTTTCTAGGCAGCAGACGGATTTTAAAAAATGATGATCATTTTAGCAATATGTTTCGGTCACTTATTTTGTTAATCAGATATTTTTCTGAAATATGAAATGAAGTATAAAATATCAAATAATATTACTCGATCAAACAAAATTAGAAGAAAACTTCATCGCTCACTGTTGCACTGAAATAACTTCTAGCAGCATTATTACATAATTTCAAGGGTTTCCTCAAACGTTTCAAATCAAAATTCACGGGTACAAAAAATGGAATTCAAATTATTTTGAATGAAAATGAAGATAAGAAATTGGAAATTAGCTTAGCAAAATTTTACTGCAGGTTGTGATTTGAAAGGTTGTAAATATTTTTGAGCCCTTTATATATTTGGATATATAAGTAGTAATTTAGCAAAATTTTAAAAGTTAAACCACTTTTTTAGCCTAAAATTAAATATAATTTATCTTAAAAAATTAACATATAAAGTAAATTAAATATAATTTATCTTAAAAAAACATCTTACAACTCAGCGATTTCTGATGTCACATCAACAAATGTACCAAATAGCCGAAAATTAATTTAATATACAAAAACCAAACTTTGAAAACTTAGTAGCCAAAACCAAAAAGTTAGTTGGCAAAAAAAATTACACAGAAACTCTTATAAGACGGTTTCATGGTTTGTGAGACAGATCTTTTATTTGGGTCACTTATCATGAAAAAATATTAATTTTTTTATGTCAAAATATTACTTTTTATTGTAAATATGAACATGATTGGCCCGTTTCAGAAATAAAGATATGTGAGTACGTCTCAGAAGAGAATTACTCAAAAAATTATTATCCTACATTCTATCGTTATGTTAATTAGTTTTTATGAAAGTAACGAAGACGATCGATTATATAAACAATCCAGATATTTCAAATCATTTAATTAACCACAAATGTTAGGGTACATGGATTTAACAAGTCGGGTGTGGAACACCGCAGGTGGCTAAGGTTTTCTTTCCATTTTCTAGATAAGGCGCCAATAGGGGATTCTTCATGTAGCCGCAAAGGCATGGAACCTGCTCCTTCAGCTTTGTACAGCATTCCGCACTCGGAGGAGTGCCACCAATTACCGCCCCCATGCATGGGCTGAGCTCCATCACGTTGCAAGTCACCACCGACGTTTCTTGTATTCCGAAGACCAGCCCGGCCGCCACTAGGCACCAGAAAGTAACAGTAACAGAAAACTTGTTCATTCTCGGACGCGCAGAAATTAAAATGGAGGGGCTATTACCTTAAGTTGCTAGGGTTTCAATGTAGCTAGCTCAGAAAGTTTGTGTGATGGGAATGAAGAAATCGAGTGGATTTTATAGGCGTGGGCAGCAGCAAATGTTTGTAGAGGCATTTATATGCCAGACTGGATCCATATAATTTTTTGCCAAATATTAGTTGAATAATATTAATTATATTTTGATTTCTGTCACCAAAACATATGAGTGTGTAGCTATTTTGATTTTTGTCGCTAATAAAAATTCAACACATGACAATAAATTTTTTAAAAAAGCCGACAATCATTTTTTAATGTAATAAAAAATGTTGCAAGAAATGTTTTATACATGAGTTTTTTTTCCCAATTCATGATGTAACTCTTGAATTTTGAAACTATTTGATGATATTAGAAAATTTAGTTTTAAAACTTTATGTTTTTAGTATATATTTCTTTTAAATTTAAAGAACACGAGTAAAAATTTATTGGTCGGATAACCATATATAGTGTCCCATCCAATAAGGATAGATATCCACTTATTGTATGATATATTATTTAATGGAAAAATTGTGCAAATTTTCATTCTGACCTCCTCCTCCTCAAACTATTCTGACCTCTATTTAATGTATATAATTTGTTTGTTTTGCAAGTCTATTTAATGCTCAAGGCATATAATGTCTTCTCTTCAAATATACTTCTCAATTATTTAAGCTCCTTTCGTTTTTTTTATTCAATTTTCTTAAATATAGAATCTAAATTCTACATTTAATAAAAAAAAAGTATTTTTTTTACAAAAATACCCAAGTAAGTCTTGAAAAATATACGATCATTTTTTGAATGAATTAAATATGGACAAAATAAAAATTTTGTCTGTAAACGTTGGTTTCCGATGATTTTCTAAATATGTGTGAAAAAATAAAAAGCTTTTATATTTGAAATGTATGAAGTATATTCTTTTGAAATAAAGAAGAAAAATAGAAAATTTTAGGAATTAATTAAACATATTTTGTCATGTTTTTGAGAATTTTGGTGTCGCGAGATCAAATAATGATATCAATGTGCTTAGCCAATCATCTATGTTCAACATGTTAAAAAGAAATGTATCCGGGATAAAATTTACGATAAATTGCAAAAAATATACCAAGGAATACTACTTAACATAAGGAATTTATCTGGAGTGGAAAATTTTGTAAGAACTTTCCGTGCTCTCGATACCCTTATAAGAGAAAGAAGTTCAAGAAAATGCAGGAGGCGTCAAGAATAGATGTCGAGCAAGCATTTGGGTGACATAATCTTGTTGGGTAATAATCAGAGATCCAAAGCGATTTTGAAGAAAAATAAATTGAAGGATATCATATATACTTGAATTATTTTGCATAACATGATTGTTAATGATGATGGAGATACATCATCCTTCTGATTATTCCAAGGCGCGGTCGAAGAATTTAATGAGGACATCAAGAGACATTGCGACCTACGTAATAGGGAAATATATCACCAACTACGAGCCGACTTAGTTGAACACATATGGGCATACTACGCCAACAATTAATTATCTGTATATTTTATTTTACGAAGTGTTCGTAATGTATATACATATTTTTTGCTTATACTCTTTTATTTTGAATTTCTCCATTAATATTTTTTAATAAATATTTATTCAATTATTTTAAAAAATTAATATATATGATTAAGAAATTAATTTTATTAATTATCATGATTATTATAAATATAAATTTACTTGAATATATAATTTAAAATGACTCACATCTTTCATAACCAAAATCAAAGTCAGTGGACCCAAAATCAAAGTTATTGGACCAAAAATATTATTTTTCTCTACGAAAATTACTCACATCTTTCATAACTAAGGCCGATTTTCCACACGTCCTAGATTGTTAATTGTTTGGTAATTCATCATCATAAATCTTACTCAATTTAAATGTTTTTAGTCATTGCTTGCCCTCAATCTCGTCCCGATACAGCGCTAACAGTGTGATTCTATTAAGGGATCTTGTCTCCTCGGGAATTAGTGGTATAATTATTGCTTATCCTTCTAATAAATTATGCATTAATTTTTTTCTTAATTTAATTGATTTATGTTTTATACATTATAAGTTATATCCATAATTTTTAATTAGAATTTGTAAGAACATAAATAATCGAACTATAAAACTAAAGAAGACGATCGAATATAATATATGTTTCAAATCTCTTCATTAACCACTAATTTTAGGGTACATATGGATTTAACAAGTCGGGTATGGAACACCGCAGGTGGCTAAACTTTTCTTTACATTGGACATATAAGGGGCCAATGTGGGACTCTTGATGTATTCGCAAAGGCATGGAACATGCTCCTTCAGGGTTCTACAGCAATCCAGAAACGGAGGAACGCCGCCAATTATCGCAGCGAGGCATGGGTTGAGATCCGTCATGTTGCAATTCAACCCGGACGTTTCTTGCATTCCGAAGAGCAGCACCCCCGCTAGGCACCAGAAGGCAACAGTAACAGAAAACTTGTTCATTCTCGGGCGGGAAGAAATTAAAATGGAGGGGATAGTACCGTTCGTTGCTAGGGTTTCAATGTAGCTTAGAAAGTTTGTGTGATGAGATTGAAGAAATGGAGTGGAATTTATAGGCGTGGGCAGCAGCAAATGCCTGGATCCGGAGAGGCGTTAATTTGCAAGGCTGGATCCATTTCATAAGTTACCAAATATTATTAGTAATTATATTGGAAAAATTGGTCAAATTATATGTTATACTAATCATTAATTACTAAGTATATCAAATTATAATTTTTTTCTAATTCAACATATTTTAAAAAAAATTGTCTTATCAATAAATCCCAACACGTGACACATCGTACAATATTTTTTCCTAACCTCTATTTGGTGTATATATAGGAGTAAGTTTCTTGTGAGACGGTCTCACGAATTTTTATCTGTGAGACGGGTCAACCCTACCGATATTCACAATAAAAAATAATACTCTTAGCATAAAAAGTAATATTTTTTCATGGATGACCCAAATAAGAGATCTGTCTTACAAAATACGACCCGTGAAACCGTTTCACACAAGTTTTTGTCTATATATATTCGTTTTGTAAATTTAGTTATTTTTTCATTAGTCCAAAACCTAAATTTAACTAAGAATAAAAACATTTTGGGCACAAATTTAAAAACCAATTATACTATTTTCCCTTATTCAATTAAATTTAATAGAATATGAAAAATGGCACGTGGATAATAATGAAATCCTATAGATATAGGACTGCATCCTTGTATCTCTTGCTAGCACGAAGAGCCATGCATGCAATTTAAGTCGGCTGTATCGTGGGAGTGGATAAGACATCCACACGACGGACTCCAGAATTTTGTTAAAGGATACAATTCATATAAAATCACAAAAATATAATTTATATCAACTAAAAAATCACTTTAAATGTAACTTACAATTGACCTCTACTACCTTTATTTTTTTTAGAGTAAGTCTCTTGTGAGACGGTCTCACGAATCTTTATCTGTGAGATGGGCCAATCCTACTCATATTCACAATAAAAAGTAATACTCTTAGCATAAAAAGTAATATTTTTATATGGATGACCCAAATAAGAGATCTGTCTCATAAAATACTACTCGTGAGACCGTCTTACACAAGTTTTTGTCTTTTTTTTTTTTAGTATTTCAGAATATAACCATTTGATAACTTATTATATATGTCTTTTTCGCTATATAAAACCAAATAGTCATTTAACTATTTCTCACTAATTATGCTCCGAAATTGATTCTTCTCAATCTTTATTGCTGAAAATGCTCTCTTTAATGTGTCAGTTGAAACCGCGCAAGAGCATGATTGAATGAATATTATTTATTTTTTTAATTTATTTTTAAAATATAGATAAAAAAATCATTTTTTAATTTATAAAATTTGATGGAATGAGTGTTTTTTAAACGTTTGCTAAAAAAAATATTTGAAGTGCTTTTTCAATTGAAAAGCTCTTTAAAAGCTTCAAATCGAAGCTTTCAAAAAACACTAATTTTAGCTTAGTTAAATACTTTTTAAAGCACAAAAAACCTCATCCAAACACACATATATAAAATTATAAAAGCACTTTTTTTAATTAAAAAAACATACTTTTTTCTTAATCTATAATTTTTAGTCCAAACGGACTCTAAGTCTTGAAAAATGTACAACTATTTTCTGAACGAAATAAATAAAACCAAGATAGGAATTTTGCTGTAAAATTAACTTTTCCAATGATTTTTTTTTAAAATCTATGTGAAAAGTAAATATATCTATATATGTGAGATGGATTGAATATATTCTTTTGGAATAAATAAGAAGATCAATTGAAGAATTTAAGAAATAAAATAAAATATTTATGGCATATTTGTTCATGTTTTCGAAAATATTTCCTCAATAAATAAATTAGGGAATCTGTGTGGTTGGCCATAAAAGTGCGACTTTCGAATCATGATATGGAACTTTTAATAATTAAAAGTAAGTAGTTAAAACTTAGTCAGAGGTATAAATAAATGAATAATGCATGTGTATATATATATATATACACACACAAATCATTAATGCAGTAGTAAATATATAAATCAAGGAAGACTTAGCTGTTACACATGTATATGTTGGAAAGTCGTTTTCACAGATCACAAGCGAAAACACACAACTCGAAATATGCCATCAATTATCATTACACTGTCTTCCTCTTAGAAATTATATATTTCCACTCAAAATAGGTACGTTTAGTCAACTTCCTACCTACCTACATAACTAGAAGACTTGGACGTGCTTCTTAAATCAATCCACTATTTTCATTTGTATAATTAGGTGTAAAAAGATCAGCAAACTACCAAAAAAATTTTTTTTTATCTCGACCAATCAATTAAATTTGTTGAGGTAAATTTTTTTGGATCAAATATATTGTTTATTAGGGATCCTGGAAATTTAAGCAAGGAGGGTTTGGATTCTGATGCCTCTGTTGTATTAGATTAGATATCTTGAAAATTAAGTAAGTCTTGGATATTGTTGTTGCCATTCAATTTCCAATTCTTGTATGCCAAATTTTATCAGTTGAAACCGTATGGCATGTCCGTAACGCTTTTACCATTTCTTCCAATAATAATTGACTTGCAAAGTAGCAGGTGAACGATTTTATTATTTAATGTCATTTACCAAGTCCATGGTTTTATACAACGTAGTTGCTTCAGTAAGTGCCCAATCTCCACTTTTCATTTTTAATCATTTTCTTGAATTAATATCCCAACTTCCATCAATTTCCAAGTCCTTTCAATGTGATTGAACTCTTCTTATAATCATAAATGATTGATCTTCTATATAATTTTTTCCCAAAAAAATTTCTTGAAATGAAGGCTCAAATCCCTTCCTGGTTTACTAGGTTCCTTCATCTTGTGTTCGCAATAAAATTCTTTGTTATATTCCAAGCCCCTAATGGATCCAGCAACCCCCAACAACTCTACAACACTTGCAGCAATACATTCAACTGCGGTACAATCAACGGAATCGGCTATCCTTTCCGGGATATTTACGATCCTCCCTATTGTGGCCACCCGAGCTTCATCCTCAGCTGTGATTCAACCAATGTAACAAGAATCTACCTCATGAGCACAATGTATCAGGTTCTGGAAATAAATCAAGCCGCTCAAATCATGCGAGTCGTGAGAGACGACATCATGATGGGAACTTGCCCACAAGTAATGGTTAACACCCCTTTAGACTACACCGTCTTTGGTTACGCATCCACGTATAAGAATTACACGTTCTTGTACGGTTGCCCGGCCTCGAAATATCCGTATTACAACCCTCTTTCTTGTTGGAGCGGCGGATCAAATGACGGTGATTTTGTAAACGTGTATCTGCTGCCCGGAAATCTGGGCCCTGGAAAGTGTAATACTAGTGTCGTAGTTCTAGGGCCTGGAAACGAGGACGTTGAAAATGGGAATTCAACAGGGTTGGTTGAAGTACTCCGAGAGGGATTCCAGATTAACTGGAAACTTGATAGCCAAGCTTGTCTTGCGTGTACTGAATCCAAGGGAAGATGTGGATTCAATATAGAAAATAATCAGACGGGCTGCTTTTGCCCTGGTCCTCCATATTTGGCTGACACTTGCTCAATATTCGCTAATGGATCATCGCCTATTCCCGGATCGTCTCCATCTCCGTCTCCGTCTCCGGGTACGCATAATGCCTTCTTCTTGCTTGGAATTACATATGTTTTACTGCATCTTACGCAATCACTTCATTTCATTGCACAAAATTGTGAGCTATATAAGATTTTTAGACAGCTTTTTACAGTTAACACCAAGTATTTTGAAATTACTCTAATCAAGATGCATGTTTTTTCAAAAACCTGTTGGTTCTGTATGTGTTCATTTGATTTGATATATAACTTATAATTTTTTACTATTTTGATCAGACTGTTGATGTGACATTAGAATTCACTCAGCATATTTAGATTTAGCACTTCTACGAAATTGGACTCAAAATTAGCATATTAAACCAAAATTTGAAATTTTAGTATGCTTATAAAACCCAAAATAAACAAAATTTATAAACCAAAAAACTATATTTCCAAAATAAATTATAATTGTTAGGTCAGTCCACCAACCTCATATCAGAGTTGGTTTACTCGCACCAAATTTAGACTCATTCAATGGCAGTTGAGGCGCATTCCTTGAAAAAGTATTCTGCTATCCCTTAGCGAATTAGCCGAAAACAGCTAACAAAAACTTGTGAGACACCAAGAATTAATATGTGACGTTGGAAATAAGTAAGATTCCATCCTATCTTCTTTCCGCAGATTGGGTTTATTTCGAATTCGAATCTGGAAGCAAGAATCGATAACGAACCCGTAATATAAGCTCTGATTAGAAGATAATTTGTACAATGATCATACTTCTCATCAATTTCATTTATTTTGATTGATCTTCAATGACTTAACCCAACAATATTCATCCCAATAATTACATTCTTTGCTATCAATGGACCTCGATCTCGTAATAACCTAGGATCTGATACCAATTATAAGACCGAATGTTTGTCGAATTAGTACGGGTGAGAAAATTAATAAAAACATATTATAAAATGCCGTAATTTTTTAAAACAAGATTTTAATTAATTACTAAAAATCATAAGTAGCAATTTGATCTAATTGATTTCAATAGAATAATCCATTAATTTTCTTAAACAAAATTACTTAACACTAAAATATATTGTACTTCAATAAACTAGTTTTACAACGAGTTAATAGAATTATTGTTATCCAGTAATAAATGATAATTTTGTATTTATATTGCTTGTTATAGAAAATTTATAATAAAAAAAAGTAAGTTAATTTATTTATTATGGTAGATTTTAATTTTTGTGCTCGAGGTACGTGAGAAATGAGATTCGAAAAATTATTACATTTTATAAAGAAAACACTTTATAAAATACGTTTTATATAACAAATTTTAAGTTGTATGTATTTTTTTATTTATGTAAAAAAGCACCATCGGGTTTATATACATAAAAACATAATTGGAAGGATAAAACTAAAGAGCCGCCTATTGGTTTATTTCATCCTACCCATGTGAGCATTGCTCCCATGATAAAATAAATGACTAAGATTTACCCATGCATATATAGGACCCATTTTTTTTTTTTGAAATTGTATGTGTGGCAAAATCTTACCCGTTGAAATGAAGTGAGGGCAGTGACCACATAGGTAAGATCTCATCTACCCTATTCCGCCTATGAAAGATTCTAAATTTGAAAACCCAAAATAATTCAATTTTATATTTAATAAATTTTCTAAAAGTATCAATTTTAATCTTTTGCAGCATATTTTATTTTTTTAATGCCTGGCTGCATCTTTATTTTTACTTGATAACGAAAATTAGTTTTCTTATTTATAATTTTTAAATTCTAATTTTTGAATTATTTTTTTTTCATTCTATTAAAAAATTTAAACATAGTGGCATGGCCGCATGGCCGGCTCCAAAAACGTAGGCGCTCTTTGGTGGGGCCTCTAATTAAATTTTTTTTTTTCATTTAAAATTTTAATGGACACCTCAATTTTTAAAAAATAAAATAAAATAATGATCACAATTTTGTACTTTTATTCTTCTTTTCTTAGCTAAAAAATATTATTTACTTTGAAAATAAAATATTGAAAGTTGAAAATGAGAGTTGTAAATATTAAAAATTATTGTGTGATGATGTATGTAATGATGTATTTATTTTTGGATTATTTCCAAAGAAATTCTATAAATATGTCTCTCAATTTGTGAAGAAAAACACAATTGAGTGGAGAAAATTTTATAAAAGTGTGTAGTTTAATATATTTTGTGAGTTTGATATTTTTACTTTTTACCGTAAAATTTTACTTTTAACAATTTATTGTTAAAATTCTCTCTCTCTTTTTTTTTAATTAAAATGTTTCACCCACGTGAGTTAAGTTTATCAAATTGAATTGTTTATATATCATGTTTTTTTTATTAAATGATTCTATAATCTTCTAATTTGTTTATTTTGTTCTTAAACTGATTTTTACTCAGTTCGATCTTAATTATTCTTTGTATTTTTCAGTATTTAAAACATAATTTGTATTTGTTTTGTGACAAAAATCAATTATTTATATTTCATTATTTAGATTATTTTTATTTTGTTTGTATTATACATAAATTCATATCTAATTCGTGAGATCAGGCGTAGATAGTTAATTCATTGATTTCATTTTAGTTTATATATATGTCATTTTTATAATTTAATAAATTTCCGTAACATATTGGATATTAACGATAATTATATGTATTTAATTATTAATTTGTATTTAATATTTTAATTTTTTTTAAAAAAAATTATATAGAATCTTTCCTAAAAATTAGGTTAGATCCTCCAATTTTCGCGATACAGGCCTCTTTTAGTCGTAACTGTTCCCCGTAGCCTAACAAAACAGTTGAATGAATAAAATATTTTGCTTCAGATAATACTTTTGAAACTTGATTTGCAATGTCAATATCAAAATGGGACTAATTTTGACCAATATGAATTTATGATCAATGGGAAATTACCTAATTCTGTTGTCCTTCACTAAAAAGTGGGCTACGACATGAATTATAGTCCACCCTAGCTAGCTAGGAAGGAATTAAGATTATTGTAATACTTTAAAAATGTAAAAATAAGTAAATATTTCTTGCTGAATATTTATCGGTTTTTCTGTTGAATTTTTTGTGTAATAAAATCTTCAAATCATATTATTTTTATTTCAAATATATATATAGTTTTGATATGCTGCACACTTATCGTGCACACCTATATGAGCACCGATGAGGTGTCACTCACCATTGGATACACAATTTTTCTATATTTCATCACATTCAATGGACGAGTGACATCTCATCGATGCTCACATATATGTGCACGATAGGTGTGCAGCATATCAAAAATGTATATATAATATACATGGATATGTAATTATTTTTTAATCAGATTATTATTTCTTAATATCAAAATAACCAAATTGATTGAATTATTTGAACAAGTGATGTGTCAACATAAATTAGGAAAAACACACGTTGGATTTAACATTAAAAATCTCGCCTTCTTCCTTAGTCTACCAAAGCCAACCAAAATATTCAACGTTCAAAGTTCGCCTACTTTTATCACATTGCTGTAAACAAAATGCCTCCGACGCCTCGTCACTTCCCACTTCCACCAAATGCCTCCCTTTCCTCTTTTCATAACACTCGTCGCCACCCTCTTCACGGCGGTGCGTTCACAGAACGATGCAGCCACATTCCCAGACTGCGACCGCACCTTCTCATGCGGAGCCATCACCAACATAACCTACCCTTTCACAGGCGGCGACCGCCCCTTGTACTGTGGAGTTCCTGAATTCTCACTCACCTGCCGAGACGACACGATCACCGAGATGACGCATGGTGCACTAGTTTACAGAGTCCTGCAACTCGATCAAACTCAGAAAACTCTCGTTCTGTCTCGCTCCGACCTGTACAATACCACCTGCACGTCGGAATTCCACAACACGACCCTCAATTCCTCGTTGTTCTCTTACGAAAGTGTTCAAAATGAAGATCTTAGTTTGTTCTATGGCTGCAACACTACCGCGATGACATTGACACCGACCAATCTTTTCCAGTGCGATTCCGGTGGGTTCAGTTTCACCAATGCGTATTATATTATCGGGCCGGTGCCAACCGACCCGATTTTGAGGATCCTATCCTGTAGCGTTAGCATTACGGTGCCTGTTTTGCGGGATGTAGGCAATCTACTTTCGAATCTGCAGCTGACACTTGGGAAGGCATTAACGGAAGGTTTTGGAGTGAATTATGTCGACCCGTACGAGAAGTGGTGCTCCGAGTGCCGTAGGTTAGGCGGGCGATGCGGGTTCGATTCGAGTTTGGTTCAACCCGTTTGTATTTGTGGAGATAGGCCTTGTCCTTTTGCTGTAACACTTGCTCCAGAAGCTAGTTCAAATGCTTCTGAAGGTAATACGGATTTGTCATGCAAGGTCTTGAGCCACTAATATAGTCTAGACAACTTACATGTCTTGCTCTTTTGGTTTCTCGTGAGATGTTATCGTTTTTTCTTTTTTTTTCCTTTTTTTTTAAATGTTATCGATGATTTTCTTTTCTCTTAATGGTGAATTATATATTTATATTATCCGATCGTTTTAACTAAGATTTTGGGGATTGATACTGCAGGAAATAGCTCCTCGAAGAAAATGGGATTGATTATTGGTATGATCTCCATCAATAGAACAAAATTTCATTCACTTTCGCAAAATTTATTGTGCCTGAAATTTTGATTTTCTGTTCTTTCTATGTGTTGATCCAGGTCTGGCCCTAGCTGGTGCAGTTCTTGCTAGTGTTGCGCTCGGATTCTTGATTTTCTACAGTAAACAGAGGAGTAAAAAGCATATTGCAACCAACTATGTTGACAAAATGAGCAAGGATATCGCCGCTCCTCCCTCGAGCAAGGGTCCCATGTTTCCCAGTTCGATGAATTTCACTAACAGCATCCCTTCATATCCATCTTCAAAATCCGAATTGGGTTGGGGAAGCACATACTTCGGGGCACATGTTTTCGACTATGCTGAACTAGAAGAAGCTACTAATAACTTCGATCCTTCTAGGGAACTTGGAGATGGTGGATTCGGCACTGTATATTATGGTATATATTCGAGCCCTTTTTATTCCTTTTTGACTTTGTTATTTCAGCCCACGGTTATTGAAGATGAGATCTTCTGTTTTTTTTTTTTTACTCGAAACAGGGGTGCTAGCTGATGGTCGCGCTGTTGCAGTCAAGCGTTTATATGAAAACAATGTCAGACGAGTGGAGCAATTCATGAATGAAGTCGAGATTCTGACCCGGTTAAGGCACGAAAACCTTGTGATGCTTTATGGATGCACGTCCAGGCGCAGCCGAGAGCTAATACTAGTTTATGAGTACATCCGAAATGGAACAGTGGCTGATCATCTTCATGGAAAACGAGCCAAATCAGGCTTGCTATCTTGGCCAGTTCGGCTACATATAGCCATTGAAACAGCTGAAGCACTTACATATCTTCACAAATCAGACATCATCCATCGAGATGTTAAAACCAACAACGTTCTTCTAGACCAAGATTTTCACGTAAAAGTTGCCGATTTTGGGTTGTCAAGATTGTTCCCCACGGATGTCACCCATGTATCAACGGCCCCACAAGGAACTCCTGGTTATGTCGATCCTGAGTACTACCAGTGTTACCAACTCACCGAAAAGAGTGACGTGTATAGCTTCGGAGTGATGTTAGTCGAGCTTATATCATCATTACAGGCCGTGGACACAAACAGACATCGGCAAGATATCAACTTATCAAACATGGCTATTAACAAGATCCAGAACCGGACATTGTATGAGTTGGTGGATCCAAATCTTGGTTTTGACACGAATTGTACAGTGCGAAGGATGGTCACATTGGTCGCGGAATTAGCTTTTCGATGCTTGCAACATGAAAGGGATATGAGACCCTCGATGGAAGATGTTCTTGAGGTTCTGAGAGGGATTCAGAATGAGGATCTGAATGCGAATAAGGCAGAAGTAGTCGACATTTTGGCAGATGAAGATGCTCGACTGCTTAGCGTCATCGTTGACCCTCCGTCACCGGATTCGGTTGTCGCCAACAAATGGGGAGGTAGCTCTACATCTAATTCTAGTGGATGAACTTATCCATTTATCTGCTTGGTGTTTATGTCACAGAGAGATGGACTTCATGAAACATGTTTAAGATGTGATCCTACGATTTCATCAATTTCCATGTATTTTAATGTTATATATTTTTTTTATAAGTGACATGGTTTTGACCATAAGTTTCAAGGCAATGTACATGGCTTAAGTTCTGTTGCTGAGTAGTTTCTTCCAGTAACATGTGGAGCTAGAAAATTCTATGCTTTAGTTCAAAATAAACTTGTCAATCTCTGTTTTCAAGTTTTTTGCACCTCAGATTCTTTAATATAGATTCATATTAGATGACTGAACGATTAAAGAGTTGGAATCCAATGAGAATGTCTCTATTAGCAATAAAGAATGATGAAAGCAAAGAGCGAAAGGAGGGCCTTTCTCATGGTGCCACGTGTAAGAATATCAGAGGAAATGGATGGAAACACCGAAACAGAGAATAAAACGAAAAAGTGACTGGTTTCCCGTACTTACTTAAAACCAGCCCCCTCAACTCTTCTCTTTCAACCTACAAAATTACACACAGCACTCTGCCTATATACCCTTCCACACAAGATGCCTAGATCTTGCTTTTCCACACTCTGAATCCCTCCAACTCCCAATCTGATCATTTTCTTGATTGAAGGAAGAATATATCATGGCCACTTTTCAGAAATTCAAGCTCTTGGCGACACAGTGTGCGGTTGCAGGTAGCCCTACTAGAAGCCCAGCCACCAGCCCAGTAAATGTAATCCACATCCGCAGGAAGAGAACCCTTCGAATGCTGCTCGGCCGCGCTGGTGGGAGAAGGCTCCCGGAGTGTCCGGATGAGGGCTCTCCTAATCGGAGGGACAGTAGCGATGAAGGGAGCTCGCCGGAGAAAGGGGAGAAGTTGTCTGCCAGGAACAAGCTCAAGGATTTGTTTGTGTCGTCGCCGCCGGCTTTCGGAGAGAGGGCCTCTGAGAATGTCCGGGAAAGGTTGTTGACAACGAGCAGCGTATCCGATGACGGCGTCAGGGGGGCTGCGTACCGCTCGCTGCGTCCTCTTTCGGCGACGATTCGACAGCGGTTGATGAGGAGAGCGTGGCGGCCGTTGCTGGTCGCCATACCTGAGTAAATGTAATAGTACTGTGAAGTGAAATTTTGTACGAACATTAAAATTTGTTGTCCTGTTCTTCTATGGTGTATTACCACACGTGCTATTTTGTCTCTGTCTTCTACTCCATAATTTCAATCATAAATTAATTACTTGGTGGAGAAATTCAAATGTTATTATTAATGGTATTTTAAATTTTTACTCTTAGAAATGTTGCTATTAAAATTGGATTATTTGTGTTATTTTACATTTTTACTCTTAGAAATGTTGCTATTAAAATTGGATTATTTCTGTTATATATGTAGATTATAGATAAACAATTTTTATTTATTTTTTTTAAAAAAAATTATGATTTGATTTGATTTAAATAAATTTATTAATATCAATGGAATAAATTTAACTTTGCGGAATTTTTTTTATTAGTTATTGTTGTTCTCGAGTTCAATTATTATAAGAATGTAGCCTTATGGAAGAAACTAATACCTAAAATATAATTTTTGAATTGTTAAGGAATATCAAACTCCGTACTAATTTGAACTTAAAATTGGATCTAAATAAAAAGAAGTGAAAATTTAGAGGGCAAAGAATATCTTTTTGACCAGCATGAAAGCAAGGAAGAAGACAGGGAGTGGGGGGCATTGTGCTCTTTTGAAAAATATTAAAGTAAAAGAAATATTATTGACCTTTTTAGAAATTCTCCAAGAGATTTGATTATGATAAATTTTATACTAATGTATGAAACAAAATTTAATTAAAACTACTTGATATTTTGATTATTTGGTAGTTTTTATTTATGTTGTAGTTTCGGTCTTATTTTTCGCAATTATATTTGGTATTAAATATGTTCTGTCTAAAATTTTTCTATAGTAAATTAGTTACATAAGTTTGTAATATAGATATTTGGATAGTGGCACTTGTGTACAACATGGTTTCTAATTTTCTATGATATTAAGTAGTATATTTTAAAAAAAAATTGGAGTTGCCGGTATTTCACCTGAAACAGCTACGGACATTTTAGATTCCGTTTTTTTTACCTCACAATAACTCGTGATTTAATCTCATATAGATGATAAATCTTTCATCTGTAAATTCAATTAATGAAATTTTAAAAAAATGATTTTGGTCAACTTTTTTTTTTAATCTATATTCTTTATTTTTTTTTTTATTTTTTGATCTATATTCTTTATATATGCAAACGTATAGGACAATTCTTAAAAAATTATAAACAAAGGCATAGTTCAATACATGGGACACTTGAAAAAAAATGAGGTCATTATATACGAAATCTCCTTCTATTTAAATTTTGAATCCAAGAAATTAATCACTTCATGCATTAATTAATCACTGGTCATACAACCGAATGAAGCACAAACCAAATACACAAGTACATTGAGGACTAACACTGCATATATTAGATTTTCTTGGCCTCATCTTCCATTGGATCACGAAGAGTTCCGAACATCCAGTCCATCCATATCGTGTAGTGGCCATAGTTGTGACGATAAGTGGTGTGATGAATTGTGTGGTACCCTGCGCCCATCACAGGCCATAGTTTCCCGTGTATGCAGTCGTGAATATTTGCAGTCCATATGGCCTCGATAAATAAAAGTGCTATGTGTGTGGTAAAATGCACTGGTATCAAAAAGAGAGCTATGACATGAGGTACCGCCTGTAATATCCCATCGAGCGGGTGAAAAGCCAGACCTATTCCAAATAAAGTAAAGAATAAGTATCCAGTTGATGAACAAGTGTTAATTTCCAAGGATAAACATGAAGAAAATATAATCAGCAGACACATACAGAGGCTGCTTCTTATGCATAATTCAATGAGGGTGTGTTAGATCAAACGATTCAAGAAAATGTAATCTGAACTCATTAGTAAATTGCAAATTCTCTTTTCAAAAGCTGCCTTCAATAATGATGATGTACTCCGAAGTTCTCAAACTGAATCCATTTTAAATTATGTCTAAGATCCTTTACTTAATAAAGGAACTTCAATCTATGAACACACCAGGCGAAAACAAAGGTCACAAATCCTAAAGTTTGCCTCATTATAACTCATGTGCTCATGTTCAACAGAGATCTGCGAGAAAATTGTAAAGTGACAAATATATAAAATTTTTGAATATATTTAACTAAATTTGTTTTTATGCTGTCAAAGACTCAAAGTCTACTCTTTATGTAATTTCTCTAAGATCCTTATGTAATTTCTCTAAGACCAAAAATGCAAAAAATAAATTACACACGATCTTTGCATAACTCGAGTGTGGCTATTTCATTGAAAGACTTAATAGGAGATATGAAAGACAAAATAAATAAGAACTTACCAGCAAAGGGAGAAAGTGTATTTTGCTTGTTATAAATGTGATGAGTGGCATGAAGATACTTATAAAGTGGTTTTATGTCATGTAATTCCCGGTGCATCCAATAAATCCCAAACTCCACGATTACTAGATAGATAATCGTATAGCAAAGGTAAGGAATCCACCCAACATCACATATCCTCGAATAACACTTTGTCCATCCATGTTCAATCATGTATTCAGATAATGTCGGAAGAGCACAGTACCATGGCATGGCTTTCATGGCAACTCCTATCTGCAAAAGCATGGCATTTTTCGAGGGAATGGAATCTGTAAAAAACAGGTTATCATGGACATCATTCCTTACACCAAGTTAAATTAAGAATTTATATACTGGTCTCAAGATTTGTTCCCAAAAATTGGGTGGAGCCGAGGGGCGATCTAATGTAATTGCAGGATGAAATATGAATTCCTAGAAAAACATCAAACAAAATCTCGAATTATTTTACAAGCAAAACGTGTATCGCGCAGACCAAGATAAGATCTGCCCCTTGATTTATATTTTTCACAAGTGATCTCACATAGCCAATGAACGTGACTTTGTATGAGAGAGTTAAATTTAGCTATGCACGTAAGAAAGCAGAAACCATTGACATGATAGACATTATAGTAATTTAGAGAACCTTAAGAACCTGGCTCCAAATAACTTCAAAATAAAAGGCACGAGAAGAGCCATCTAATGTAATTGCAGGGTGGAACCTGTATTCTTAGAAAAACATCAAATAAAATCTCAAAAAAAATTTACATGTGAAAAGTGTATCACGTTTACCTGGATAAGATCTTCCCCTTGATTTCTACTTTCACAACTAATCTTACACAGCCAATAAATCACAACACAACTTTGAATGAGAGTTAAATTCAGTTCTATGCACACAAAAAGTGGAAGCGATTGACGTGATAAACACTAGAGTAATTTGGAGAACCTTAAGAACCTGACTCTCTTATCTTACCCTGCAAATCGCCTTTACAGTACTCCAAGATAAAACATGCAGAGAAGAGCCTTAACTTTCCATCATTTACCAGTGATATGTTCGATAATAACTTTAAGATATGGATAAAATTGGGACAGCCAACTGGAACATGGGTCATATTTCATCAAAGAAAATACCATGGAATAGAGTACATGCTCCCCACATATTTTTTGGGGAAATGACAGTTTCAACAAAAATAGAGAAACCATTCATGTCACTTGATAAACTTGCTCAGCAGATTTTTTGAATGCGGAGAATTATCCTGGTTAGCTTTATCAACATCTCAATAATTGATTCAAAAGTTTAACAAGATTCATGATACAGATAAGGCCAGTAAGAGAACGAAATCCAGTAGATACAAAAATTACTTCAAAAATAATCAACAAAAAAAAAATCCAAATAATTATATGTCAGGTATAACAATCGAGAACATGTGTTTACTACTGTGTAGCGGAAAAGATTCAGAAATTGAATTTCAAATGACAGTTGACGATATATTCAGATCCAAGTTTAAGCAGCAAAAGTGAAACTGAACAGAACTACATAGGCAGCAGATTAAACAAAGAAACACCCTCAACCCATCCGCCTCTTCAAGAAAAAGAAGCAAAACAAAGCAAGAAACAACGCATTAATCACCATTATTGAACAAAATCGGCATAAGCTTTATACCCCCAAATATATATATANATTGCGCTTCAAGTAGTAGATATAGAAACACCACAAAATCCCAGAGATAAAATAAAGCAAAGTGCCTCCAACGTAGTTCCGTAGCCACCCTCTGTAGAAGTGAGGTAATGCAGCGCACCACTTCTCCGGAAGCATTGACCCCAATACGATGTCATTGTACCATGAGGTTTCCTCCACGAACAAATTCAAGTAATCTTCCTCCATTAGACCTCGGTTCCGGTGCCGGCGTCTCGTGTCCCGACCGCCGGCGGAGATTTTTTGTTGCTAATGATAATGAGAAAAATGATGTGGAATGGAGAGATTAATACACTGTACTAGTGAGATTCTCGGGTTTTACTTTGCCAGAGCAAATTACCTTATGCCAGAGCATAATCTTGCCTAATCTCCTATTTGCCCTCAGTAAGATTTAAGTTTCTTGCTGTCAACGAGTAAAGTGGAGAATTCAATTTGATTTTGTAGTAATATGTGATTTAGTTAATCAAATTTAAGTATTTTATTATAATTTTAATTCTTAAAATTGCGTTGAGGATTTCTAAAGGAAATTTTTTTATTTGCAAATTTCAATATGCATATGTTATAATAAGATAACTAACAGTTGCTTTTATTTTTTATTATTATTTTTTATTACAACACACGCGAGGAGGGGATATCGAACCCAGAGACCGGTTAATTTGACAGGAGGTGAGACCACTGGACTACAAGCTTGGTCTCAATTATCAGTTGCTTTTAGAAATAAAAAGTTTCGTGTATTGTTCAGAGCACAGTTCAATAAGTGGTTGCTTTTGCTACAATACGTTTAATTTTTTTAATGAAAAAAATAGATGTTTATATTATTAGCATGATATCAAAATATTGAGTAGGTTTTTTGTGAGACGGTCTCACGAATCTTTATCTGTGAAACGGATCAACACTACCGATATTCATAATAAAAAATAATACTCTTAGCATAAAAAATTGAGTTGGTCTAATATGAGACCGTCTCACGGATCTTAATCTGTGAGACGGGTCAATCCTACCCATATTCACAACAAAAAGTAATACTCTTAGCATAGAAAGTAATACTTTTTCATGGATGACCCAAATAAGAGATCCGTCTCACAAATACGACCCGTGAGACCGTCTCATACAAGTTTTTGCCTAAAAAGTAATACTTTTTCATGGATGACCCAAATAAGATATCTGTATCACAAAATACAACCTGTGAGACAGTCTCACACAAGTTTTTGTCCCAAAAATTTGTTTAGGTATCAAAAAAGAAAAAAAAATATTAACCCACGGTTAGATTTCAGATATTGATGATAAATACTTTATTAGCGGAAAATAAATAACGAGAGAAGAAATAATTGTTAATTTGACTAATGCGAAATGAGAAAATCTAAATAACACTGATGCTAAATAGTTTGATTAAGATAATGATGATAATAAAAATAAATTATTCAAGCTCTTATTGTAAACAAATTGAATAAAAAAATTATTAATATATATTATCTACTATGATTAACATGTGAATAAAAATCAAGAGAGTTTGTTAGTGTATGATCAAGAGAATTGTGATAAAATATTAAGCACTAAGTACAAATAAAAACCATGTTGTTATGTTTAGAAGAACTCCTATTAATAAAAAGACAATGTCATATGATTCGAAAGGCATGTGTTTTTAAGTTCTGACTCCAGCCTTTCAGGTATAATCATGAATTTTCATTATTTATTTATTTTAATACGCGAAAGTCATGTATTTCAAGTCCAGAACACCCTCAAGATCAGGAGATAGCTTACAAAGATAGCCATTTCTTAAGAGTTGATTGGAATTGTTTGAGCAATTAGCATAATCGTTGACCTCTTATCAATTAATTTTGACCTAGATCTTTTTAGTGATTCTAGGGATGATATATCATATCATATCGTACCGTACCGAAAATTATATACCGTATACCGTATCGAAAATTACGATATAAGAAAATTCATATCGATACCGTAATTTTCGGTACCGAAAATTTCGGTACATATAACTAGTATACCGATTATATCGAGATTGTATGATATAACGAAAATTTCGGTACAATACCGTTTTATACCGAAAAAACAGTATATTTTTAAAATTTCATAAATTTATTATTTTAAAATATTATATATTTTTTCGATATTTCGATATTCCGGTATATACCGAAATTTTCAAATTACAGATCGTTATCGTACCGAAAAATTCGGTATTGTTGCCGTACCTTCGGTATACCGTAAATTCGATATTTTTCGATACGATAATTTCGATATATCGAAAATTCGATATTTTTTTCACATCTAAATAAGATGTCTGACAGAAGTAGAAAATTTTCATAAATTTATAGTTGCCAAAATTTCAATCATTTCCCTTTATATATTTACAAAGCATATGAAGTGATAAACAAAACATCACACGAAATATGCAAAATGAAAAGGACAAAATTAATTTCGTTTCAGAATTTCCAATATACGTGTACGGAAAAGGTCATCAACTGGGGGTTTGTTTCTATCTGCACGTGCTGTTCTTTTATAGATAGTGGACGTGTTTTTTTTACTCTCTAGATATTATATACCAATATTTTTATACTAGAACGATCTTAAAAATAATAATTCAGTTAATTACACAGGTCTTAAACCAAATCGATTTATCTTAAAAATTAATTCAATCGATCGAACCGAAAAAATTTATATCCTATAAAATAATAATATAATACAATAAATAATATATTTTTAATTCTAAATGTTTTAAATATAAATTGAAATAATAATAAAAACTATTTATCAAAATTTTAAATCTAAACAAGATACATATAATAAATATAATTATATCCATATTTTCAGACAAAATAAGCTTTAATTCTGTTAAATAATGTGTCTTTTATTCAAGTTGGGCTCTTCACTTGAATGCTTATACAGATCACCGATATCAAGTGATCAGATATAAGGGTATTATACGTTAAGAGACATTACTACAAGTTCAAACAAAAAACAAATTAACGTACATTGAACTGTCCGAAAAGCCATGTCAAGATGTCAAATATGTCATTCCTCATCCAAGAAAAGGATTCCAAATGGGGGAAATTAGAGTATGATCAATGAAACCTGTCCCATAACTGCAGACGAGGCTGTAAGATACATGAATAGCGTACTCAGATAGCCGAACTCAGAGCAAGCTCGATTTCCTCCAAAGATCGGCCCTTCGTTTCCACAACATTACCGGCTATGTAAATGACTGCTAGAAGACAAACAGATGCAAATCCCAGGTACACTGTGCTGATTCCGAACTTATTTACAACGCTCAAGAAGTACAGGCCGATCACAAAATTGGATATCTGTGCGAGAGAGAAACAAAGGAAGCATCATATTAACCGAGTTGATAACACATAAACAGATTCGATTAATTTGCTTTAAATCTTAAGAAATATATTTGAAGTCTCAATATGCTTTTTTCTTGAGGAAGCAATTATAAGATAATGCTCGGTATTAGGCTACAGAAATAATGCCTAAAACACTTGTAAAATCTGAAATTCTTCAATATCCGTCTCAAGTGGTGCACAAATTTATTCAGGAAAATAAGTGATCTTTAATGTAACAAGAGAAAAACCTAGAGGTGCAGAAAGTTGGTGGTGGACAAATTGCATAGATTTTCTTACCCAATGCATGCCCAAAGACAATGCCACTGCTTTGGCTCTGATCCTAGAGGCAAAGATCTCTGGAAGTAGCAGAGCAGGTACCGGACCAGCACCAAGAGAAAAGGACAGTACATAACTGCAGAAAGGAACCAACAATACGATACTATTAAAGATAATACAATCCTACAAAGATGGAAACTGAACCTGAACTATGGGCATATAACAACTTACAGAACAGTGCCAAGGACAGCAAGTGTTCCAGAATAAGATGTCAGAGCATTCCAAGTGAAGGTCAGGAAGAGTAACAGCATAGAAGCGGCCTTCGAAAACACACAAATTGGTTATCAGTAGTGATTATAATAACCATAAATGAAAAACTCAATCCATGGGCCAGACAGAGGTTTGAAGTCCCTTGAAGAGGTAAAATGTTTTTCCAAAACTTTAAGCATTCATCTGAAGATGAAGAGCAATGTAGACCGATGACATACAATGAAATGTCCCATTGATGCTTCATAACATTACAAATTGCTGATTTTATAAGATCAAATTCCGTCAAAACGAATCCTACCTTGGAAATGAAAAATACAGTTAAAGAGTTGATAATTCAACAGACATAAATAATTTTCAGTGGCAAAACAAGCCAGTACTTCAAGATAAGGTATTGTTCTAAATGATGTTTTGGTGGAGTATATTCCTCTTGATTAAAGTATGTCTTCCCCTATCGCAAGGAGCATCATCCTTTTTGTCTTTGAGACCCCAGACATGAAATTTAGTTAAAACGTTTACAAATAATACCTCTTACTATCAAGTATCCAAAATGTAATCTTACCATTCCAGAAAAGCTTATAAGCAGAAGACTTTTTCTTCCTTGTTTGTCCATCAATGAAGATGCAATAGTTGTGCCTAACAAACGATTGGAATTGTGTGAGGGAAGCTAGGCAAATATAATCACAAAACTCCCAAAACCTCCAAAATAAAACTAACCAAACACATTTGCCGCTCCAACCAGAGCACTAGCAGCAACATCAGAAGCAACTCCAGCGCTGCGGAACACGGCCGTCGAATAATAAACAACTGCATTTATCCCAGCAAGCTGCTGCAGCAAGAAGAGAGCTGCACCGACACTGACAACTGCGGAGGAACGTGAAAAAGTATTACTTTCAAGGAGATACTATATCTTCCAACCAAAGCTCACAAGAAATTGGACAAAAAGAAACCAAACTATGGTCACCCATTAACCGTTCAATTAATATTTATGAGCGCATCGAACAACATAGAATACAACCAAAATTTGTAAGCCCTCATTTATGATGCATATATTTTCTATAATGAGTACAAAAACCACCTACAACAAGAAAGGGGCATAAACTAAGGTATCGTTGAAAGAAGGAATATTAGACAGCAAAAGGTAAGGATCCACACTAAATTAGTTGGATTATATGTCTCAGTTCCCTCAAATTGTTGCCATCAGCCAACTCAGACATACCATACATATATCCAAAGAGAGTAAGTCATAGCCTATAAGAGAAAGAAGAATACGAGAAGATCGATGAGTCAACGAAACCAGAGTTGAAACGCGGTTAGTTCACCAGCAAATAGTCTTGACACTTCCAGCCATTGTTCTTCGTTTTATGGTGCTAAAGAAGTTAATGCACTTATGAAGAACTATGGTCCAAACATATCTAAACTTCCTACGGTTGAGTTCAAGTGGCCATTTATGATTAACAAATTTTGGATGTGTGGATTCTTTGTGAGGCGTTGACTTTTCATTTTTACATGACAAACAATCAACAAAGTCAAATATAAAGAGGGGGATAGTTTTTCTCTACACTTTCTTCTTCCCCGCAAATGCAAGTTCATCAACATATGCATCTTTAAATTCTGGTGGGTCAGGAAACCACTTGTTAACAAAAGATATACCGTTTCGGTAACGACGACTCAAAAGATCAAACCATCCAGCTTCTGGTTCAGAGGAACCTTGACTGGCAGCATCCAAGTCACTCATAACCTCAGCAACTCTTTCTTTTCCATATAGCTTCCTAATAGACGTTTCGGCTTGAGAAATTTTTCCTTGCTGTACAAAAAGAAAAAGTCCTCATCAAGCATCAGTTAACAAGAAGAACCATTCAGATACACACAAAAAAATAAAAAAAATAAAGAAATGTGTTGATCTGAAGTTTTTCTATAATGAAGTTTCGAACCTGGTACAACCATCGTGGACTTTCAGGAGAAAATGCCATTCCAAGGGCCAATAATACAGATGGAACAAGCGCCACACCAAACATTGTCCTCCACCTGATACATTGATCAGATGCTTGGTAAGATAACAATCAGGCAATGTAAGTGCAGGCTAAAATATGAAATGAAAATTCATGAAAAACAAATGATAGAAGGCCAAAATCGTCATGATATTTTATAGAATCTTTAGCCTTGTATTCAATATAGACAAAATTATTCACATCCTCTATGCCGACACTCCATTATATTATAATATAACATTGAAAAGAAATCAAATCCTTCTTCAGCTACCTTACATTATACAATCCAATAATAAACAATTTTCACTCACTCAAAACCAAATAAAACCAGCTGAACTAGAAGGCCCACGAGCGATATCATATGAAAACATAAGATAGTTATACACGAAACTAATGTAGGTTTCGAACTTGATTCACAAAAAACTTTCCAAATCATTATTAACTCTTAAGGCAATTTCAGGAAAAAAGATATAAAACTATTTCCCATGGAGACAACCATAGGCATTTCAAGAATTCTTGATGTATCTAGTGAAACTGTGGAAAGTAATATGTGTGATCATCCAGCTTCGATACACAAGGATTTAAATGAGAAAATACCACAAAGGATTCCCTGCCAAAGGTAATCCAGCTACCAAAGCCGCGAGAATGCCAACACATATAAACAATTGGTTTACAGACCCAAGTGTACCACGAACTTCGGTAGGTGAAATCTAGTGGCAGAAACCAAGGTAAGATGAAGAACAAAATGCATTTGAGTAAGACAGAAAGTATAAAAAGGTGAGAATCAAATGTACCTCAGATATATAAAGTGGGACGATAGCAGATGATATGCCAATCCCAATTCCAGCTAGCAAACGGCCAATTATCATAGCCTCTATACTTTGAGCCGTGGCACTGTAAATAAGGAGGCAGTTTAGGCACAATTATTTTAATAACTTTATCAAATCCAAAACATCCTCCATCCC
Source organism: Primulina huaijiensis (assembly GCF_012295235.1). NCBI lineage: Eukaryota > Viridiplantae > Streptophyta > Magnoliopsida > Lamiales > Gesneriaceae > Primulina > Primulina huaijiensis. Next base: position 1,247,602 of record NC_133306.1, read on the forward strand.
AACTACAGACCAAAGAAATGCTCCAATAGTAAGTGGGATTGCATCCAACTGGAAGGTCTTTGTTCGACCAAATTTATCAGCCAACGAACCCCCAGTAAATGAACCAACAGTGGCACCGGCTAGAAGAGTGCTAACAACCCAGCCTACATAAAAAACATTGGTATAACAATACGCATGCCGAAAGTACTAAAATAGTAACCACTGGACAAAATTATTATGGCTTCCAAAGATAAATACAAATCATTCATTTCCAGAAAAACTTTGCCAAAATATTGAATAAAAAGGAAAGGAGTCTCCTCAACGGTCAGGTCAAACTATGCGAGATTATATCCACCTAAAGATCATTTGGAAGAAGACCTGGACAATGAAAATTCTTTCATTTCTTTAACAAAGAAATGTGCTTGCTTCTTGCTGCGTGAACAGAAAAATTGCAAGCTGGCAGACTTCCAAGGTCAGTTTGGGAAACAAAAAAGACAATAGTTTTTACTAATAGTTCTGTTTGCTATCCAAAATTCTTCCAAAAAATACTTGATGATTGGCCACGAGATACTGGATAAACGACTGGCTAAAGGCCACTGTTTTCTCTCTATTACCCCCATAGTAAGTGATTTTCTGAAATTCAAATATATGGGCAAGATTCTGTTTGATTCCATCTCGAGTTAATTGTCCATTTTCTAAACAATGCAAATATACCTAAAAATTAAAAGTTAGATCAAACACAGCTTGCCTTTTAACACCGCATTCTCAGCAATCCCAAGGTCCTTAGCGAGGTACTCTAAAGCTCCATTAACAACCCTGAACAAGAGTGGAGTATGTCGGTAGTACATAAAAACATAAGTTTCAGAAATATAATAGAAAAGCAAGTTAATCAACATCCAACCAACGACCAAGAGAATAAGAATACAACTGAAGTGGATTTCTACTGATTTAAAATTCTAACTCAAAGTCAGGTACTCCTAAACATCAGATTTGCAAAAAGGAAAAGGCGAAAAAAATAAAATATCATACCCTAGATGGTATCCAAAAAGAATGGCTCCCAAACAAGCAACGCCGACATATGGAAGCACCGATCCAGATGATTTCACATGGATTTTGGCAGATGCAGCATCCTCAACATCTCCTTCTGTCGCTCAACAGGATATAAAATAATTGATCATACATTTAATACATATAAATAAATGTCCACAAAAATAAGCTTCAACTTTTACTCAACATTGTAAAAAAAAATATGTGAAATATTTGAAATTACATAATGAGCACATACACTGATTAAAAATAGATTGATAGTATCAAAACTCAGCACATATTTGGTAGTATCAAAACTCAGCACATATTTGGTAATGTATTATCAAAATGGAGCTTAACAATAGCGATTACTTGATAATTGACGACTAACAAAGGTCAAGTGCTTTGAAATTACATCCCCATAAAATTCAAGAATAAAATGTCAACAGTTGGGAATTAATAATGACGTCACTAGGCATAGTGAAACCAACTAAGACGTGCAAAATACATTCCATCACCGCACCATAAATTTCAGCGCACCAAGTGAATCGTACGGTGTCTTGAAGAGCGAACATGTACTAAAGAAAATATTCCAATTCTTCCAGAAAAGGGTGCCAAATTCCCTCGCTGACTATATTTTTTGGAATGAATGAAAACAACAGGCTATTAAAAGTAAAAAGAAATTCTAAAGTGTAATACGAAAATACAAACCAGAAGCTTGAGCCCTGACTGATCTGAACTTGGTCGATGATCCGAAGACGGATTCAACACTTCCTTTCGCTCCCATTGACGCCAAACCGATCCTAAATCCAAAGCAACCAGTCCGCTTACTCATCGGAAGTCGAGTTTCAATTACAGGGAACGCCGAGTCCTTTTTCCCATAATCACTCACTCCCAAAAAAAGCCTGCGGTTTTGGAGGCCAAAGCCTGATTTAATGGAAGCTTGCATTTTCCACGAACTGACCTGTCAACGCTTTGATTAGGAGTTACGACAACTAAGAAAGTCAACAAAAATAGTAAATAAGTACATCGAAAACGCTACTCTAATTCAATCCGAGTCAGAACGTAATTAAATAGCGAAATCAAAGTAAAACCACACTGAACTCGAAAATAAACAAAAAACGGTGAATGCAGATTCCACAGAACACACACAAAATCGTATCAGAATCCAACAAATTAGCACCATACTCTTACCAGTGTTGAATCGATGGCGGTTGTGTTGGAACGATCAAAGAAGCGTGCCCTGGTGGATGAGCTTCGGGGGCTCCGTGCCTGCGGAGAAACGACAAGTGAGAAGAAGGAAACAACTGTGACTGTTTGCTTAATCGTTAATAGTAACGAAATTGGTGGAGATTTCAAACTTTCATTTTCCTATTTATTTTCGAAATTCAAATAAAACTTATCCTTATCCCACATTCAAAAATAGACGGTCGAACACTCTTAATTAGTAATAATTAAATTTTATTTTTTTTTGACAGCACACGTCAACATATTATGGAGTAATCAGCTCAAGGTCAAATTTTTTTTTAAACTGCAGCCCTGGAAACAGTTGATATTCCAACAAACTCCATAGAAACAAAGGGGATCAAACGCTTCAAAATCGAAAGGTGCTGACCCCACAGAAACAGGTGAAATTCAATTCCCAGAAAAATCCAAGCTTCACAACACCACCAAAAAGGCCGAAATGGTCCTATATCCTGACGACTTGACCCGGTCGGTGCCAGATTACTCCTCCATTTTAAGGAAGGAGAACCGTAGACCCGCCGTGGCACTGCCACCTTTAGTGGAGCGGTCGGTGACACCGCCAACAGGGCTACTGAAGAGTGTTGGGAGGATTTACAGTAAAGTGGGCGGAGGAAGTACGCCGCCCACGAATTCTGGGGAGAAGATGGGCGGTGGATTAATGGGTATGAAGAGCTGTGCGAGCTTGATGAATTCAAGGGATCAGCTGCTGCATCAATCAATGCAAACACTAATGGAGGAAACAGGGGAGAAGGGAGGATTAGCAAAGAAACTGGAAGAAGTGTTTCAGGCTACAGAATGCTTTATGATTTGAGGGGAATTGTTGATTGTACTTTTGTGAATTATTTCCTACAGTTTAGTTCATCTTTCATGGATTACATTTTCAGAAAGGCGAGACTTTTATTTTTGGCTCTCTGATTGTAATGTACTGAAACTTTCAATATGTTGTGCTTGTGGTTACGTCGAGAAATAAAAGATTGTATTTTGAGTTAAAAATTTCCTCTACCTTTTTTTTAAAAATAAATAAATAAAATTATATATGAAGTTTGATTTTTTTTTTTTTCAGATTACTTCTCTTTTAAATTGGCGACCTCAAAAGGAGAAAAAGAATCCAGCAACTTGCAGAACAGATGCCTATTAATGTATCAAGAAAAAGCAATACTAGCAGAAAGAAACATCCACGGGACATTGAAAATTGAGCAAAAGTGAGGTGCTTTGATTTATGATAATGTGAAAACTCGAGCTTTATTGCCAATAACAAAAAGGAATTTTGAGGAAAAAACAAAGAAATCAAAATTGCTGACATAATGAAAGGCTTAAAGCAGCTTGTGTTCACAATTTAATACTCGCAACACAATTTAATATTCGCTTAAGTTACCGGAAGTAGATAATAGCGTGGCATCTAAATCTGATCAACCAAATCCAACAAAGATTAAAGCAAAAGAAAACCAACTTTTCTGACTATTCCCTAACACCTTTCCAGACTATCAATAATTATAGGCCCAACCCACTTCACACACACACACACACACACATATATATATAAACAATTTTATAATAATTATTATATAATTGCAAAACCCAAAATATATATACATACAAAGAAAGTAAATTTTTTATCCAAAAACAAAAAAAAGAAAATCACAAATTTTTTATTTNGTCAGAGCATTCCAAGTGAAGGTCAGGAAGAGTAACAGCATAGAAGCGGCCTTCGAAAACACACAAATTGGTTATCAGTAGTGATTATAATAACCATAAATGAAAAACTCAATCCATGGGCCAGACAGAGGTTTGAAGTCCCTTGAAGAGGTAAAATGTTTTTCCAAAACTTTAAGCATTCATCTGAAGATGAAGAGCAATGTAGACCGATGACATACAATGAAATGTCCCATTGATGCTTCATAACATTACAAATTGCTGATTTTATAAGATCAAATTCCGTCAAAACGAATCCTACCTTGGAAATGAAAAATACAGTTAAAGAGTTGATAATTCAACAGACATAAATAATTTTCAGTGGCAAAACAAGCCAGTACTTCAAGATAAGGTATTGTTCTAAATGATGTTTTGGTGGAGTATATTCCTCTTGATTAAAGTATGTCTTCCCCTATCGCAAGGAGCATCATCCTTTTTGTCTTTGAGACCCCAGACATGAAATTTAGTTAAAACGTTTACAAATAATACCTCTTACTATCAAGTATCCAAAATGTAATCTTACCATTCCAGAAAAGCTTATAAGCAGAAGACTTTTTCTTCCTTGTTTGTCCATCAATGAAGATGCAATAGTTGTGCCTAACAAACGATTGGAATTGTGTGAGGGAAGCTAGGCAAATATAATCACAAAACTCCCAAAACCTCCAAAATAAAACTAACCAAACACATTTGCCGCTCCAACCAGAGCACTAGCAGCAACATCAGAAGCAACTCCAGCGCTGCGGAACACGGCCGTCGAATAATAAACAACTGCATTTATCCCAGCAAGCTGCTGCAGCAAGAAGAGAGCTGCACCGACACTGACAACTGCGGAGGAACGTGAAAAAGTATTACTTTCAAGGAGATACTATATCTTCCAACCAAAGCTCACAAGAAATTGGACAAAAAGAAACCAAACTATGGTCACCCATTAACCGTTCAATTAATATTTATGAGCGCATCGAACAACATAGAATACAACCAAAATTTGTAAGCCCTCATTTATGATGCATATATTTTCTATAATGAGTACAAAAACCACCTACAACAAGAAAGGGGCATAAACTAAGGTATCGTTGAAAGAAGGAATATTAGACAGCAAAAGGTAAGGATCCACACTAAATTAGTTGGATTATATGTCTCAGTTCCCTCAAATTGTTGCCATCAGCCAACTCAGACATACCATACATATATCCAAAGAGAGTAAGTCATAGCCTATAAGAGAAAGAAGAATACGAGAAGATCGATGAGTCAACGAAACCAGAGTTGAAACGCGGTTAGTTCACCAGCAAATAGTCTTGACACTTCCAGCCATTGTTCTTCGTTTTATGGTGCTAAAGAAGTTAATGCACTTATGAAGAACTATGGTCCAAACATATCTAAACTTCCTACGGTTGAGTTCAAGTGGCCATTTATGATTAACAAATTTTGGATGTGTGGATTCTTTGTGAGGCGTTGACTTTTCATTTTTACATGACAAACAATCAACAAAGTCAAATATAAAGAGGGGGATAGTTTTTCTCTACACTTTCTTCTTCCCCGCAAATGCAAGTTCATCAACATATGCATCTTTAAATTCTGGTGGGTCAGGAAACCACTTGTTAACAAAAGATATACCGTTTCGGTAACGACGACTCAAAAGATCAAACCATCCAGCTTCTGGTTCAGAGGAACCTTGACTGGCAGCATCCAAGTCACTCATAACCTCAGCAACTCTTTCTTTTCCATATAGCTTCCTAATAGACGTTTCGGCTTGAGAAATTTTTCCTTGCTGTACAAAAAGAAAAAGTCCTCATCAAGCATCAGTTAACAAGAAGAACCATTCAGATACACACAAAAAAATAAAAAAAATAAAGAAATGTGTTGATCTGAAGTTTTTCTATAATGAAGTTTCGAACCTGGTACAACCATCGTGGACTTTCAGGAGAAAATGCCATTCCAAGGGCCAATAATACAGATGGAACAAGCGCCACACCAAACATTGTCCTCCACCTGATACATTGATCAGATGCTTGGTAAGATAACAATCAGGCAATGTAAGTGCAGGCTAAAATATGAAATGAAAATTCATGAAAAACAAATGATAGAAGGCCAAAATCGTCATGATATTTTATAGAATCTTTAGCCTTGTATTCAATATAGACAAAATTATTCACATCCTCTATGCCGACACTCCATTATATTATAATATAACATTGAAAAGAAATCAAATCCTTCTTCAGCTACCTTACATTATACAATCCAATAATAAACAATTTTCACTCACTCAAAACCAAATAAAACCAGCTGAACTAGAAGGCCCACGAGCGATATCATATGAAAACATAAGATAGTTATACACGAAACTAATGTAGGTTTCGAACTTGATTCACAAAAAACTTTCCAAATCATTATTAACTCTTAAGGCAATTTCAGGAAAAAAGATATAAAACTATTTCCCATGGAGACAACCATAGGCATTTCAAGAATTCTTGATGTATCTAGTGAAACTGTGGAAAGTAATATGTGTGATCATCCAGCTTCGATACACAAGGATTTAAATGAGAAAATACCACAAAGGATTCCCTGCCAAAGGTAATCCAGCTACCAAAGCCGCGAGAATGCCAACACATATAAACAATTGGTTTACAGACCCAAGTGTACCACGAACTTCGGTAGGTGAAATCTAGTGGCAGAAACCAAGGTAAGATGAAGAACAAAATGCATTTGAGTAAGACAGAAAGTATAAAAAGGTGAGAATCAAATGTACCTCAGATATATAAAGTGGGACGATAGCAGATGATATGCCAATCCCAATTCCAGCTAGCAAACGGCCAATTATCATAGCCTCTATACTTTGAGCCGTGGCACTGTAAATAAGGAGGCAGTTTAGGCACAATTATTTTAATAACTTTATCAAATCCAAAACATCCTCCATCCCAACTACAGACCAAAGAAATGCTCCAATAGTAAGTGGGATTGCATCCAACTGGAAGGTCTTTGTTCGACCAAATTTATCAGCCAACGAACCCCCAGTAAATGAACCAACAGTGGCACCGGCTAGAAGAGTGCTAACAACCCAGCCTACATAAAAAACATTGGTATAACAATACGCATGCCGAAAGTACTAAAATAGTAACCACTGGACAAAATTATTATGGCTTCCAAAGATAAATACAAATCATTCATTTCCAGAAAAACTTTGCCAAAATATTGAATAAAAAGGAAAGGAGTCTCCTCAACGGTCAGGTCAAACTATGCGAGATTATATCCACCTAAAGATCATTTGGAAGAAGACCTGGACAATGAAAATTCTTTCATTTCTTTAACAAAGAAATGTGCTTGCTTCTTGCTGCGTGAACAGAAAAATTGCAAGCTGGCAGACTTCCAAGGTCAGTTTGGGAAACAAAAAAGACAATAGTTTTTACTAATAGTTCTGTTTGCTATCCAAAATTCTTCCAAAAAATACTTGATGATTGGCCACGAGATACTGGATAAACGACTGGCTAAAGGCCACTGTTTTCTCTCTATTACCCCCATAGTAAGTGATTTTCTGAAATTCAAATATATGGGCAAGATTCTGTTTGATTCCATCTCGAGTTAATTGTCCATTTTCTAAACAATGCAAATATACCTAAAAATTAAAAGTTAGATCAAACACAGCTTGCCTTTTAACACCGCATTCTCAGCAATCCCAAGGTCCTTAGCGAGGTACTCTAAAGCTCCATTAACAACCCTGAACAAGAGTGGAGTATGTCGGTAGTACATAAAAACATAAGTTTCAGAAATATAATAGAAAAGCAAGTTAATCAACATCCAACCAACGACCAAGAGAATAAGAATACAACTGAAGTGGATTTCTACTGATTTAAAATTCTAACTCAAAGTCAGGTACTCCTAAACATCAGATTTGCAAAAAGGAAAAGGCGAAAAAAATAAAATATCATACCCTAGATGGTATCCAAAAAGAATGGCTCCCAAACAAGCAACGCCGACATATGGAAGCACCGATCCAGATGATTTCACATGGATTTTGGCAGATGCAGCATCCTCAACATCTCCTTCTGTCGCTCAACAGGATATAAAATAATTGATCATACATTTAATACATATAAATAAATGTCCACAAAAATAAGCTTCAACTTTTACTCAACATTGTAAAAAAAAATATGTGAAATATTTGAAATTACATAATGAGCACATACACTGATTAAAAATAGATTGATAGTATCAAAACTCAGCACATATTTGGTAGTATCAAAACTCAGCACATATTTGGTAATGTATTATCAAAATGGAGCTTAACAATAGCGATTACTTGATAATTGACGACTAACAAAGGTCAAGTGCTTTGAAATTACATCCCCATAAAATTCAAGAATAAAATGTCAACAGTTGGGAATTAATAATGACGTCACTAGGCATAGTGAAACCAACTAAGACGTGCAAAATACATTCCATCACCGCACCATAAATTTCAGCGCACCAAGTGAATCGTACGGTGTCTTGAAGAGCGAACATGTACTAAAGAAAATATTCCAATTCTTCCAGAAAAGGGTGCCAAATTCCCTCGCTGACTATATTTTTTGGAATGAATGAAAACAACAGGCTATTAAAAGTAAAAAGAAATTCTAAAGTGTAATACGAAAATACAAACCAGAAGCTTGAGCCCTGACTGATCTGAACTTGGTCGATGATCCGAAGACGGATTCAACACTTCCTTTCGCTCCCATTGACGCCAAACCGATCCTAAATCCAAAGCAACCAGTCCGCTTACTCATCGGAAGTCGAGTTTCAATTACAGGGAACGCCGAGTCCTTTTTCCCATAATCACTCACTCCCAAAAAAAGCCTGCGGTTTTGGAGGCCAAAGCCTGATTTAATGGAAGCTTGCATTTTCCACGAACTGACCTGTCAACGCTTTGATTAGGAGTTACGACAACTAAGAAAGTCAACAAAAATAGTAAATAAGTACATCGAAAACGCTACTCTAATTCAATCCGAGTCAGAACGTAATTAAATAGCGAAATCAAAGTAAAACCACACTGAACTCGAAAATAAACAAAAAACGGTGAATGCAGATTCCACAGAACACACACAAAATCGTATCAGAATCCAACAAATTAGCACCATACTCTTACCAGTGTTGAATCGATGGCGGTTGTGTTGGAACGATCAAAGAAGCGTGCCCTGGTGGATGAGCTTCGGGGGCTCCGTGCCTGCGGAGAAACGACAAGTGAGAAGAAGGAAACAACTGTGACTGTTTGCTTAATCGTTAATAGTAACGAAATTGGTGGAGATTTCAAACTTTCATTTTCCTATTTATTTTCGAAATTCAAATAAAACTTATCCTTATCCCACATTCAAAAATAGACGGTCGAACACTCTTAATTAGTAATAATTAAATTTTATTTTTTTTTGACAGCACACGTCAACATATTATGGAGTAATCAGCTCAAGGTCAAATTTTTTTTTAAACTGCAGCCCTGGAAACAGTTGATATTCCAACAAACTCCATAGAAACAAAGGGGATCAAACGCTTCAAAATCGAAAGGTGCTGACCCCACAGAAACAGGTGAAATTCAATTCCCAGAAAAATCCAAGCTTCACAACACCACCAAAAAGGCCGAAATGGTCCTATATCCTGACGACTTGACCCGGTCGGTGCCAGATTACTCCTCCATTTTAAGGAAGGAGAACCGTAGACCCGCCGTGGCACTGCCACCTTTAGTGGAGCGGTCGGTGACACCGCCAACAGGGCTACTGAAGAGTGTTGGGAGGATTTACAGTAAAGTGGGCGGAGGAAGTACGCCGCCCACGAATTCTGGGGAGAAGATGGGCGGTGGATTAATGGGTATGAAGAGCTGTGCGAGCTTGATGAATTCAAGGGATCAGCTGCTGCATCAATCAATGCAAACACTAATGGAGGAAACAGGGGAGAAGGGAGGATTAGCAAAGAAACTGGAAGAAGTGTTTCAGGCTACAGAATGCTTTATGATTTGAGGGGAATTGTTGATTGTACTTTTGTGAATTATTTCCTACAGTTTAGTTCATCTTTCATGGATTACATTTTCAGAAAGGCGAGACTTTTATTTTTGGCTCTCTGATTGTAATGTACTGAAACTTTCAATATGTTGTGCTTGTGGTTACGTCGAGAAATAAAAGATTGTATTTTGAGTTAAAAATTTCCTCTACCTTTTTTTTAAAAATAAATAAATAAAATTATATATGAAGTTTGATTTTTTTTTTTTTCAGATTACTTCTCTTTTAAATTGGCGACCTCAAAAGGAGAAAAAGAATCCAGCAACTTGCAGAACAGATGCCTATTAATGTATCAAGAAAAAGCAATACTAGCAGAAAGAAACATCCACGGGACATTGAAAATTGAGCAAAAGTGAGGTGCTTTGATTTATGATAATGTGAAAACTCGAGCTTTATTGCCAATAACAAAAAGGAATTTTGAGGAAAAAACAAAGAAATCAAAATTGCTGACATAATGAAAGGCTTAAAGCAGCTTGTGTTCACAATTTAATACTCGCAACACAATTTAATATTCGCTTAAGTTACCGGAAGTAGATAATAGCGTGGCATCTAAATCTGATCAACCAAATCCAACAAAGATTAAAGCAAAAGAAAACCAACTTTTCTGACTATTCCCTAACACCTTTCCAGACTATCAATAATTATAGGCCCAACCCACTTCACACACACACACACACACACATATATATATAAACAATTTTATAATAATTATTATATAATTGCAAAACCCAAAATATATATACATACAAAGAAAGTAAATTTTTTATCCAAAAACAAAAAAAAGAAAATCACAAATTTTTTATTTTTACCTAGGAAAGAAAAATACTCATGCCGGAATATTGAATTATAGAGGTCTAATGGTGCTTCTCTTAATGCTTCAAATCTTATTTTGCAAATTTGAAATTGTTGCTGGAGTTAAATTCAGTCGTCAAATAATTGAATGAAAATGGCTTGATTATAAAATTTGTTTTTATGGTTTGGATGGAAAAAGACCTTATCATATATAAGCGGGTTTTTATGTCTTATATGTTGCATAATACATTTATATTTGTAAATATATTAAGATGGGCTAGCAATTTTCTAGTGGACAAAATCATTATTGTCCCTACATAGATACGTCTTTGCTTATCTATATTGCATTAGAGCATTAGAGTGTTACTCTCTATTTATTTTTACATGAGATGTGCGCGTTATCATCTAGTGGGTCTCATATTTTTTGTTTTGAATTCATATGATAGAGTGAACATTTGGTGCGAAAACAAATAGGAAATAAAATTCTAGGAGTAGTATACAATTACCTTTCATGAGGTAGTTGTGTGTTTACGTAACTTGAATAATATCAATTCTGTAGGATCGGACGTTTGTCGTTTTACCAAAAGTTATAACTTTGTGACAATAATGAATATCAAATATTTTAAACTGTACAAGAGTTCAAGTAACACGTTTCGATTTCTATACCCAACATAGACAATTACTGCACGCAAGAATCTTTCTCTCAATAATTGCGCTCTTTGCAATCAATGTGAATTGAACACGACTTTAACTCTGATACCACTTGTAGGATCGAACATTTACCACTTTATCAAAATTTATACCTTGTGGCAGTGGTACAACTCAAATCTTTTAAACCGTACATCAGTTCAAGCATCAATTTCAATAATTCTACATGTTGGGATATAAAAAAAATAAACGAAGTAACATCGCAGCAGAACATCATAATTAATATCAACAATGAATAAGATTGATACCAATATTTATAGTGGTTCACCCCTAATTTTAGTTACGTTCAATCTAAACATCTCAATGAGATTACTTATTTATTAGAGAATTGAGAATACAAAGTATTTCATTCAGAACACTGTGATTTTAACATCAACCTTCTCTCCACTAATTATATTCATTCTAGAGATAAACATTTCTTAAAAATTCTCACATTAAATCATTTATCTAACATCCACAGTTATGATTATATATGAGAGGATTTTGTATTTTTATGTGATTTTGAAATGAAAAATGAATGTGTATTTATATGAGAAATTTAGAGAAAAAAACAAAAAACTACACATCATTGCATATATAATCATATCTAATAATTTTTTACTAATCAACATATGAGTTTATAATTCAAAATTAGTGTTTTTGAATTCAAATTTAGATTACTTTGAATTCAAAGTTTGCTTGATTTCTAAGCAATATCAGTATAAATAATTATTGCACTCAACAAATCCAATTCTAAAACTATTTTAACTTATTTTGGATCTTCATATGGATCCAACAAGTACTTCAAATTTTTTACGAAATCATGTTTAGTTATCTTCAATATTTTTTCGAAAAAGGGCGAACTGCATAATTCGATTGGAGTTTCAATCAAAATCAACTTGGTTTTGCAGTCGGTTGGTGTCATGTGGGAGAGCCCATTGACAACAACAACTTATAAATTTAATTTGACGCCTCATCCCGTCAAAATAGACCAATTCTTAAATATATCTCTGACACAAAAATCAAGCTGAAAGGAAAAGAGGCGAATATTCAAACGAACATGACAAGAAGAAAATAAAAATTAAAGCAACACAGCACAATCTTGAAAGCAAATTTCACTGCTCTTTCCCACCATTTCTTTAAGCATGTGGGAGAGATTGAATCATGGCAAACCAGTCGACCCCATCAACACATTTTCTTCAAATTCCCATTATCAGTACTTACTTATTAAAGTACTCTAATTAACACCAGTTTTGTAAAAATCAAGCAGTTGTTACTAATTAATTAATGTTTCTTCTTGATCTTGTCTTTTCCGCCGGAAAAGATGGAACCCAAACCGAAAAGATTTGCGTGAGGGACGTTCAGAACCGGGTTGATCTTGATCCCGTTGTTGTAAGAATGATTTGTCCTCTTCAATGGCGGCCTCTGGTGGGTATTTGAAGCAGCGGCAAATGGAAGTTGGGATTGTTTTAGAGGACTGTTTGTGGAGTTCTTGAATAAATTCTGCTTCTGGTTATTTGAAAGCGACGCGCGTTTCGAGCTCGCAGTTGAGCCTGTGGAATTGCTGCGGGATAAAAGCGGCAGCGGGCAGAGGGTCCGCGCGTAGCCACTGCCGCAGTTTAAGCTGGTGCTGCGCTTGAAACTCCAGAATGATGATTTCTTCTCGTCTGGTTCTGGATTTGGGCACTGTCTTGCTTCGTGGGTAGCTATGTTTCTGGTGAATTTGTGAGGAGGCGGCGATGGTTGAGGAGGAGGAAATGCTGGTGCCGGCGGGTGAGGTGGTGGATCGCCGGATGTTCTTGGTGGGGCTAGTCTTTTCTTGATCTCGATCGGGAGGATCTTTCCATCGAAGAAAAGCTCGTCGGCGGAGGACGATTCTTGATCGCAGCTTTCGCAAAAAACGCAGAAATCAAAGTCGATGCTGGAAGAGGAACCCGATCGAATGTATTGTTCGATGGGTACGATGTCTGTCTGGGGAAGATCATGCGAGAAGGAGATCCGAGGACTCATGCCCCGGCTGGGGCTGTCGGGCAAAATTTCAATCGCCATTATCGGGCCTGAAGACAGCTCGATTCTTTTCTTGATTGGTTTATATTTCTTCTTATAAACAGAAATTTATAAGCATCAAAGATTCAGGACCAAAGATACACAACTAGTCACAATACTGTTTGCATGGGAGTTTGAATAATTATCGGAATAAGAAAGAAGACGAGACGTTTGAGAGTAAAAATGGGCAACTTCTAGAAAAATGTTGAAAAAATTCAGTGTGTAGAAGAAGATTTGAGCGACGTGGGGAGATGAAATGGGAGTGCTTGAGGGATTGGGAAAGGATTACAAGTAGTAGTTTAAAGGAGTATTTGGGGCCTGCTTTTCTCGAAGCAATGGAAGCTTGAGGCCACACAAAGTTTCACTTTTTAAATTATCGTTTTGAGTCATACTATACATTAAGCATTTGTTTAATGTCTAATTAATTTACTTCATCCAAATTGTTTGCTTTTTCGAATTTTATTTTATCAAATTTCAATTTTGATTTACTTTATTTGTAATTTTATTCACTTTTGGACGTAACGTTAATATAACGTCGATACGACGTGTATATCGACCCTTCAACTTTCATGATAAACAAAAAAAACTAAAATAGACATAAATAAAAGATTTACAAATAAAAATAAAATTTAACAACATAGATGATCTAAATACAAATTTCCGTAATCAGATCCATACCAAGGATCAATGCAAATTATTGATATTGAAATTTATTGCATTATTTTTACACGAATAAGATGAATTTGCTAATCCTGATTACAATTTTATCCCCATTCAATGTAACTCTCTGTGTTCTCGTTATGAATTAAAGCTAACAAGGACACGAATAACACACACACACACACACACACACACACACACACACATATATATATATATATATATTCCCTTTGTCTGGATGGTTGTGTCCATAAAATATTTTATTTGTTTGGTAAAATAATAATAATAAAAAAAAATGGACATCTTTATATTTTATATGTTTGATGGATGTACTGATATTTGATGAAATGAAAGGGAAGGAGACATGGGTTTTTGGACAAATTATATGTTTAGGATTAGGACAGAAATACGTGACATAATAGAGACACATATGCTGTAATACAAACCAACATAATTCTGTCACCATTGGCTTCTTATCTGTCAAGAAGCCCACTTCTGAAATTGATTCTTTACTGGTATTCTAAATGCTTAATTAGTCGGCCAAATAGTAATTAAGACTAAATAAAAATATATTCTAAATTTAATTTGTTCCTCATTATATCAAGAACCTTGTGAAACCGTATTAAATCCTAGAAATAGAAGATTGTGTGGCATGGTTTTATTTGAGTCACCAGTAGCTTAGCCAAACACGGGAAATTAGACCTTAAAAGTGTACCTTACGGTGAATATTTATCAATATATGTGTGATCAATTGACTTTTTTTTACTGAACCACACATGTATTATTGCCGCGTCGAATATAAGTTGTATCGAGGTTTTTCATTTGAGAACTCGAGAAGTTTACATTTTCTGGTAGATAATATGTTTATTTTATATATTATATGTAAAAGTTGAGATCATATTCGTCTATCTTTTTGAAAAATATTAATATTCTCAGGAGTCATCCGATTCCAAATTCTTTTACAAATACATATTTCCGAATGATTTTCACATTATCATTTACACGATTTATTCAAATCTAATTCCACAAAATATAATTCCACGTTCTAAACTTCCAAGCAAATAATTATACCATTTCGAGAACACGCTTTTCAAAAAGAATTTGTGAAATTATTGAATACAATATCCAAACATAACCGAACTCACCTTTTGATTTCTGCCGTCGCTGTCTCACTTGGTGGATTGATATTCTCCTCCTTTTTATCATCGATTTGTTGGTCCATGAAACTTTAATTTACATGTACTAATTTAATGCCTTTCATTAGTCAATTAATATTAATTAATAATAAGTTCAAAAAACAAATGGATTTAATTAGTATAAAAATTAAATATAAATATTTTTGTAAAAAAATATTTAAAATAGTGATTGATCTACCCACGCTTTGTGAATTGATTTCTCAAGATAACTAGTATGAGATAATTGCCAGCCATAAAGAAGAAAAAAAGATGCTTTTTCTTGTGTAAACCAATAAAGTTAGCTTGAAGGTTTGTGTATAAAAGGATATAAAGCTAATAAAAATAAATAATGTTTTTTCAGAGGTTGGTGAAATTTCTTGTCAATAGTATACATACATTTTCCCATCAATAATTACTTTACTAGAAGACATTATACAAGCAACGTGCGTGTGATAAGAACGTGGTTATATTATAGAATCTGTACTTATATTATATAAAAAATTTAAATATGGAAGTAATATTATAATAAATTGCACACTTCGTTTATTGAGACATATTTTAGAATATAGAGTCCTATAAGTGACTTAAATCACAACATAAAATATGTTAAAATTATGAAATTAAGTTCACATTTTTTCAAAAGTTTATAAATATTTTTCTGTCGATAAAAAAAGTTCACTCTTTTATCAGTTTGGAAGCCCACATTGGCAATAGTACGAAATTTCAATATGGGTAGAAGCTTGATATGAAGTAAAAGCCCAAATATGATTAAAGCCCAGAGAATGATTAAAGCCCAAATTAAAAAATACACCAAAAGCCCAACGTTTCGTTTCCTTTTCTTTTCCAAACAGAGACCAATTCTACAATAAACGACAAAGGACTGTTTGGCCAATAGCGATGAGAAGCAATCAATGCCATACCAATCAGCACTCGTCGTGACAGTTAGGACACCAACTCCGCTCCTCATTATAAGGAATTTTTCAAACATAAAAAGTTCCCAAAAATACAAGATAACGAGTTTTCTCTCTGTCAACTTAACTTGGTCTCCTCCCTCTTGGATTCCTCCTCAAAAAATTCTTCACTTTATTCAAGATTCTTGATTTTCTATTTAGTCCTCTCTTCAAAATTTTGCATCTTTTATTGAGATTTACGGAGAGAAGGGATGAATCCGAACTGGGAATTGAAGAATTGCTGTCAGCATGATCAAAAAGTTTTCCTTATTACCATTGGCGTTTTCACCGTTGCTATTCTTGCTGTAAGCTTTTTGGCCGCTTTTATTCTGCTTGTTTTTGTTGTTTGACGACCCTTTTTAGTACTTATTTTTTTTATATTCTTGTTGCTTTTGGAATGTTGACTCAGATTAGAAAGCTTTGTGCAATGTGTACATTCATCTTTTCTTTAAACTCGATTTCTGTGTGGCTTATGTATCAAGACTTGTGGCAAAGTTGATTTCTTATTTTGTGTGCGACTCTTTCTTCTGTTCTTTAATTGGGTTTCTATCTTAGTGGCGTTTGTAAACACTTAGAAACTGATTTAAGTAGAATATAGCGATAATAAATAGCAACATAGCTCTGCAAACTCTTGATCTTCCTATTTCCCTATTATCATAAATATGAATTTCAAATGATGTCAATTGAAGTAACGAAATATTGGACGGGATTGACATAAAGGAGAGAGATTCTTTGATAAAAAAAATATCCTGGTTAAATAATAAACTCGAACATGGTTTCCAACTGCTGAACTTATTAATTAAGTTCCACACTTGCGCTTTTCTAGATTGCACAAAAATGATGAATACATGTACCAAAAGTTCACATCTCAATCTTGACTTCTGTTCAATCTCTTGGGGTTTTTTTTTCTTTGATTGGCTTGTCAATAGTTTCACCGATGTAGGTTGTGTTATAGCAGCTCCTATTTGGAAATGCGAAACTTTTACACTGTCATATTTCAAGTGATCTATATCTTAATACTCATCCCTTTATTTTTTTATTCTTGTCGCGGGAAGGGCTCGTGCAGTGCAGCAGGATTTGACTCATCCCTTTATTTTTTATTCTTGTTTCATTTATTCTATGTATCCTGAAAGTTATTTTTTTTGGATAATGTATCCTGACAGTTATGGAGGACATTTGTCTTGACACCATTTAAGCTCATCACTGTGTTTCTACATGAAGCCAGTCATGCAATTGCTTGTAAACTTACATGTGGTGAGGTAAAAATCTCTTTGCTCTCCTCCCCCCATCCCCATGTGCAGACTTAAAAACCCTTTATTTTTTATTCTTGTTTCATTTATTCTATGTATATATTGTTAGGATTTTTACAAAAATGTTTTAGAGTTCAAATAAAGTAAATTATTTTCAAATTAATTTACTTGACTACTTTTCAAATCTATGATTTTTATGATCCCCATATTAGTGTCGAATTTTTGTATCTAAATTTTGTAACTGAATTCTTAAATTCCTTTCAATTATGATACTAATTTTTTCTATTTAACCGTTGAATAACTTCGATGTTCTTGTGTACATAAATTCTTGCACAAAAAGAAAGTGAAGACTCCAAGTTTCTATATCAGTTTGTGCCTATTTTCTTTTATTAAAAAAGGTATTATCTTGTTTGAAAATATATAAATTAGTTGGCTTATTCCAATCTATCATCATCATTATTATGTTCGTGTCAAGATGCCAAAATATATAATTATCTAAGTATATAATTATTGATTAGTTATCTAATTTGTTCTTACATCTTGATTAGTCATGAATCACAAGGTCCTTCTAAATTCCTAATGCCACAATCCCACGTCCTATTAATGTACTTTATACCCACCAAATCATGTTCATTATCTTACAATTATTGTGAACCTTTGAGTGACTTGAAAATTTTACTATAAATATTATAAAACCTCTATTTAGTGACCAACTCATTTTTTTTAAAAAAAGCACAAGTACACCTTCTCCACAGACAACTACGGGCCAGCAACTCCTACGCCCATCTTGTATACGATCACCCGCCTTTCTCTTCCCATCTTCTTTCTCCCTTGAATTTTAATATTTATCCGTTTCTTAGTTAGCAACCAAAATGGTAGTAGATCCTTCTAGTCATTTTGATTATAAAAATTCTACCATTAATATTTTCTAAAACTAGTAGTTGATGACAACGAAAATTGAAACCATAGAAAGATCGACGGCCGCCGTAAATACTTGTCGTTCTAGCTGAGATACCTGATATTTTGCACCTGTGGATATCTAAGAATTCTTGAGATAGATAATTTTTAAGGTTTGCCGTAAAGTTGATTATAGAGGATGGTTCATGTTAGTTTTCCACAACATGAATTTGAGGTCATTGGAAGAAGCAAGTGGAATTATTAGTATTATTATTTTCATATATTTTATATCTCACTTTTGAAAATATTTTGATTTTTTTTTGAAATTTCGCAAACATTCGTATTATTTTACGTTATGTCAAATTTATAAAAATCTAAGTTCTGATTCATGTTTTGACACTGAATGAGATTATGAACTAAATGGGAGGGATTCATATTCTGACTATTCCTGATTTCTGATTCTTGGCCTCAATTCTAAGAGGATAAATCTTGAAGACTATTATTAGTTAAGCCATGAGAAACATAATCTACCTAGTGCACTTGATATTTGTTATAAACTATGATCTATGCTTATTGTTTAGATTACTGTTTGTACCTTAAATATTTTGTTAATAGTATTAAAAATATTTTTAAACTTATTTTAAAATTGGAAGATATTATCTTTCCCCTACTTGCGAAGCGATCCCTATGTCACTCACCCTCATCTAAAAAAAAACACGGAGATGAAACTGTGGAGGAACAATTGATAGAATATTCATGGTGCCAGTTTCAAAAAAATTAGTTATTATTTGCTTAACTTATTCTGATTCGACATAGTCTGATATTGAATTCGTTGTATAGCTTGAAATCAACAATAACGTAGAACGGTTTTCGAGAATTTTTGTACCTCAGAGGCTTAAACATTTCGAAAGTTTTATCATGACTTTTGAAGATGTTGTCGATGCTAGGGAGATGACAAAATGGTATCACACTTGACACTGTAAAGATAATGTCGTCGTAAAGATACTGTTTTTTACATTCATTTTAAGAGAGATATTCCAAAATCCTACATATTTTAAGTTAGCAATTAGCATTCTTAAGAACCCAAATTTAATGTTCACACAATTAAATATTGACAGAAAAATGAAATTCTATATTGGAATTCCAAAAAACTTATTATATAATTCTTATATCGGATTTTCACATATTAGTTTTTCATAAATAATTTATTATCCCTTAGTCAAATCTTTTATCTTTAGTCAAAAGACTAAGTAACTTCAAAGTTGTGAAAAGCGGTCGTCTCAGTGGCTTAAGCGCAAAGCGATTAGAGGCGCAAGGTCTGCACTTTGGGGAACTCCGAACTCAAGAGGTCTACGAAGCTCATGCTTTTGTGCGCTTCGCTTGAGGGCAAAAGGCGACCGCCTGTGCGCTTCATAGAAGCTGCACGACCTCTTTTTTTTAGTTTCTGCAGACTTAAATCCGCACTTTCAAAGTGCAATTTTAAGTCTTCCTAAGACCTTAACAATTTTTTTTGAAAAAATTAAGCTCAATCTGTCTAAACCATCATTGTCTTGCTTCTCAAATCTCACCACTCTCATTGCCTCGCCTCTGCCATTGCTTAGCCACTGTCTCTTTACCGCCATTGGTCCGTCGTTGCTCCGCCGTCCCTTCTTTGTTCCCGTTCTCTTTTGCTGCCCAAAATTGGTAAACCCTTATTTTAGGAATTTATGTAAAAAAATTTAAACTGTGTTTTTTTAATAATAGGTGATTGTTATTTATTTTTCATTTATTTAACCATGCCAAACACAACAATTCCATCAAATCTAAAGGATGTTGCTTGGAATAATGCGATACTTTGGATCCCAAAATCTAAATATTTTATGTTGTTTTGTGGTAAAATAACAAATGATGGGATATATCGGTATAAGCTACATTTAATTGGAAGTAATAGAAATGTGAAAGCTTGTTTGAAAGGTCCTAATCATGATAAATAAGAACTTAAAGAGTTAATGTAAAAAAAAATAATTTGAAGAATCAAATAGATGATATTCCTCATTTAGATGATATTGTTGATTTGAAAGAAAATGAAGGTGAATATTCAAACTAAACTTAAAAGCAACGACCAAGATCTGGTTCAAGTTTCCCTCATTCGATGCATAGTAAAAAATGTAAACAAATAGGCCTATTGACCTTTATTTTCTGAAAGGTATAGAAGAAATCGTCAGACAAAGACGTGAGAAAAATAAAGGCCCGTATGATGAAAATAAGAAAAAATTAAGAGAAGATGCGGTTCAGAAATTTTCTACGTGGATGTATGATGCGGGAATTCCTTTCAATGCCATTAAATATGATTCTTTGCGGTCTTGTATTCATGCTATTGAAACTTTTTGAGTGGGAATGAAACCTTCATCATAACATGAAGTAAGAGTTAAGTATTTGAAGAAAGAGTTGACAAATACAAACCTGATTTTCAAATCCCACGAAAAAGATCATGCTAGTTATGGTTGCGTAAACATGGGAGATGGGTGGAAAGATAAAAAAAAGTAGAACTCTTATAAATTTTATAGTAAATGTTCCTTAAGGAAGATATTTGTTGAATCGGTGGATACTTCAAGTTATTCTCATACGACTTATAAGATGTATGAGTTACTTTCTAAATCTGTGAATCATATTGGAGAACATAATGTGTTTCAAATTTTAACAGATAATGCAAGCTGCAATGTTAGAGCATGCAATATTTTAAATTGTAAATTGAATTAAAAATAAGATATTTTTTTTTATTTTTGAAGTCGTCTTTTGGAAAACAATTTTTCACACTTTTACTGGACTCCATGTGCAGCTCATCGCGCTTTTGATAACTATGGTCAACTTATCTCTGGTAGGTATATTCTCAATAATATTGGTCAATACTAGTTGTTTTCATAATACAATTTCATAAAAATTCGACAAGTAGTACAATAAACGTGTTGAACTGGGTTTTTCGAGAAATTTTCTGAAAACGGAAAGTTTGGAGATTTTGATGTAGATGGAAAGCCTACGTTGAAAGGTTTACAGAACAGTTTACGGAATCGAATTCCGAGTTTCCTATGCGAAAAATTTCCAATAACGAAACTTTTTTGGATGGCAGGAGCTGAGGTGCCTGGAACTCGAATTTCTGGCGCTGAGGCGCCTTCTGACGGCGCTTAAGCACCTTGCTGCACAACCCATTTCATAAAAATTCGAAAAGTAGTACAATAAACGTGTTAAATTGGGTTTTTCAAGAAATTTTCTGAAAACGGAAAGTTTGGATATTTTCATATAGATGAAAGCCTACGTCGAGATGTTTTTAGAATAGTTTACGGAATCGAATTCCGTGTTTCCTATGCGAAGAATTCCAAAAACGAAATTTTTTTTGGATGGCAGGAGCTGAGGTGTCTGGAGCTCGAAATTCTGGCGCTGATGCACCTTCTGGCGGCGCTTAAGCACCTTGCTGCGCAACCCAAATTTCTTGGAGGGCTTTGAGGTGCCGAAAAAAGGCGCTAAAGCGTCTTTCCTATGCAATTTAATACAGAAATAGGCGCTAAGACGCCCGACATCGGCGCTTAGATGCATGATAGTCAGATAGATGGGCGTGGAGTTGCCGAATTCTAGGCGCTTGTCTTGCTTAAATTCTACACGATTTTTTTCCCAAATGGATTATGAATTTTGTGGCTGTGATACCACTTAAATGTCACGTCCTGAGCCCGAGGCATATCGACACCGACATTGTTTAACAATCACACAATCGTAAAACAACAAGCCTCATAGTAAAATATAAACCAAAATAGTCTATTCCGTAAATAACCTTTCTTTACCATGAAAATTTCCAAAAAAAAAAATAGAATTACGGAAACATTTTACAGCTTAATTAAAACTGGAAATAATCATAACTAAAATCAAGTTCTTAAATTCAAAAGCATCTTCTTCACCAATCCAAAAAATATTTTGCACATCTTTGTCTAACTGCTCGTTCTTATCTGGGGAAAGAGAGTAAGTAGTTTGTATTTGGGGAACACTCTGTAAGTAAGTACGATCGAGCACATATAACAAATACATATATATATATATATATATATATATACACTTTCGAAACATGGTTATATCTTACCAGACAACATAGCATATCAAAAACTTGAAGCACCAAGATTCATCTTCTTTCTATTGTTTACTTATATTGGTCCCTATCTGTTAGTTCTCTAAAGGGTGAGGTCATACAATATTCACAATTACACCATATAGGGGTCATATAACGGTTACAATCTCACCGTATAAATGCTATATAGTTCGAAAATCCTTTCTCATAGCTAGTCCAATCATACCACTGCTTGAAACATATTATTTTTAAACAAATCATAGGACTAAAAACATGTTCGATCGATTTAAAACATATACATATATTTAAAACGAAAAGACTGCTTACTGATTATTCTTCAAAGAAACGTAAAAAGTGCAAGGGTTCTTCTCGAAAATTCTCCAGTCCTCTTGCTTGATTTTTTTCCTTTTTCTTGAGAGAATTTTGCAGTGTTTTGCCTATACTCTTCTAGCTTATTTTTGAAAATATTGAGTGAAAGAACTGGTGTAATTTTCGAATGACTTGAGGGGTCTATTTTTAGGTGTTGAGGGGGAGTTTAGATTGACTTGGACTACTTCTCCATCTTCAAATTCGATTTTTTAAGGGATATCCAATCTGGAGATTTGATTTTTGATTGCAAATGGATGATAACTTGATTCACTTATCTTGTAATCTTATATCGAGAATCTGAGTATCGATATCTCAAAGTTCATTTATGTTTTAATATACTTACATCAAGATTGTTTTATCTTGGACAAAACATTATCAAGTTTTCTCATGTATATTGATATTGATATGAAATGAGATTTCTGATATTCTCTTTCGGATCTCCTCTTCCACCCAGGTCGAAGGTATCCAAGTTCATGCAAATGAAGGTGGCGTGACTCAAACACGTGGTGGTGTATATTGGTTGATCTTGCCTGCTGGATGTAAGACATTTTTCTTTGAGATTTTGGTTTTTCCTTTTCTTCTCTCTGTTTTTTCTTGTGAAGTTTCTTTTTTCTCCGTTGTAGATCTTGGCTCATCATTTTGGGGTATGCTTCTTATACTTGCTTCGACAAATCTTCTCACAGCAAGGATTGCTGCTGGTTGTCTTCTTCTTTCTCTTCTTATTGTGCTCTTCATTGCTAAAAATGTAAGAATTCTTTAATTAGAAGTCTCTTATATTTAGTGTTCCTTTTTTTTACAGGAGGCATTTTTGAAACATGGTTTTTCTTTTTTAAAAATGGAGTCTAGTGTATACATTCTTCAGCTTTTATATGTTCACTCTCTTACTTCAAGTTTATTGTGAACAGTGGACACTCCGAGGACTCTGTGTTGGTGAGTTTCTTCACCATCTCATAGCATTTGACACATAATTAAAATAAAACTAACATCTGCATAATGTCCTCGCCAGGATTTATCATATTTATTGCTATTATTTGGGTTCTTCAAGAAACAACTAAAGCTCGTATCCTTCGCTACGTTATACTCTTCATTGGTATAGGCTTATCCTTGTTATACTTCCAGTGTTCAATTCAACTAAATTTAGTTATATTCTCACATTGGTTACTCATTTTTGGCAGGTGTTATGAATAGTTTGTTTTCAGTTTATGGTACTAACTCCACTTTCATTGGAAGTTAATAAGATAAACACACTGAGCTGAAAGCAAAATGATCATATTTTATGATGCAGATATATATGATGACTTGATATCTCGAAGGGTTCACTCAAGTGATGCTGAGAAGTTTGCAGAACTTTGCCCCTGCCCTTGTAATGGAGCTGCGTGGGGGGTGATTTGGTATGTATTTTTGATGTTGAAATATTCGCACATGATGCTACAAAATAAAATCATCTCATACTCGAACGGAATGCTATTGCAGGGGAATGATATCCTTTATATTTCTGTGTGGATCAATATATCTCGGACTCGTCATCTTGTCTTGAGGTATTATAATATTTCTTTCGGTGTTTTCCTTTTATAGCATATTTTCTACCGAGTTAACTTAATGGCCACAAGGACTTGTAGAGTGTATTTTCCCTTTGATTGAGCAAAACCTTCCATAAATGCCATTTTAACATAACTAAATATGAACATCTATTCATAACTTGAAATTTTCATTTTTCCTTGTAGCGAAGCTCACACACGTATGCACATTATATACAAAGTTAGGTTATGATGGACTTTTCATTGATTGTCGAGGCCGTATTCTTCTTCCTGCTTTCATTGACAATACTTTGCATATGTCCTCAGGGTACATTCTCAGAGCCGGAGGATTTTGTTTTCTCTTATTATTTGTGCCATTTGTTTAGGTGATTGTTTCATGTAAAATATGCATCAGATTCATTTTTTGGCCTGCAGGCGTGCCATTATGCACCATTTATGGCCTCATCATTGAATGACATGATACACATTTGTTAAATTTTTTAACAGTAAATGATTAAGATAGCTCTGGACTTGATGTGATGCAACACAAGCTGCGCCATGATGACTGAAATAATTAATCTGTTGTGATGCTTGATGCAAGTTGCGTTCAGAAAAAGATTACACTTGTTTTAGAGTCCGTCAGTCCGCTTTAGAAAATCTGTTGAATCAAATTTCTCGGAAACCATCCTTGCGAAATTTAGAGTCTAAAACATGGGTCAGACTTTGTTTTAAAAATCTAAAATTGGACTGTCCCAAACTTTTCCATGACGTCGTATACGGACACATATATATAGGGATGTAAACGATCCAAACCAAACCAAATAGTATCAGGCTCGAGCTCGGTTTGTATTGAAATTACTGAGCTCGAGCTCGGTTCGTTAAAAGCTCGTTTAGCATGTTAATCAAGCCAGGCTCGAGCTTGATTCGTTAATAGTTTGTTTAGCATGTTTAACAAGCCTGGCTTGAGCTCGTCTCGTTTTCGAGCTCGATAAGTATAGAATTGAGCTCGAGTTTGAGTTTGAATCGAGCTTGTTAAAAATTAAATATATTTATAAACTAATTTTAAATCAGACATAAAAATGTAAATTCATTCATAAATAACCAAAACGACACAAATAAGAGCTACAAAAAACATAAATCAGTATATTATTGAACATTCCGAAATCATACATCTAGAATATTCATTATATACTGATATCACCAAAATCATACATTTAGAATATTCATTATATACATCTAGAATATTCAATAAATATAGTAGATCGAAAACAGCACATCATTATGAAATGAATTCGACATAATTAACTTAAATTATTGATTAATGTCAAATGGCATATCAATTTAGCATGTAAAATTTTTAATTAACCTTCATAGACTAATAGTAAAGTTACTCAACTTGTATATGACTTGGTTGTGTAAATTTTAGGGAAAAAGAATAAGTTGATGTATTTCTGTTAATTTATTTTATTTATTGTATTTTAAAGAACATTTTAATATAATGATATGCAAATAAGATTAAAAATGTAATTATGACTAAATGGTGTGAATTCATCATTTTTTCAAACATGTCTTGTATTCAATTCCTTCCATTGACATTATTACTAATATTTTTATTTGTCAACTCAATAAATGAGCCAAGCTCAAGCTTACGAGCCACCTAAACGACTCGAGCTCAAGCTCGAGCTTACGTGCCACCTAAACGAGCCGAGCTCGAGCTCGCGAACCTATTATCGAACATGTTTGCGAGCTCATGAGCCGAATATCTTTAGACTTGAACTTGGTTTGATTAAATTTTCGAGTTCAAAATCGAGCTTAAGTTTGGTTTGATATGATTAACAAACAAACTCAAACGAGCTTTTTATCGAGCCGAGCTTCGAATAGCTTGCAAACGGTTTGGTTCATTTACATCCCTACATATATATTTATATTTGATGTATTATAATTTATACGTAAAGAAGCATGCGCTGCTTTCTGAAGAACGCTTTTGAAACTAATATATCGAATTCCTCAACGCAAATCTTGAGATCCACCATCCATGTCATCATTATGCTAAAATTTGAAATTCCCAATCTTCATACATATCAATAGTTCCATTTCAAAATTGTTTTATACCATCACCAATTCCAATTGTCATATAATCACAGCAAGTATGCAGAAAAATAATACCGAACAACCGTAATGCAACAAGTATTGAAGTCGATGCTGAACGGACCTCCTCTAATTGCGTAAGACTGAATTGTTACGAATGTGTTACATGAAAAAGGGGTATGGTTCAGATTTCAGATAAAATCGAAATTACTTGCTCTTAAAAGTTCAAACATGTAGAAAATCAAAGATAAATTATTGCTTCTGGAAACGGTAGGTTTGTCAAGCCTCTGTTATTGGAAATTCAAAGACCACATCTTTCCCTGAGAGTTTCCTGTAGACCCCAGAAAATGTTTCGAGCTTATTCTCTGTGTCATTCTTTGCTTTCGGATCCAAGAAAACCTACAATGAGCAGAAACAAAGTAACACCAGTACATGCCAACAGAAAATAATAAAATATATATGTACATATGTATAGAAAAAAAAACTGTAGTCACCTTCATTATCTTAGATCCATCGAGTCTGTATCTGACACGCTTTCCAACAATCTCAGCGGGATAAACTATGTCCTCAAGGATGGCCTCATGAACACTCGTAAGTGTTCGGGTACGAGGCCTTTGAACGGCAGACCCCTTCTTAGGTGGGCGCACTATCCTCCTTGTGGCAATGAGAACAACCTCCTGCAAATGCATTAAAAAAAGGAAGCAAGTGCAAGCACTTGCCAAGTAAACATGACACAAATGTTTTTGGCATGTCAAGATATTAAATTTCAAGCGAAAAAACTTTGTAAGGAACAAACTTTTCTCTACCATCCATCTAATATGTGCTTTGTTTATGTGTCTTATTGAACAAAAACCATATGGAACTCTATGAATACTTATTGGTGTACACAGCATATCATTCATCTGCATCAAGTTACCTTTCCACTGAATTTCTTCTCAAGTTCTCTCACTAGTCTGGGATGAATCTTGCGGAAAGCTTTCCGCAATCGATAAGGGACATGGATCACAACAGCCTTCTTGCCTCCAGAAACATCAATTTGCCTACAGAACATTAATACAAATATATAAGTATACCTCATCTAGGGAATAAGGTAAAAAGGCGGCCTAGAAGCACCTACGAGGCAGAGTTGATGTAGAGGTCTTTCAAGTCACTCTTAATATCTTGGTTTGTATTTTCCAAATCAAACAAAGCCTGGGTACCCAATAGGCAATAACAAAACTCAAACATGATGAAATATATCTTTAATGCCGAATAAGCCATAATGGAACAAGTACAACATAAAAGCATGTTTAAGGTAATGACCTGAGCAACATTCTCCTCAAATTCAGTGGGCTCGGCGCCCCTGTCTTTGTGAATCTTTTGTGCTGCAGTGAACATCTTGACAGAACCTCTGCTCAACAAAATATGCAGTCAATGTTAATTTCAAACACTGTGTATTTTAAAACTGACACTAGTTTCATTTTCTCTACAGGACATGGAACCAACTCAGAGTTTTAAAAGAGAATTTTGGCCCACTTATATCCTTGCACAGAGCTGTCGGACAGAATAACAAAAACTTTTCACTAGATTGTAAGCGCAGTAACACAATAACGGTACAAGATCCAGCATTCCTTCATACAAAATTAACAAGTCAATGGTTTCAAAAATTCGAAAAAACAACCGACGAAGCAATCTCCTAAGTCCATTCAACAACATAACCAAATGTAACGCATCAGCGCATATGAACACGATACATAGACCCAAACAACACGCTGCACAACGTATGACAGAGTAATTAAATACAAATAAGTAAGAACTTCCAAACAACATATTAAATGCTGAACCAGTGAAACTGTATCGTTGTTCAGGTTACACTGCAAGATAAGCGCAAATTAACTAGTTTCCATATATTTCGGTAAATAAATGAATTAAGACGAAATTCAGGGATCAAATGTACCTCTACCGACCGGAATGACGGGCTGAATGTAGAACCCAAGACCCGGCGCCGGAGATTTCACAAGAGAAGACGAAGCTGTGTAAAGAAGCGCTCTAAGGTGGCGGAAACCTAATTGTGGACGTGTTGGGTTTACCTCTTGAAAAAATGAGTCAGGACCTCAGAAACCCAATCAGACCTATTTAAAAATATGAAGCCCACATAAAAAGCCCAATCTTGAGGCCCATTTACTCTCAGCTCTCTCCCCGACCTCGATTCAATTCACTTTTCCACTGAACTCTAGCAGTGAAATCGGTGTTTGTTTGTTTCAATCTTTATATTGATAAAATCTTTGTATGTTAGTTCAAAGTAACAGAAAAAATGATGTCTACAAATAAAATTCTCGAAAATCGGAGCCCTGCGAATGCCGCCACTTTCAGGTCAGTCAATATTCGTTCCACCGATCCTGTATCAAGTATTTGGCGATTAATTGTTTGGATAATTTTGATCGTGTTTTCATTTTCAATGCTGAATTTTCATTCTTTCTTCTTTTTTTGATTATGGGTAGTTCTTTACAACGAAATTAAGTTCAGCAGCTGTTTGAAATTACAGAATGATATGGATTCGAATCACGTGGTTCCCCCCCTTTTTTTTTGTTTCACTTGTTTGGGAAATACTATAGACCTGGAGGTCTGAAAAGGTTAAGCTTTATTCATGCACTAACCAGTGTTTTTTCATCTTCAATGATTAGCACCCTAGCTGTTTTGCTATTGCCTTTACTGGCGCGGTTCAACGGGCATGCTTTAGTCCCGTCCTCATATTTGAGAAAAATATGCTTCAGACTATCTAAACTCTGAAATTTTATCACTAATCTTTGCAAGTTGCAGGAAAGAATTGCTGGATGTTGATTTAGGGTATTTGATATTTTGATTCATTAATTTTGTAAAAGTAGTAGTTGAATTAGATGTTTCATGGGGAGAGTGGGTTGCAAAAAGGATGCTTGCGCATAGTTGAATATGTTAAACTGGAGTTTCTGTTGCCAAGATATTGACTGAGAAACTAATCCGGTGACGAAGTTATCTCGACTTGTGGGAAGATGTAATAAAGAATTGAAGATGACTAACACGATTTGTAAATAGATATTCTGAATCAATTTTTTTACACGTCTCAATCTCTCATTTTATTGATCTGAAGATGTTTGTATGTAGGCAAACTCCCTTGCAGGTCATACATGTTCTTGGTAACTTCATGAGAATATGGTCAATCTACACTCTGTACCTCTATTTATCACAAACAGGTGCTTCGGTCTTGTTGTTTGTCTTCAGCTGTCTTGTTCCATCGTCCCTTCTGTTTTTACTGTTGCAAAAACCTTGGAAGGGCAGACCACTTTCTAATACTCAGGTCTTTGCCATGCATTCTGCTCTCTTTTTTGTGCTTTTTTTTTTCCTCGTTGCTGTTAATTGGAACAAGAAATAAATTTGGTAAAAATTTCTTGGCTAACATGGTTTTGCATATTAATATTTTTTTCCTAGGTTGTGCCTTCTGTAATAAATGGTGGTGTTACAGCCCTATACTTCATCTTATGGGGAAAGGGTCTGAAATCTTGTGGTCCTCTCAGGTGTAACTTACAAATCGAGATTTTCTACATGTTCTATTATTTTCTTAAATATTAAATGAAACATGATCTGCTAGAAATGAAGAATTGACCAGCTGTAGCTTGTGAACAAGAGGGAATTTAAACTGAGCTGTTGTGATTCTCAGCAAATCATTTTAGCGTTTGGTTTAGTTTTCGTAGAATATTATACAATGTGATTTGTGTATAAAGGGTATGATTTTATTTTGGCCTTTATTTTTCTTTGTTTGTTGATTTGCAATAGTGAACTTGAAAATTTTAGATATATTTTCTTTTCTTTTGATTTTGTTATTATTTTTAAAAAAAAAAAAATTAGAGACCATACTCTGTTGCTGTGTGAGTGAAACGTGGTTTACTTCTGCCACAATTTAGGGGAAAAAACTTGTGACATTAACTAGCTGAGTCAAACTTGATACAGATTGTGCATGTTGTGAGAAATCCTAGTACAAGACAAATATTTTGTGTCAATACTGTGCATGACATTGTTTAGATATGGATTTAGCTATGTGAACATTCCAAATACAGATTTTATTGCTATCTCATTTGTTTTGTATCTCAACGTGAGTTGAAAATTTTGACGACACATGTTGACAATTGTGCTATGATTAACTTTTTATAGGATAACTCTCTTTAATTTGCGTTATTGCAATTATTAACACGGGGAGAGCCAAAACCACGGAAAACAGAAGCTGTTCTTGATGTGAATTTGGGTTGTCATAAATTTCACCTTGTAATCCATTAGCCTCACTGGTGTGGGTCTGTGGGAGTATGGGGCATGTGATTGGTTCCGAAGTAGAAGTGGTTCAAAAACAAAAAAGTTTTGATTTCCCTTTCCCAACGTAAGCTTGCAATCTAAGCTTGACCTAGAAGATGCCCTTGACTTAGCAAGAGGACTACTCACTACTTTTCTTGTTTTAAGATTTAAGATTGAATGGATATGATCCAGCTTCCACCTTATTTTTTGATTCAAGAAATTACTTCTCCTTTTCATTTAGCTTCACAATCACATCAATATATGCTTATTATTCAGGGCCATATTGGCTGAGTATGCTGGTGCTGTTCTTGGAGTATTATCCGCGGTGTTGTATGGGAGGAGAGGCCATCTCTGGAAAAAGGTACTGCCTTGATGGGCTATTATATCTTGGTCTCCTCCGCTCATGAACTCATTGGTAATCGAAGCTTCGGTGTTTTTTATTTGGCTTCGGACTTTGGGATTTGTGTGAAGTCTACATTCTAATGGTTGATATGGATGAAGGAATTACGGAGATATCCTCGTGGATGCATTTTGAAACAATCATTAATATACATGTCTGATTTACCGCACGATCATGGCTAAAATGTCACTATTACCATAGTCAGCATCTGACATTTATTGCTCAACAGCATTCGTTTAGAAATAGAGGAATAAATGTTATAAGATTTCAATGTTTCAAAAAGAATTAATCTGTTACTTCTTTGCATTTTATTCTAATCAATAGAAATTTCTTCTACTTTGTTAGATTGGCGGCCTCTTTATGATGTTGGCATCATTCTATCTTATATCTCAAGGATGGACCTCGGCCTCATATACACATTTGAATATCCTTTCAGCATTGAGCTATGACTAATTGTGAATGTGTCATATTTTTGAATAATGCTGAGAAATTTATTCACTTCTTTTTATGCTTCTGAACTCAGTTAAATAATTAGTAATGAACTTAACTAGAAATACTAGTCTTTAATAATTCAGAGGCAGAGGTTGAATCAGAAGTAGCTGTAGGATTTAAGGACATGCTAATTCCGATTTTTGCTGGAATTTTATCAACATTGAGAAGGGTGATTGCAAGACGAGTCTCACTTAAGGTACGGATGTTTCTCTGTCACCTGATATAACATAGATCCCACATATTTAGAGACGACCCTTTCGAATCTTCATACAATTCGAAGAAAGAAGAAGAACAAGAGCTAATGTTGGAATTTTCCTTCTCTGATTTCAGAATCAACTTAAAAGGCGGCTGCATGCCATAACTATTACTTCTGCCACCTGTTTTATGTTCCCTATTGCCATGTGGGATATGATACTTGTGAGTTTCACTATTGTACTTTTCTTTGATCCATTTCCCTCAACCATTATTTTACTTTTATTTTTTAATTCTTATATACTTCACACTTCATCTTACAAGTGTGTGCATGTTGAAAATGTTTCAGGGATCATCCAGCATAGAGTTGCCTTTTTCTGCCTGGACCTTTTCTAGCACTATTCTTTTTGGAATTGTCTTGATATTTTACGTGGACAGTATCGCGGAGGAGAGGTATTCCTCATAGCTTCTAATACTTGCTGCAATTTTTACTATAAATGGAAACGCTGTTGATTTTGTCAGTGCTATCTGACGTATCAAATATCGGCTTAAAGAATCCTGTGGACATTTTCATCCCAAGCCTCCTATCGTTAATAATTTCTTATCCAAATTTATGGTCCTTTTTTTTTGGGTATTATTGGGCTATGCATTAATCATTGTTTGGGAGCTTTTAGTTCAGTTATGTGAGTGCACATATATATATTTATGCCCTATGTTGATTATGGGCAGAGGATGGAACTGTGGTATGGTTCTTGTCTCCAACCCCCCTCTCCCCCTCCTTTTCCCGTTGAAAGATCACCTACTTGCATTAGTAATTTTTTTCATCTTATATTGCCTTTTTCCACTAAAGACAAAGGAAGCATCATGTCGCTTTTGCACTATTCTTCTATTTTGTATTGTTTTTATTTTATTAAATTTTGCAAGTTTTCCAATATGTACCAGGGCATAACATTGATAGCAATGGTGCATTTGCAGATTGTTCATGGTGTTCTCATCCCCAAAGCATTTAATAGTAGCAGGAGGATGCATCATTATTATGGAAATTGTGTACAAGATGGACTTTTCCCTGCTTGGTTTTTTACTTTGCGTTGCCATTTTGAGCTTCGGTATGAACTAATAGAATCCTTCAGTTTTTAAAATTTAGCACAAATTGTCTATCTACATGTGCTCTTTTGACTAAACAAGTGTTGTATTTTTGGACTCCCTTCCTTTGTGTCTAACTGATCATATGACAAGAATTTTATAGTTGGGTGATTACGAAAGTCATCTAGTTAAAAAAAAAAAAGGGAATCGGATAGCAGGTTGGGCCCTCCAAGTGCAACTTAAGATTGACATAATGCATTTTGGCATCATTTACAGCTCTGGTCGTGATGCCATGATTTTCATGTGGTAAACAGAGTAAAACCTCGTCATGTGGTAAAAAGAGTAAAACCTCGAAAGCTTTGTATTGGCTTACATGTTCTACTGACTTCTGATATTAAGTTTATCTTCAATGTTCACTTTACTTCATGGACCAAAATCATAGTAGGACCATGATATACATTTCAATCATATTTACTAAACCATAAATGGTGTTTGTGATTTAACAAGATGCATGTCTATTTTGCAGGAATACATGAAGCAACTTCCTTGGATCGCACGAAGAAAGATTCTTCACAAAATTTAGATCCATGGAATGGGGGTTTTGAGGACCAAATTCAGATGGCGTCACTTCCAACTTAAGGTACTGATGGATCATAGAATCTTGTTCATGTTGCCAGAATTATCAACTTCTTGCGGCTGTTCCCTCTTAATATCTTTGGCCTTGCCGATAAAATTAGGGGTTATTCATTGCACATATGACCATTACATCATTGAACTCTTATTTCAATTGCTACCTATTCAATTGTCCTCAGAAAAAACCATCATGCTAGAATTTATCCTTAGAATGTAAACTGTGAAACTTTACGAAATTAGAGTTACTGGACACCTTAATTGGGAGGCGACTGTTCTGCAAGCTCTTGCAAGAGTATTGCTGAGAAAATCGACAGGCTAAAATTGATGTGAAGGGAAAAAAAATTTTATTTCCCTTTTTTAACAGCATGACGGGCATCTGTTCATCTTATCTTCGATGGAGCGGCAACTTGTTTTCAATTGTGGATGTGTGACGTCTACGAATGGCTGCAAAACATTACTGATGCAATGCTTTAAAAATATATTCAAGTGGTTCTTGATTGTGCAATATGATTCTTGGTTGTTGTAACCACAAAAAACTGCTGTGGATAATAAGGATTGTACTATGAATTATGGGAACATGCCTACCACAGTTCTTGATGTTTTGAATTGCAGCCGTGTTCGCAAGTTTGTAAAGAAACTCCACAGAACCATTTTTTTTATTTTTACTTTGTGGCAGATTTTCCTAGTCTGGCTATTTACTTTGTTCTATTATTTTGTCGTAATGTCATGTGACCTTTGATACCAGGTTTATGCGATTAGTTTTTCTTGGGTTTGAAACTTCTATATCATGCGAGAATCGAATCACAAGAGTAGAAAACTTGAACATGAAAAAATAACTCACATATTCTTATATTAGCATCGTCTTCTTAACAAAGTGATCTAAAAAATTAAAGACTAAAGTTGCATTTCTAAACAAGTTATCACAAGAAATTACTATTTTCCGAACAAATAATATCACAGTTGGAACTACTAGTAGCATGCTTCTGTTTGTTAGCTTCAAAGAATGCCGATAAACGAAACTTCTGCAAACTATGAAGCCTAGTGCAATAGTCCGTTTTTTACTAAAATCGATGAGAAGTGTCTCCATGTTCTCTTCTTTTTCTGCTCGCAGTGAAAGCTCTTGTGATGAAATGAACAAGAATTCCGAGTGGACAAAACAGCAGGCAAAGGGACACCGAATGCCTCATCTCTATGTTGTTCTTCAATCCGTCATAGTAAACTTGCCTGTTTGAATTAAGTAGCAGGAGTCAGAATGCATTCTGTATTCTATGTATGTGTGATCGTGTGTATATAAGTTGCTAACATTGGAAATAAAAAACATCAAGTAGACATGGTAAAATTCAAGAAAAAATGCGTAATTTTACATAATGTAATCAACCAGTTAATCATGTTTTAAAACCGAAAATATAATCCAACAAATAATAAGTACATCAACAAATTAAGCATAAATCTTCTCAAATCTCAAAATAAAAATCATCGTTCAAAACATAGAAAAAATACGTAAACCCTGAATTTTTTTATTAAAATATGAGAATTATTGGTTTGGATGTGTCTCATGGCATTGTTCGAATAGTACGTCTATTGAAAGAGTATCTGACGCTTCAGTGTAACCATTTGGGGTGTCAGTTCACGGGAAAGGTAGAGAGAATGACCTTGCAGCAAAAAGATCGACAGCCAATAAATGAATCCAAGCAGAAGCCAGCGTCATCTCGTTGGAAAACATCTTAGCTACACCACTTAACTGGACGATCATCATATTGAGGAAAAAAGAGGCACTTTTCAGTCCAAACTTCAAATTTTTCTTTAGAAATGAGAGTAAAACTTTCAACCAATTTACAACACACCTCTGGCAACCAGTATTTACTTGCAAACATCAGCCGAATTGTATCAGGTGTCCAGGACAGATACAGTAAATAAGCATATAATAGACCGAGAACTATATAAGGTATGCTGCTTGCTATTATTTTCTTGGTCTGCATAACAGATAACAAAGCAATTAAGACACACACACATATAGAATTCCGCATTTCAAACTTGAGCATTGCGCCTTGTGTTAAGGGAAGTTGTAGAAGTTCATTGTTATTTCAAACTCAAACAATTAATAGTTCACCACAATGATCATGTTGATGGATTATATTTAAAAGGACTGACAAGTTTCAGATTTATAGAATGTTAGATTAGGTGCCAGTAAGCCAACTTTTATATACATTAGATGATAATCCTTGAATGTGGCTTGAGAAAAGATATAAGTGCACATGCACTCAGATTCTAAATTTATGTTCGTCGTTGACGAGTGGCTTGAGAAAAGACATGTGTTTATACATTAGATGAAGATCATGAAATACATTCTTTGAGACTCCAGACTCTAAATTTATGTTCCTCGTTGGAGAGTGGCTTGAAAAAAGATATACCACCTTACAACCTGCCTCATTTGAGACAAGTATCAGTGACGTGTTATGGCTACATTTAATTAGCTTATACGCATGATCTTTGCACACATTAATAGGTATTCATAAGAGATAAGTTCACTGAATGACCCGAAACCTCAATTCCAAAATCGGTTTCCACTAATTGGGTGGTGGAGGATTTAAGTTACAGTTGTACACCATTAATTCTTAGGAACCAAAGTGTTTAAAATTCTACTAAGCATGGGTATTGATTTTTGTGGAATCCTTACAAGGTATTATGTTATCAACACTTACAAGCTTCGCTTCAGGGGCTGCAACCATAAATGTATAAAATGGAAGTACTGCTGCCGTTCCCAACGTAAAAGCACTACTTGCAATCTGAGAACTCGGGAGCCCTGCAAATGAGCAGAAAAATAAAGATTAGATTCAGATGTAGTTTCATTACACAAGGAAGATTTTCTATTCACTTCTGCGGAAATGGGAAATCTTAACTAAGCAACAGGGCAGATGAAAGCAAGCTCAAAGATACCCCCAGACACCTTGGATTCTATTCAGACACGAAATGAAAGCAACATACATATAACATTTTAAACCTTATACATTTGCATGCGGTAAAGTTTAACTATCAAGTGCTCAATAACACTAAGTGATGAACAAAACCCAACATTGTTTTCTCTCTCATTTTATGTTTTCACACTCAAAAAATCCAAAAACGTTCAAAACTGGCTTGGAGCACTTTTTGTTGTGCAAAGAACGAACTTCGCTTTAATCAGACACAATGGGAAACACTAAACAAATAAATTCAACAATGTAGGAAAACTATAAAACAGAGCAAGAAACATGAAAAAATTACATGAAGCATACACAGAAGACCTTCTGGACATAATAATTCTTCCAAGATTAGGTATAGTGATGATTCTTGATCCTCCAATAAAACTCCAGACAACATATGGACTCGCTTTTTTCCCCACTGCTAGTTGATCAAATGGTATTTCATTCTTTGTGCGTCTTTGATTTCTAAGCAAGGAGTTAGCTGAAAATCTTGAACAGCCAATCTATAAAAACCAACTCCAAACCTGTCACACATCTGATTATATCATACAGCACATTTCAAAGATGAAACTACAAAACCACGAACAATTCAATGCTCTATTTATTTCTTCATCCAATCTGCCTGAAACTCAATACGATAGAACGAACAAATAAAAAAGACCAACTTTTATGAAGATTCGAGCACTCTGGAAATAAAAAAATCTCCTTCATAGCACGGTAGACTTCTGATTCACCATTTGAATATTATTAGCGCACACCAACAAGTAATCTCGGTAATTTAATACCAAATGACTAAAGGTATATAAATAACCCTTATAGATTCTACAACAAACCAACTTAAATACACCAAAATCCTGGACAAATGACACTGCGCGTGGAGAAATAGTCCCGAAAAGTAAATGGCAGTCCAAAAAACTAGGATTGATTATCAAAACGTATAAAGATTCTCAGGAGGTAATTACATTGAAAAATCAGGTATGCCCACTATTGCCCAGTGCAGGAAATTAAACATCTACTTAATAAATTTCAAACAGACCATTAATATAGTAAAGATACCAGGAATATACACAACCATAAAAGGAGTTACAGCTGAACTCAAGAATCGATCCCTAGAAGAATAAAGAAGCTATACTAATAATAGAACGATTAGCAGAGGCAACTATCCTTAGAGAACTTGATTAGCCACACCTTAAATGAGACTTGAGAGCTGAGAAAACAAAAAGACGTGACCATAATGATTCCGTCGAAAAAAAAACTTCAATCGATTTCAACTTGACAAAAAAGGGACAATTTTTGCGTTCATCGGCTTATGCAAGATGAATCAACCGATATAAGAACAGAAAACAGTAATGGTCGAGTAAAAGAAAAATCTTGAATCCCCCATGAAAAACACTCGGAGACTCGATTTGGAAAAAGAAAGAAATGGAAGTCTGTGCAATTGGCACTCACAACGACGTGCACCAAAAATTTTCACTTTCACAGAACAAAACCCGTAAACTGAATAGCAGTGGAACTGTAAAAGTTTAACTTTTTGGGCTTTCAGATTGTCTGACTCAGATGGTTAACCTCACTTTGTTCTAGCCTATATGAGCAGGCCAGGTGTATCGACAGACGTGGCGGCGCACATGCAGGGATTGCGTTTCTGGGATTCTCATTGGTTGATAGAAATTGGAAAGATGAAGTGTAGTGAGACTGAGAGAGTCGGGATCAAACGTTCTGCTCTATCTTATATTTGTATATGGCTGCGAGTTTGGCAAACATGATTTGTCTAATGTCATTTACCGATAGTTTTTTTAAATAAATAGAGTAGTTTTGAGAGTTTTTAGAGCAAATATTTGATTTGTATTTGAACTTATCGAATTCGAATCAAATTTGAACATGTTAGAATTTTTTTCCAAGCCGAACTAGAATCAAAATTATTTTGTTCCATAGTTTGCGAGTCGATCGCGAGTCCTAATATTTTATTAAGATTTTTTATTATATATTAAAATATATATTTCGAACATTTTGGACGTTTCGAGCTTTCAAACTTTTTTCTTGAACCTTAATATCTGAACAATAATTCAAATAGGTCGTAAATATGAACAATTCAAGCCGAACATGAACTCGAACTTCATTTCAAGTCGAATTCGAGCAAAAAAATTCAAATTTTTTGAACTTCAAATCGAGCTCGAATATATTTAATTCGTTTCGAATTCGAACATTAACTTTTTGCTAATATTCGGCTCGATTCGGTTTGTTTAGCATGATTTGCAGAATATACGCAGTAGCACACCAAAAATAGATGTTGTGTGTTGTAAGAATAAAAAAATAAAAATAAAAAAGAGAAAAAGTTCGGAAAATGAGGATTGCTAATCCACCTATCTAAATTATTATAACAGGTCTAACTACTTGTTTAAAATTTAATTGGTGTGGCACAAGAAAAATAGATGGTTTTGTTTCGTGGTATTTACTAGTAACTTCCAAGTTAAATCAGCCACTAATACTGTTACATTGCTAATTCTTTGTATCATTGAGTAGAAATGAAAGTGTTAAAATGGCTTTCAATTGTCAAGTTTTATAGTCTTTACAATTTTTTCTGCGAATTTTATATATATTTAAGATAAAATTAAGATGACAATAAATACATCAAATATCACATAAAAGTATAAAGACAAGGAAAATTTGTTATCACCCTGTGACCTCGACCAAGGAATCCAGCTCTAAAATACAGATATATACGACAACTAAATAAATTACAGAAACAGTGTAAGAATTCTATACCAAGGCAAATTTGTTCTAAAATATAGATATATACAACCAAATAAATTATAAGAAACAGTGTAAGAATTTTATACCAAGGCAAATTTGTTTCCTTCATGCACTAATATCACCTACATAATGCCATAAAATTACATGTTTTTTTTTCTTGCTTTTCTGATATAATAATACAGTTTTTCCTATTTCATGTAAGTAAAAGTATTAATATCATCCCAATGATTTAACTAAAAACTTCAAAAACAGGTGCAGGAAACAGTGTATGGAAAGATTAGGAATGTTCTAGCAATGCTCGTCGAGCCAAGATATGATATCGCCAAAAACTCGAAGTACCATCTCATCTGGCTCGCCTTCAAGAAGAGAGTGAAAGGCATCATCATACAGGTTAAGTTTCTTGTCTGAACTGCTTGCCTTTTTGTACAATGCTTCGCTCACAGATGGATCAGTTACTATGTCGTTTTTTCCATGTA
Organism: Primulina huaijiensis; assembly: GCF_012295235.1. Classification (NCBI taxonomy): domain Eukaryota; kingdom Viridiplantae; phylum Streptophyta; class Magnoliopsida; order Lamiales; family Gesneriaceae; genus Primulina; species Primulina huaijiensis. The sequence continues at coordinate 1,287,368 of NC_133306.1, forward strand.
AAATCAATAGTGGCAGCGACACCTGCAAAATGTAAGCCACAAAATTCATATTTGGTATTTTCTTACATTTTTCAACATTAAAGTTCATCCCTCTTTCTTGTGCCTTACAAGTAGTTCACTGATGGAATCAGACAAGATTTTGACGTAATGAAGTACCTTCTCCAGTTGGTGTTCTATCTCCTGTGTCGTCCTCAGCAATTCCACGGCTGTTCCTAGCCGAGGTTTATGCTTGTAAGCGATGACATTATAGGTTGCCTGACTCAAGACAAAACATAAGAACCTCATCGTGTTTTCTTAAATTGTTGGCTCTTCAATTCCACTTTGTACAGGATAAAATTTTTAATTTCTTTTTCTTAAGCATACTCAGGTCACTTATTTTACTCATTTTATTATTTTTGGACGGCAACTGGCAAGAGATTGAAAATAGAACAAACTTCATAAAACAATCACGTGATTCAACCCAAACCCGAAATGTACAAAAAATGCCCAAAAATTCTAGAGCTCGCATTATTCCATTCTTCTCTCTTAATATTTCCTAGAGATGAAAGCTCAATAAAACTCTATCTAATATTTATCAACATTTTGATAATCCTAACAGATTCTTTATAATCATATCATAAGATAAAATTGATTCTAATATCTAAACTTGTGAACTTAACCTGTCATCACATTCTCTTTAAGTAAAAAAAGTTAAGCCAAAGCGATAATGAACCACGACTCATTTAATCTCATCAATTACCATTCTATTGGGGTTATATTTTTCCTTCAAATTCATATGGCAATTCAAATTTCAATTTCCCTGACTTATCATAAACATGTGTCTTAGTTTAAGGATTATGGCCTACTTGTTCTCGCTTCCTCACATCTTGGAATGCCATCTCAGTCAAATCCTTCTGCGGAACAAGCTTCTGTTTTGGAAGTAATTTTGAGACTCCAATTAGAATTTGAGTTACTAGCCACGGAGGAACCATGTCATCTGCAATCTAGAGAAACGTTTCAATAAGGCACATATAAAGTTCAGTTGGTACGCTTTATAAGAAATAAAATGCATAGAGTACCTTACACATAGGTGCAACAAGAACTGCGCCGCTCCACAAATCGTGCTGTTTTAGGTGCACTTTAAGCGCAACTGCTCCCCCCATAGATTGTCCAAAAAGAAAACTTGGCAATGAACGGATGTCTGGATTCTCTGCACCCACAATCACCTTAATACAATGGAAAAGTATACTGTACACCTAAAAACTCATTCATGGCACTTAGTATATGTGAATTATCAATTTTTAAAATAGCTCGAAATAACAGGAGGTGGCATAATCTATAGCTTTATGTTTCAACAACTCTAGATTTTAGAAAAAGTAGTAACTAACGTGGTATCATAACCAGTAAATCACATGTTTGATCAGAATGCAGCTACAGAATTTATGTGCATTTACAAAGTATAGTTACTTCGGAATTATATTTAATATACAATGATGGAGGGGAGTTGGAAGTTATTACAGGTTTAATGGATTCCCCCTGGACAAAACTTATATTTTCAGTAAAACATTTACACATCTTGCTGCCATTGGGTCCCCAGCCAATCATCCTTCCTTTCTTTGTTTGCCATGAGAAACCTAGTAGGATGCGCACACACTTTTCCATGCTAAAGCATAACATAGCGGTAGAGATTGTTAAAATCCTCAAGCAAAATAAGTTAGTTCACCGAATGACAGACCTTTCACTTTTGCAAAATGCTCAATTACATCATCCACGAGCCTGTCAAAGCTTGGAATATAGCCATGTAGACCTTCTGAAAGACCAAATCCGGGGTAGTCCAGCGCGAAAACCCCATAACCAGAAGATGCAAGCTTTCTAGCAATTCCTGTGAACATTGTGTAAAAGCAATAAATTCAACTTTTCTCAAAAGTATGAAATATTAGCAGTTATATAAGATTCGTGCCTTCGAAGAAAAATGTACAAGTATCTCCATAACCATGACAAAAACAAACCACAGCTTTTGGGGAACCATTTTCCGGAAGCCAACTTTTTGAAAATATCTCCAATCCCCTAGAGTTCACTTCAAATGACTGGAAAAAAATAATTATTATTTAGTACAATGTACAAAAAGTCCACAAGATATTCGACAAATGGAGGCAAAAGTTGGCAAAAGTTGAACTCCATTATGATGGACAATGCTGGATAAATCAATGTTACCGAATAAGAGTTAGCCAATGGGAAATATTAAGGCATATTCCCGAAGGTACAAGATCAGGCAAATGGAAACCCACCAAGTTGGAAATCTATAGATATATTTTCCATGGAAAAGTGGAGAGTTGGGACGATAAAACAATTGAAACCTTAAAATTTCCTTTAATATATTTGAAATGAGAACAAACAAATTGAAAAATGATTACCTCAGTCATCTTCAATCTTTCATGTGGCATCTGCAAGACAAGTAAACTCAAGTGTCACACAAAATCTAAATTTCATGTCCATAAAAATCTATTATTCAAGAAAGATTGGATTAGCCATAGTTCTCTTTCAAAAACATTCAAAAAAGTAAGTGAGGACCGACTTGGAGCTGATGATGTTCCTCTAGTGATATAATCATCAAAATCAGATCATATTTCAAGTAATTTACCAAAAATTATCCTCACGTGTTCACAACCAGACTACAGTATCAGCCGTTTTTACTCATTCGTGATAACAAGATCTTACCCCCGTTTTATCGCTCTTTTTTGCCAGATTTTCACTTCTTACGAAAACGACAATTTACATTTCATTCTTATCTGTACACATGGTGTGGATTCATTCTAAAACAACTGAAAAAATACCATACAAAAGAAATGACAGATTAAATATTAAATATAACAAATATCCGGTTGGACTCGTACACAACCATGAGATCAGTCCGCGTAGTCACTCCACACATACGCAAGTAGCACAAGTGGCTAATATAACCTTCAAGTATGTTTAACTATGGCAGTAAAATAAATCTCCTAGCCATAATTGACCTACAGAAAATGGCCTAAGAGTAACATATCAGAATCTTAAACTCAACAAATTTTATCATGTGCAAAAATATTCATCAGCTAAATCTTAGCATGACCACATTCAAAACGTGCTAAACTAGGAAATCGTTTGCACGAGGCATTAATATTAAAGAGGAAAGATAAATCCCTTATGCCTTTCCCCTGAGGACAGGGTGGATCCAGGATTTCCAGGGTGGGGCTAACTTCGGCTACTCGGCGGCATTAGAGGCTGAAACTTGAATTTTTAGACAAATTACATATTATTTCATTATTATTTTTTTATCTGAGTGTGGTGATTGATCCCATATGGTCAAAATTTCATCTTTAACTTTAACTGACTCTAACCCAAATCAATCCAAATCGATAACATATCAAATACCAACCATTATCATTCAATTTTCAAGAACAAAAAAGGAGGAAAAAACGCAAACTTTAATTCAACCAAGATTATTCTATTCTATCCCATGAAAACACGAGCAGCAAATCACCGAATACCTTGAATAAGATATGATCTATGGAGAGCTGAATGTGCTTGAATGCCTCGCGAGCCCGGCGCCTGGGTCCCACCATGTCCATGTCAGCATCCAATATCTTCTGCAACTCTTCATCCACACCCGCGAACTTTACTGTTTTTCCCATTACTTTCAAATCTCTGCCACTCTTCGCAGGTGAAATCTTGGCCTTTAATTCTAGTTCGTATTAATAACCCACGACGACTCGAAGAAATAAGAAATCAAAGAAAACGAAAAGAGAATTGAAGGAATTTGATTGTACCATTACAAGCGTGTCTACTATAAATTCTTGCGGATTCCAGTGCCATGTGTATTTGTGATAAGCGAATGGCATCTATAATTTAGATATGTTTATCTCATTTTAATATACATATAAAGTGCATGCGAACATATAAATATATATATATATATATAATATAAGAAAGTTGGTGAAAAATCCCCAATCAAAATATTTCTTTGGGTTCACTCCCTACCCACAAAATTGTGGTACTATGTCATACAAAATGGTATACACTTCATGTGGAAATGTGGTACTAAAAAAGTACCCAGGGACTGAACACAAAAAAAATCGACAGCGAGAGACTGAAGGCCAATTTCCCGATACATATAAAGTGCATGCGAACATATATATA